>NC_042961.1:34979774-35350608 GCF_901001165.1 Salmo trutta
TCACGTATGTGATATAAACAGAGAGGTATATTTTCTGGGTGATTTAAATATTGACTGGCTTTCATCAAGCTGCCAACTCAAGAAAAAGCTTCAAACTGTAACCAGTGCCATATCAGTCAACCTGCCAGGGTAGTTACAAACAGTACAGGAATGAAATCATCTTTACTAATGCCTTAGAAATGTGCTTGAATGTCACGACTTCCGCCGAAGTCGGTCCCTCTCCTTGTTTGGGCGGCGTTCGGCGGTCAACGTCACCGGCTTTCTAGCCACCGCTCATTTGTTCTCTTTGTCTTACACACCTGGCTTCACTCAACCAATTACTTGTTTATTATTTAACCCTCTGTTCCCCATGTTGTGTTTGTGAGTGATTGTTTATTGTAAATCGGTCCGTCTTTGTGGGCTCGTGATGTTACTTTGTCTTTTTGAGTAAAGTACGTTGATTGCTGTCCTGCGCCTGACTCTTTACACCAGTTACACACAGGACCCTTACATTGAAAGCAGTATTCAGATCCATCGGATGTAGTGATCACAATATAGCAGCCATATCTAGGAAAACCAAAGTTCCAAAGGCTGGACCTAATACAGTGTAATTTTTGTAGTGATTCCTATGTTGTTGATGTAAATAATATTTGTTGGTCCTTGGTGTGTAATGAGGAGCAAACAGACACTGAACTTGACACATTTATGAAATTGCTTATTCCAGTTACTAATAAGAATGCACCCATGAAGAAAATGACTGTAAAAACTGTTAAATCCTTTTGAATTGATGAGGAATTGAAAAATGATATGGTTGAGAGGTATGAGGCAAAAGGAATGGCAAATAAGTATGGCTGCACAACCGGTTGGCAAACGAACTACAAATTGAGAAAGCATGTGAGTAAACTGAATAAAAAGAAGAAACTACACTATGAAACAAAGATAAATGACAAAGAATTATAGTAAAAACCTTTGGAGCATCTTCAATGACATTGTGGGATAAAAGGAAAACTCAGCTACATCATTCATTGAATCAGATGGCTCATTCATTCTCAAAACCCAACTACTTTAATAATTCTTTCATTGGCAAGATTCGAAAATTTAGGCATGACATGCCAGCAAAAAACGTTGACACTACACATCCAAGTATATCTGACCAAATTATGAAAGATAAAAATTTTAATTTTGAACTCCGTAAAGTGAGTGTGGAAAAGGTGAAAAAATTATTGTTGTCTATCAACAATGACAAGCCACCGGAGTCTGACAACTTGGATGCTTGATGATAAAAGTGGACGATATTGCCTTTCCCATTTGCAATATCTTCCAATTAAGCCTAATACAAAGTGTGCCCTTAGGCCTGGACGGAAGCAAAATGTCAGGTTCGTCGTATGGATTAGACCAAAATGCAGCGGGAATGTGTATACTCATCTTTTATTGAGAAGGAATGTGAACACTGAACAAAGACAGTCCTGTAAGGCAACACGCTATACACGGAACAACTACCCACAAACACAGTGACAAAAACCCATTACTTAAATATGGCCTCCAAATAAAAGCAACGAAGAACAGCTGCTTCTAATTGAAGGCCAAACCAAAAACCCTGAACATAGAAATAGACTAAATAGACACAGACATATACTAACATAGAACATTGCCCAAAAAAAACCCGAAACACACTAAACAAACACCCCTTGCCACGCCCTGACCAAACTACAATAACAAACAACCCCTTTTACTGGTCAGGACGTGACAGTACCCCCCCCCCCCCCAAAGGTGCAGACCCCGGAGGCACCTCAAACAAAAAAAACACAAAAAGAAACCCCAAAACAAAAATAATCCCAAACTAAAGGGAGGGAAGGGAGGGTGGCCACCGTCACCGACGGTTCTTGTGCAACACCCCCCCTTCCCAATCCTTCCCCCTACGGAGGTGGCTCAGAAGCGGGACGCAGACCCCGCTCCACCACTGGCTCACCCCACTTTGGTGGCGCCGCTAGAGCGAGGTCCCTCGCCGCCGAACCCGGACTGGGGACCCTCTCAGCGGGCAACTATGGCTGCTCCGGACTGGCGGGCGACTCTGGCTGCTCCGGACTGGCGGGCGACTCTGGCTGCTCCGGTTCCGGACTGGAGGGCGACCCTGGCAGCTCCGGTTCCGGACTGGAGGGCGACCCTGGCAGCTCCGGTTCCGGACTGGAGGGCGACCCTGGCAGCTCCGGTTCCGGACTGGAGGGCGACCCTGGCAGCTCCGGTTCCGGACTGGAGGGCGACCCTGGCAGCTCCGGTTCCGGACTGGAGGGCGACCCTGGCAGCTCCGGTTCCGGACTGGAGGGCGACTCTGGCTGCTCCGGACTGGCGGGCGACTCTGGCTGCTCCGGTTCCGGACTGGAGGGCGACCCTGGCAGCTCCGGTTCCGGACTGGAGGGCGACCCTGGCAGCTCCGGTTCCGGACTGGAGGGCGACCCTGGCAGCTCCGGTTCCGGACTGGAGGGCGACCCTGGCAGCTCCGGTTCCGGACTGGAGGGCGACCCTGGCAGCTCCGGTTCCGGACTGGAGGGCGACCCTGGCAGCTCCGGTTCTGGACTGCAGGGCGACCCTGGCAGCTCCGGTTCCGGACTGGAGGGCGACTCTGGCAGCTCTGGTTCCGGACTGTAGGCCGTCTGTCGGTTCTGGACTGTACAGGCGCACTAAAGGCCTAGTGCATGGGGCTGGCTTTGGAGGCGCCAGACTAGGGACACGCACCTCAAGGCTAGTGTGAGGAGCAGGAACAGGACGTACTGGACTGGGCTGACGCACTGGAGGCCTGGTGTGTGGGGCTGGCTTTGGAGGCGCCAGACTAGGGACACGCACCACAGGGCTAGTGCGCGGAGCAGGAACAGGACGTACTGGACTGGGCAGGTGCACTAAAGGCCTGGAGCGTGGGGCTGGCTTTGGAGGCGCCAGACTAGGGACGCGCACCACAAGGCTAGTGCGAGGAGCAGGAACAGGACGTACTGGACTGACGCACTGGAGGCCTGGTGCGTGGTGCTGGCTTTGGAGGCGCCAGACTAGGGACACGCACCTCAAGGCTAGTGCGAGGAGCAGGAACTGGATACACTGGGCCATGAATAAGCACAACCCGTCCTGGCCGGGTTGTAACAGTAGCCCTGCACGGGCGGAGTGCTGGCACAGGGCAAACAGGGCTGTGCAGAGTACTGATGGCTGCCGTGCGTAGAGCAGGCGCAGGGTAGCCTGGACCCAGGAGACGCACTGGTGGCCAGATGTATTGTGCCGGCGCACTTCTCCCAGGCTGGATGCCCACTCTAGCACGGCACTTACGGGGGGCTTGTATCGCTCGCGCCGGACTGTGTGTGCGCATGGGCGAGATCGTGCGCACTTCCGCATAGACAGGCGCTCTTCTCCCCGCCAAACGCTCCCCATAATAAGCACGGGGAGTTGGCTCAGGTCTATTGCCTGACCTAGACACACAAAAAAATGTTTTGGGGCTGCCTCTCGCATTTGCCAATCGGCGCGTATAATGCCTCGTAACGGTGCCGCTCTGCCTTGGCTGCCTCCAGCTCCTCCTTAGGGCATCGGTACTCCCCAGCCTGGTGCCATGGTCCTGCCCCGTCCAAAATTTCCTCCCATGTCCACGATTCCAGATACCTCTGCTGCTCCTTCCTCCGCTGCTTGGTCCGTTGTTGGTGGGTAGTTCTGTCAGGTTCGTCGTATGGATTAGACCAAAATGCAGTGGGAATGTGTATACTCATCTTCTTTTATTAAGAAGGAACGTGAACACTGAACAAAATAACAAACACCGACGAAGACAGTCCTGTAAGGCAACACGCTATACACGGAACAACTACCCACAAACACAATGACAAAAACCCCTTACTTAAATATGGCCTCCAATTAAAAGCAACGAAGAACACCTG
Source organism: Salmo trutta (assembly GCF_901001165.1). Classification (NCBI taxonomy): domain Eukaryota; kingdom Metazoa; phylum Chordata; class Actinopteri; order Salmoniformes; family Salmonidae; genus Salmo; species Salmo trutta. Next base: position 34,983,659 of record NC_042961.1, read on the forward strand.
CTTCTAATTGAAGGCCAAACCAAAAACCCTGAACATAGAAATAGACACACATAGAAATATACTAACATAGAACATTGCCCAAAAAACCCTGGAACACACTAAACAAACACCCCCTGCCACGCCCTGACCAAACTACAATAACAAACAACCCCTTTTACTGGTCAGGACGTGACACAAAAGCCATTCCGCTACTTAAGAATAGTAAAGCCCCCTTTGCTGGCTCAAATAGCTGACCAATCAGCCTGTTACCAACCCTTAGTAAAGTTTTGGATATTTTATTTTGACCTCATACAATGCTATTTTACAGTAAAAAAATTGACAACAGACTTTCAGCACACTTATCGGGAAGGTCATTCGACAAGCACAGCGCCTACACATATTATTCATGATTGGCTGAGAGAAATTAATGATAAAAAGATTGTCTAGGCCCTTTACTTTTTTCAATCTTTACTAACGACATGCCACTGGCTTTGAGTAAATGTATGTATGACTCAACACTATACACGTCAGCTACTACAGTGACTGAAATGACTGCAACACTTAAAAGAGCTGCAATAAGTTAGTCATAAATATTTCAAAAACTAATACTTCACTAAACCCTAAACCTCAAATAAAAATCTTGTAATAAATAATGTGGAAATTCAGCAACTTCAGTTGACTAAACTGCTTGGAATATCCCTGGATTGTAAACTGTTATGGTCAAAACATATTGATAGAACAGTAGCTAAGACGGGGAGAAGTCTGTCTATAATAAAGCGCTGCTCTACTTTCTTAACAACACTATTAACAAGGCAGGTCCAACAAGCTCTAGTTTGGTTGCACCTGGACTACTGTTCAGCCGTGTGGTCAGGTGCCACAAATTGACTCAGAAGAGCACAGCACGGCTGGCCCTTAGACGTACACAGAGAGCAAACATTAATAACATGCATGTCAATCTCTCCTGGTTTCAAGTGGAGGAGAGATTGACTTCATCACTACTTATATTTGTGAGAGGTATTGACATGCTGAAAGCATCGAGCTGTTTGTTTAAACAACTAGCACATAGCTCAGACACCCATGCATATCCCACAAGACATGCCACCAGAGGTCTCTTCACAGTCCCCAAGTCCAGAACAGACTATGGGAGGCACACAGTACTACATAGAGCCATGCCAACATGGAACTCGATTCCACATCAGGTAACTGATGCAAGCAGTAGAATCCAATTTAATAAACAGATAAAAATACACCTTATGAAACAACAGGGACTGTGAAGCAACACAAACAGGCACAGACACATGCATACACACACACTATACACAGACCTACACATGGACTTTGTTGTACACTACCAGTCAAAAGTTTTAGAACACCTACTCATTCAAGGGTTTTTCTTTATTTTTACTATTTTCTACATTGTAGAATAATAGAGAAGACATCAAAACTATGTAGTAACCAAAAAAGTGTTAAACAAATCAAAATATATTTTATATTCGAGATTCTTCAAATAGCCACAGCTTTGCACTCTCTTGGCATTCTCTCAACCAGCATCACCTGGAATGTTTTCCCAACAGCCTTAAAGAAGTTCCCACATATGCTGAGCACTTGCTGGCTGCTTTTCCTTCACTTTGCGGTCCGACTCATCCCAAACCATCTCAATTTGGTTAAGGTCGGGGGATTGTGGAGGCGAGGTCATCTGATGCAGCACTCCATCCCTCTCCTTCTTGGTCAAATAGCACTTACACAGCCTGGAGGTGTGTTGAGTCATTGTCCTATTGAAAAACAAATGATAGTCCCACTAAGCCCAAACCAGATGGGATGGCATATTGCTGCAAAATGCTGTGGTAGCCATGCTGGTTAACTGTGCCTTGAATTATAAATAAATCACATACAGTGTCACCAGCAAAGCACCACCACACTATAACACCTCCTCCTCAATGCTTCACAGTGGGAAATACACATGCAGAGATAATCTGTTCACCCACACCGCGTCTCACAAAGACACGGTGGTTGGAACCAAAAATCTCCTATTTGGACTCCAGGCCAAAGGACAAATTTCCACCGGTCTAATGTCCATTGCTCGTGTTTCTTAGGCCAAGCAAGTCTCTTCTTATTATTGGTGTCCTTTAACAGTGGTTTCTTTGCAGCAATTCAACCATGAAGGCCTGATTCACACAGTCTCCTCTGAACAGTTGATGTTGAGATGTCTGTTACTTGAATTATGTGAAGCATTTATTTGGGCTGCAATTTCTGAGGCTGGTAACTCTAATGAACTTATTCCCTGCAGCAGAGATAACTCTGGGTCTTCCATTCCTGTGGCGGTCCTCATGAGAGCTAGTTTCATCATACCTACCATGGTTTTTGCGACTGCACTTGAAGAAACTTTAAAAGTTCTTGAAATTTTCCGGATTGACTGACCTTCACGTCTTAAAGTAATGATGGACTGTCATTTCTCTTTGCTTATTTGAGCTGTTCTTGCCATAATATGGACTTGGGCTATTACCAAATAAGGCTATCTTCTGTATACCACCCCTACCTTGTTACAACACAACTGATTGTTTCCACTGGATATCATAAGGTGAATGCACCAATTTGTAAGTCGCTCTGGATAAGAGCGTCTGCTAAATGACTTAAATGTAAATGTAATGTAAATGATTGGCTCAAACGCATTAAGAAGGAAAGAAATTCCACAGATTAACTTTTAAGAAGGCACACCTGTTAATTGAAATGCATTCCAGGTGACTACCTCATGAAGCTGGTTGAGAGAATGCCAAGAGTGTACAAAGCTGTCAAAGGGTGGCTATTTGAAGAATCTCAAATATAAACTGGTGATTCCACACATTAAACAGCTTTATTAATTTGCCATGGGAAACAGGTTTGTTCAGCTTTACAAAATATAAATGCTCATAAAATAACCTTACACAAGATTTCCTGAATGGAATTCTACTGGTTTCTTAATGGTTTCCATTTTAAGACAGGATCAACTCTTTTGATCACCAGGACCTAGTATCCATTTGAAAGAGTACCCCAGGATTAACCTGGGCTTGTTGTTAATGTGTACATAACAACTGCATCAAAATCCATACACTTAAAATTGAGGGCGAACCAAGACTGTGCGGGTAACTTCACTTTTTGTATGTGTTTACACAATTGACTAATGCACCGCGGTGCCAGATGCCTTTGAGCACTACTATAAATCGCAGGTGGCTCCTAAATCGTTTCACGTTTATGACAGCTAAACCTGCGGTGCACTGGATTTGCTGAGGCCAACATCTTTCCAAGCTCCAGGGTGCAAGTCGCTCTGCACTGTCTCCATTTAGTCAGATGGTTGTTAGTGGTAGTCTGCAGAGTGGTGCATGACTTGGACTAGGTTCTCCTGCCTCTTTCCTTCTTATTTCTCTAGAGAAGGGGTGTCAAACTAATTTTGCCCCGGGGGCCCGAATTCGGTCTTTAACGAGTTCCGAGGCCGAAGGGCCTCTCCATCGTTTTGGAATTGCTGATGCTTCCAGACTGTCTAGCTTTAATTTTGGTGATTATTAGCGAGCTGGATGTAGGTGCATTATCATTTATACACAGTTTCAATTTGGTTTTAGTCATTTTAAAGTATATTGAGTTCATCCGTCTCCATCCAAAAAATAAATATTTCTATTTATTTTATAAATGTTTCACTCAAACCACCCGCAGGCCGGATTGGACCCCCTCGTGGGTGAGATTCAGCCCCCGTGCCGTAATGTTAAACACCCCTGCATGGGAACCGAGTAAACATTAACTAAATACACTGATAAAATGGGCTGTTGGACAGGTTGAGTTATAATCTAATGTAATCATAGTGTAAGGCTTGTTAGTGAAAATGTTCTTGATGCATGTATTATAACCCTGGATTAGGTCAGATTTATTTGGTATTCACTGGTGGCCCTTAATTTGTATATGTGTTGATTCTATCAAAGTTAATATTCTTTACATCAGTTTTACATCAGTTAACCTATATACGTATCAATCAAACAATTGACAATAGGAAAGGTTTAAATGATACATTTAGGTTGTACGGAAACATCAAGGGTTTCTAGGCACGTACATTCTTAATTTTCCTATTTTGTTTGGCAAAGTATAGTCTTTCCTCAAGAGATGCAATTTGTTGTTTCAACAATCTGTTTAAAAAACACAGACCATTCTCTGGTTTAAGTTGTTTATGAGATACTTCCATTCAGCTCTGAACTTAAAGTGAACCTCTGTAATGTAATTTGTAGTGTATGAGCCAACTAATAGTTTGTGGTTCAATATAGGAATGAAATATTGTCAACTGTTCGCCAAAGGTGGTTACTGGTTACATTGTGTAAGGTGCAAATGTTGAACAATGCGTCCTACAGAAATAAACCATAAGGATATGATTCATGTCTTTACAGATTCCAGATGATTGTGGTTGAGCTATTGGGGTGCAGAGGGGGAACATTGAGAATATACACATCCCATTGAGAGTGTTCTACCTCTTTTAAATGTAATTAAACATAAATCATTCAACACACAATACATTGTATTTCATTTGACAGTTGAAAAAGTATATTGGAAAACAAAATAATGGTTTCTCTCTATGGGCTTCATTGAAATACCTTACCAAGTACATTGTGAACTGTGTGTAACTATTTTCTCCACCAAAAGGTGTAAACATTGTCACAATTAACACAAGGCTGGTAGGGAACAGAAGTAATTCCTATAGGACAATTTGCCGTCTTCCCACCCCGTCCACTTCTCCACTTCCCATCTGTTAATTCAGGGCCTGACTGGGAGTCTTGAGTCTCCACATCCAGCTCTCCCAGCTAAAGAGACTTTCAACACCCTTCTGAGCGAGGCAGTAATTGGCCAGTAATTTGAATGCCTTCTGCCCTTAGTCCCAAACCCACAGAGTTAATGTTCCAATAAATATACACAGCTTTGATTTACATCCCAGTTTTCCTACATTCCCCGAAGACGCACATTCCATTGTCGGATGCTCTGGAGAGGGAATGTAAAGTCATCCCTCCTGGCCAGGGTGGGAACCAATCAAGAGACATCCTCCTGGTAGTCAGATAGGAGACCTCCATTACTGGAGAATCGAGTTATCTGAACTAGGTGACAAATCCCAACAGCTGAAGGTCTACATTTTGTTGATTAGTTGTGTCCACCCTAGGGCTGTTGCGGCGACCGTTTTACCGCCACACCAGCAGTCATGCGTCATGACCACAGTAAAATTCCACGTGACTGATGAGTCACGTTAATCTCCTCGTATGTACGCTGGACATGCGTTGGTAGAACCCAACTCATTAACGATAACCTGGTACTCAGGGCTCCGTTTTCTCTCTAACCACTCTGACATCCATGCAAATGCAAATCACATCAAACACATCATCAAAACAGTATCATGCTTTTAAAACTCACCTCACTGTGATCAATCAATTTAAAGAAAAAAGTTCAACAGGTTGAAACTGAGTGGAAAACATGGTCGTTGTGATGTTGTTTCAACGCCTAACACAACGAAATGTATAGTACTTTCTAGGGTGATGATTAATGCAAAACACATACGCCTATATATGTGAACCAAAAAAAACACTGAATTAAAATAATGATTGTGCCGTTATACAATACATAGCCTACCGCATATTACGCACTGCAGAAAAACATAAAACAATTATTTAAGATGGCTTTGGTGCATAATTGGTCTAGCCTATACTCCTTTGAGTGTGGACTGTATTATTATGCATACTGGATGGACCCTATGCTATGCTCCAAATGTTCTACCTCTGGAAGAGGCCTAGACGATGCTGTTGGTTCATTGATTGTGCAGGTCGGCTTGCAGAGTTATCTTACAGTTATAGTGAATTGGTATTTGATTTTGAATAGCCTAGCAATAGAGCATTTTTTAAATTTTCATAATGAATAGGCTTACACATTACCTTTAGCTACAGAATATCTCACCACCATGTGTTTCCATCTCCTCCTCTCGCTCGTTCAGAGTGAGGGGCTGTTAACAGTTTAATTAAATATGTGTCATTGTGAAAACATGTTACTATCGATGTTCCAAACAGATTTCACTTGGTTTCCCAAATTAAGTAGCTGCAGGAGCAGGGTTGGAGAGCCCATGGCATACAGAGTTTGGCTGCATGCTCTTCAAACGAGTGGTTGATGCGTGGAGTGAAATAATTGTTCTTATAAGGCCAGAAATTTCTATATGTAATCCCATGTGAAAGCAGAGTTTTGATGGTTGCTCATATCAAGCACATGCTCCACTATAAAACCGGAGTAGCCTAGCTGGTATGATTGAAAACAAACTGGCGGGAAAGTGGCCCCTGTTCCTGTCATTCTAAATTGAAACAGATTTTACATATTAGCAAAGACAAGATTAAATTGAGAATGGTCTGATGGGTGAAAATATGATAACTTGATGAGAGAACGGTATGTGAAGCCTGAGAAGGACCTGAGTGCAAGTTTTTTTTTTACTTCCTCAAATCATCAATAGCCTATAATCACATCATGCACACATATGTTTTGATTTCTAAGACATCCTAAGGTTTGTGTCATTCACTACTGAAGTTGCCAAATAACTCTAAAGCTAGCATATAGGACCTGTTTCAAATGATCACTTTTACGCTCAACATTGCTTTGCGCACTCGCTCCAGAATGGGAAATATATTATTTCTATTTTATTCAGCTAAGTTGAATTATATTCTTCTTACAATAAAATCCTACAATGTATCGTGTCTGTTAAATGAATAAGCCTACAGTATAGCGCATAGCCAGATAACATAAAGTAGGCCAACTCATGTTCTGTTCTTCTGAAATAAATGTTCTTACATTTACATTTTACTCATTTAGCAGACGCTCTTATCCAGTAGTGAATGCATACATTTCATTTCATGCATTTTTTTTTGTACTGGCCCCCCGTGGGAATTGAACCCACAACCCTGGCGTTGCACACACCATGCTCTACCAACTGAGCCACAGGGAAGGCAACCACTCACTCAACGTCAACAAAACAAAGGAGATGATCGTGGACTTCGGGAAACAGCAGAGGGAGCAGCCCCCTATCTACATTGACGGGACAGTAGTGGAGAGGGTGGAGAGTTTTAAGTTCCTCGGCGTACACATCACGGACAAACTGAAATGGTCCACCCACACAGACAGCATGAAGAAGAAGGCGCAGCAGTGCCTCTTCAACCTCAGGTGGCTGAAGAAATTCGGCTTGTCATCAAAAACACACTTTTACAGATGCACAATCGAGAGCATCCTGTCGGGCTGTATCATCGCCTTGTACGGCAGCTGCTCCGCCCATAACCGGAAGGCTCTCCAGAGGGTAGTGAGGTCTGCACAATGCATCACCGGGTGCAAACTACCTGCCCTCCAGGACACCTACACCACCCGATGTCACAGGAAGGCCAAAAAGATCATCAAGGACAGCAACCACCCGAGCCACTGTCTGTTCACCCCGCTAACGTCCAGAAGGCGAGGTCAGTACAGGTGCATGAAAGCTGGAACCGAGAGACTGAAAAACAGCTTCTATCTCAAGGCCATCAGACTGTTAAACAGCCATCACTAACAATGAGTGGCTGCTGCCAACTATTGACTCAACTCAAGCCACTTTAATAATGGGAAAATTGATGTAATCAATTTATCACTTGCCACTTTATATTATTTATATTAGATAATGTTTACATAACCTACATTATTCATCTCATATGTATATACTGTATGTCATATCATCTACTGCATCTTGCCATCTTGATGTAATTAGATGTATCACTAGCCACTTTAAACAATGCCACTTTATATAATGTTTTCATAACCTACATTACTCATCTCATATGTATATACTGTACTCTATACCATCTACTGCATCTTGCCATCCTGATGTAATGTATCACTAGCTACCTTAAACAATGCTGCTTTATATGTTTTCATATCCTACAATGCTCATCTCATATGTTTATACTGTACTCCATACCATCTATTACATCTTGCCTATGCCGTTCGGCCATCACTCATTTATATATTTTTATGTACATATTCGTATTCATCCCTTTACACTTGTGTGTACAAGGTAGTTGTTGTGGAATTGGTAGATATTACTGCATGGTCGGAACTAGAAGCACAAGAATTTCGCTGCACTTGCATTAACACCTGCTAATCATGTGTATGTGACAAATACGATTTGATTTGAAATATAAATAGATTTTAAAGGGTCTACCAAAGTTTTTTGCTGTGCATGACGGCACTTTAGAGTGCATGTCATCCTGCAGCACAGTATTTTGGGGGAAGTTGAGGTCAGATCCAATATTGGCTATGCACCTAAGAGGGAAAGAGGTTGGGCCATCTTAGAAATGTTTTAGAGTAATATAATATATGCCATTTAGAAGATGCTTTTATCCGAAGCTAGTTAGCGGTGCATGCTAGTAGCGTTTCAATAGGTGATGTCACTCGCTCTGAAACCGCTGCTTTTGTGGACTGAAAGGTAACAATGCTTCGTGGGTGACTGTTGTCGATGTGTTCAGAGGGTCCCTGGTTCGAGCCCAGGTTGGGACAAAGAGAGGGACGGAAGCAATATGTTTACGCATGTATCTTTACGTATGTGTTGTCCCGGGAATCAAACCCGCCATCCTGGCATAGCAATGCTGTACCATCAATGCATGACAAAGTTATAGATGCTTTGTGAAGCCTCAAATTAATATGATTTATAAAGCCTTTATTAAGTGGTGCTTATGTCGCCCTTTATAAAGTACAGGTTTATGTCATATTTGACATAGGTGGTTAAGTCACACAGTTTTGAGCATGACATAGATGATTTGTGACACATTTATGTAGTGTTTATGAAGGTAAATTAACTTCTTTGGGATGGGGGCAGTATTTTCACGTCCGGAAAAAAAAACGTACCCGATTTAATCTGGTTACTACTCCTGCCCAGAAACTAGAATATGCATATAATTAGATTTGGATAGAAAACACTCTAAAGTTTCTAAAACTGTTTGAATGGTGTCTGTGAGTATAACGGAACTCATATGGCAGGCCAAAACCTGAGAAGATTCCATACAGGAAGTGCCCTGTCTGACAATTTGTTGTCCTTCTGTTGCATCTCTATCGACATTATAGCATCTCTGCTGTAACGTGACACTTTCTACGGCTTCCATTGGCTCCCTAAAGCCGCCAGAAAGTGGAATGGGATGTCTGCTGTCTCTGGGCAAAGTACAGCAGCTCTGTTTGTGAGTGGTCAGCCTGGGGACAGAGAGACTGGAGATGCGCGGTCACAAGACTTCTCAATTTTTTTATTTCAGCCTTTGAATGAATACAACGTTGCCCGGTTGGAATATTATCACTATTTTATGAGAAAAATAGCATAAAAATTCATTTTAAACAGCGTTTGACATGCTTCTAAGTACGGTAATGGAATATTTTGATATTTTTTGTCACGAAATGCGCTCGCGCATCACCCTTCGGATAGTGACATGAACACACAAACAAAATGGAGGTATTTGGATATAACTATGGATTATTTGGAACCAAAACAACATTTGTTGTTGAAGTAGAAGTCCTGGGAGTGCATTCTGACGAAGAACAGCAAAGGTAATCCAATTTTTCTAATAGTAATTCTGAGTTTAGTGAGCCCCAAACTTGGTGGGTGTCAAATTAGCTAGCCTGTGATGGCCGAGCTATGTACTCAGAATATTGCAAAATGTGCTTTCGCCGAAAAGCTATTTTAAAATCGGACATAGCGATTGCATAAAGGAGTTCTGTATCTATAATTCTTAAAATAATTGTTATGTATTTTGTCAACGTTTATCATGAAAATTCACCGGAAGTTTTCGGTGGGTATGCTAGTTCTGAACATCACATGCTAATGTAAAAAGCTGTTTTTTGATATAAATATGAACTTCATTGAACAAAACATGCATGTATTGTATAACATAATGTCCTAGGAGTGTCATCTGATGAAGATCATCAAAGGTTAGTGCTGCATTTAGCTGTGGTTTGGGTTTATGTGACATATATGCTTGCTTGGAAAATGGCTGTGTGATTATTTGTGTCTATGTACTCTCCTAACATAATCTAATGTTTTGCTTTCGCTGTAAAGCCTTTTTGAAATCGGACAATGTGGTTAGATTAACGAGAGTCTTATCTTTAAAATGGTGTAAAATAGTTGATTGTTTGAGAAAATTGAACTGTGGTATTTTAGTTGGTTTTGTATTTCGCGCCGTGCGATGCCATTGGCTGTTGGCTAGGGGTCCGCTAGCGGAACGTCTAGATGCAAGAGGTTAACCAAGCAAAAGTACAGTATTATTCTGGATAAAAAGGTACTGTATGTTGTTGAGTAGGCATACAACAATTTTGGGCATCATTCAAGAGTGCAGGGTTACAAAGCCAAACAGAATATAAGTAGAACACCCACCAAGACTGAACCAAGAGCACACTTCAACCTACCAAGACATTCGTGACACGACCTTGTGTGAACGAACATGTCTCATACATGTCAGAAGTTGAGAAATTGCTAACAGGGTAACATAGCAAAACAGGAAGGGTGACCACATGCGAGAGAGTGCTGTTTTTGAATTATTAATCACTTCACTGAGAGTGGAAGGAAGAATGCATGAGGCTGCCGTCCACTTCACTTAAATATGATTTATTTTTTGTTGACCTCTTCACTGACCTTCTGATAGACTGATGTCAGCAGGCTTAAATGTTGTTAGACAGTGAACCACATTCCCACACAAAACATCTAAGGGAAGTGTGTGTGTGTGTGTGTGTGTGTGTGTGTGTGTGTGTGTGTGTGTGTGTGTGTGTGTGTGTGTGTGTGTGTGTGTGTGTGTGTGTGTGTGTGTGTGAATGTGGGTGTTTGGCCTTTGCATTTGTCCTTTGGACAGCAGGATCAGTAAGCTATGCAAGAGCTTATTTTGGAGTGTTGTGTAATGATGTCACATAAGATTGTAAATGTAATACCCTGCTAAATAACAGGTGTCATTCACCTCAATAGACAGACCAAGAAAGCCAGAGATAAGTTTTCCTCTCCTTTGAAAATTTGAAGTTTGAAGATCTTCAAACTCAATGAAAGACAATCACACAAATATACCCAAGACGCCAACTGATTTCAGGCCATAGATATCAGTTGGTGACAGTGTGTGATAGAATGAACAGGGAAGCCACGGCAACCACGGTGTGTGTCAAGCTCAGTTGATATTGCGATGTAATGTGGCCACAGTCAGTGACAGTTGAGAGTAATGGCCGAGACCTGTCCACATACATGGCTACCCAGTCTGGGTATAAGTGTACAACCTCACAGGGGAGATATTACTGGTTTGATTGCATTTTCAGTACAATGGCACTAGCTGTAAAACATTTTGAATTCAGGCACCCGGCTGCCAAACACCTGTTGCTGTTTCGAATGCAAAACATTCTTGGCCATGAGGTGGTGATTTGGGGCAAGGGGGGTCAGGCAGGGGGAAGACATGGTCAGAGAGAGAGCTATGTCCGTGCACTTCAAATGGAGGCTAAGTGTTAATCGACTGACCGATGAGGCCAAATGCTGACAACTTTGAGGGGTCTGAACCTAAAAACTCTGTCAGTTAATCCCAAACTTGGTTCTAGGGAAGAGAAGGGAAGCAAAGGTCGCTTGTATTTTTATTTTATTTTCAAAAGGAGCTTATTCCTGGAGGAGTTGATTGAGGCAGGAGTGGGGACCTGTAGCCTACCCCTGCACAGACATTCCAGGGCCAAGCAAAAAAAACGTAAAAATGCATTGTAAGATATTGAGACGTACTATTTTCTGTTTAAGTCAAAAGTTGATCCTTTTTCCTGATCAGGATATGCCAATCTAAGAAAAATGAGTCGATGCCTCTCTATCTTCTTCCTGAAATACATCCTCCTCTGTCACGTCCTATCCATCTCCAAAAAGGAGATGTCTCAAAACCTGCATCTCCATAAAGGCTGTTGTGGCCGTGACCTTGGACACCAACCTAGCCCTTCGTTAATGCCCTGTTTACTCTCAGGGGATGAATGGCTAGATTCCTGGCTCTGGGTCCAGTGCCAGACATTAAAAATGCACAAGGGTTGGAGTTGCCAGCTGCTCTAGCGCCTCAACAATCCCCAATCTCAACCCCCTTCACCCCATCCCCTAATCCCCCCTCCACACACAGACTCCCACCTCCTTGAATTCCTGACCCCCTGTCACACTTGATACCATGAGCTGCAAGTTCCATGGATCAGGGAGTAGACACACATAATCCAGTAAAGTTTGAATGATTTTGGTAGACTCCTGCTCCGTCCCGGCTACTTCCTTCCCCACAGCAGTATCTGCAGTTGACAGGATTTCAGATGGTCTGCCACCTAAAGGATTTGACACCTCTTTAGAGTCTGACTACTGCAAGCTAAGGATGTGCTTACACAGACTTTTATTCTGAATATCAATTTTAGAGCTAATTATTACTCATGGCTCTCCTGGTATTTGGATTGGTTAATTTATCATGGGCAGCATAAGCGTTAATGAAAGTAAATGGTGTATTATAGAGAATCAAAGCACAATATTGTACTATGCTGGTGTACCTTAGTACATCACTGTCTAAGTTATAACCCTAGTCGAATGTAAACATGCTGTACATTCTTTAGTCTGCATTTGACTGTTACAGTGCCTTGCAAAAGTATTCCTCCCCCTTGGCGTTTTCCCTTTCTTGTTGCATTACAACCTGTCATTTAAATTGATTTTATTTGGATTTCATGTAATGGACACACACAAAATAGTCCAAATCGGTGAAGTGAAATTAAAAAATAACTTGTTTCAAAAAAAGGTACAAAAAAAATATGGAAAAGTGGTGCATGAATATGTATTCACCCCCTTTGCTATGAAGCCCCTAAATAAGATCTGGTGCAACCAATTACATTCAGAAGTCATATAATTAGTTCAATAAAGTGCACCTGTGTACAATCTAAGTGTCACATGATCTGTCACATGATCTCAGTATATATACACCTGTTATGAAAGGCCCCAGAGTCTGTAACACCACTAAGCAACGGGCACCACCAAGCAAGCGGCACCATGAAGACCAAGGAGCTCTCCAAACAGGTCAGGGACACATTTTTGAGAAGTACAGATCAGGGTTGGGTTATAAAAAAAATCCATTATTAAAAAATGTGAAGAATAAGGCACCACAATAAACCTGCCAAGATAGGGCTGCCCACCAAAACTCACGGACCAGGCAAGGAGGGAATTATTCAGAGAGGCAACAAAGAGACCAAAGATAACCCTGAAGGAGCTGCAAAGCTCCACAGTGGAGATTGGAGTATGTCCATAGGACCACTTTAAGCCATACACTCCACAGAGCTGGGCTTTACAGAAGAGTGGCCAGAAAAAAGCCATTGCTTAAAGAAAAAAATATGCAAACACATTTGGTATTCACCAAAATGTGGGAGACACCCCAAACATATGGAAGAAGGTACTCTGGTCAGATTTAGCTTTTTGGCCATCAAGAAAACGCTACATCTGGCGCAAACCCAACACCTCTCATCACCCCACATCATGCTGTGGGGATGTTTTTCATCGGCAGGGACTTTGAAACTGGTCAAAATTGAAGGAATGATGGATGGTGCTAAATACAGGGAAATTCTTGAGGGAAACCTGTTTCAGTCTTCCAAAGATTTGAGACTGGGACGGAGGTTCACCTTCCAGCAGGACAATAAGCACATTGCTAAAGCAACACTCGAGTGGTTTAAGGGGAAATATTTAAATGTCTTGGAATGGCCTAGTCAAAGCCCAGATCTCAATCCAATTGAGAATCTGTGGTATGACTTAGATTGCTGTACTCCAGTGGAACCCAACCAACTTGAAGGAGCTGGAGCAGTTTTGCCTTGAAGAATGGGCAAAAATCCCAGTGGCTAGATGTGCCAAGCTTATAGAGACATACCCCAAGAGACTTGTAGCTGTAATTGCTGCAAAAGATGACTCTACAAAGTATTGACTTTGGGGGGGGGGGGGGGGGGGTGAATAGTTATGCATGCTCAAGTTTAAAGTTTTTTTGTCTTATTTCTGGTTTACAAGAAAAAATATTTTGCCTCTTCAAAGTGGTAGGCATGTTGTGTAAATGAAATGATACAAACCCCCCCCCAAAAATCAAAAGTGAATACTTTCACAAGCCACTGTATAGAGATCTCACACATGGCCTGTACAATTCTGAACACAAGGAGATAAATCAATGAATTGGCCACCTAAGAGGACAGAGTCACAGACCATGTATCTGTGCAAAACTGAAAATGGTAGTCTTTCTATACTGCTGTCAGTTTGAGTGCTTCTGGCATTTGAGCGACTGGTGTTTGTAATGCCAAGCCCCCACAAAGGCCTCCTACTGTGCGTCAACAAACATACTGTCTCAAGAAGATGACAAGGCCCCATCAAACACATCCACACACAAAGAGATCTTTTGGATAATGACAATGTTGGCCTTTCATCGAATGGGAACCAGCTTCAAAAGCAACCCAACAGAACACTTATCCCTTCAGTTGCTATGATACCAAACATGCTGTACAAACCCAGCAATGTGCAATAGTGTGCCATTATAAAGCCATAAGGTCAGAGGTCCAGAAATCAAATGAGAATGTGCTTGATTAACTTCTATGATTAAAAAGTTTAAGTGACCACAAAGGCAAGACAGGAGAAAGGTTGTTAGAGAGAAATAAATTGTGAATATATGTATATAGATTGGCAAGTGAAAAAAGAAGAAACCATCACTTATGATAAAATACAACCCATTAGTTTACTTCCTTTGCTTGTGGCTTCGTTTGCAGGGTTTAATTTAAACTGAACAAAAATATAAAGTTACAGTTCATATAAGGAAATCAGTCAATTTAAATAAATTCATTAGGTCCTAATCTATGGAATGGCTGGTCTCAGACGATCCTGCAGGTGAAGAAGTCGGATGTGGAGGTCCTGGGCTGGCGTGGTTACACTTGGTCTGCGGTTGTGAGGCCGGTTGGACGTACTGCCAAATTCTCTAAAACGACGTTGGAGGCTTATGGTAGAAAAATGAACATGAAATTGTCTGGCAACAGCTCTGGTGGACATTCCTGCAGTCAGCCTGCCAACTGACTTGAGACATCTGTGGCATTGTGTTGTGTGAGAAAACTGCACATTTTAGTGGCCTTTTATTGTCCCCAGTACAAGGTGTACCTGTGTTAAGATCATGCTGTTTAATCAGCTTTTTGATATGCCACACCTGTCAGGTGGATGGATTATCTTGGCAAAGGAGAAATGCTCACTAACAAGGATGTAAACAAATGTGTGCACAATATTTTTGAAAAATACCGTTTTTGTGCATATGGATTTATATTTTTTTCAGCTCATGAAATATGGGACCAACACTTTACACGTGTTTATATTTAGGATTATGACACTAAAATCCTGGTCTTGTCAAGGTTTCTCAAGTCATCTCCTTTGACTATCTTCCTTCATAACACTGTTGGTGTTTCATTTACGCCTACAGATCCTAAATTCACTGGATCAATATGAGTGTGAAACTCCGGTCATGATTATTAAAATGGGAAGACTCTGTCAAGTGAATACATTGATAGATTAAAGTACTCCTCTTCTATTAGGGCAGGGGTTCCCAAACCTTTTTGGCCTGCGACCCCATTTTGATATTTAAAAAAGAATTGCGACCTCACCATTTGAAAAAAGTGATGTAATCAATGACCAATGTTAACTTTTTGAATTTGTGCTATGCCAGTCTATTACAAATCATTCTGACAGTACTTTTGACAGTATTTCAATCTGATGGAAGTATGGTTTGAAATGATTACAGAAAGGTTTTGGGTAGCTCAGAAGATGACTTAAATGTAAGATCATTAGGCAATTTTGTATAATATTCTATGTAGAAAAGATCATGATTGATGATGTTTTTTTCCCCCCAGTCTGATTTAGTGCCTTGTCAACTCTGTCCTAATGAGGCCTGTGCGGCATGTGGGCATTGTAGAGGGAAACTTGTTCCTGAAAATCTTATCTTTCAGTGATGGGGTCATAATATTTTGTACCTTAAACGGTTCAAAAGATAAAGCCACATTTGTAGGAAGAAAACAGAAACCTTCTGTTTATTACAATGCATCTAGCGGCTACCTATTTTTTTATATTTAACCTTTACTTAATTAGGCAAGTCAGTTAAGAACACATTATTATTTACAATGATGGCCTACCCCAGCCAAACCCTAACTCGGACAACACTGGGCCAATAGTGCACCGCCCTATGGGACTCCCAATTACAGCTGGTTGTGATACAGCCTGTAACTGTACCAGGTCTGTAGTGACACCTCTAGCACTGAGATGCAGTGCCTTAGACTGCTGTGCCACTCGGGAGCTGATGACCCAAGCACAATTGTATTTATTTTAATTCAAATCAGGTGACTCCACATGGGGCTGCAACCCAAAGTTTAGGAAACTCTGTATTAGGGTAAAAGATTGCTGGCACCACACTATGGGGGAAATGCCGACCTGAGTTATGCGCATGTAAATGGCATTTAATTCCCTTTTTATGCACTTTTCTCTCTATGCGTATTCTGACATTGAACATGCAATTTGTTAGGGGTATGGCGGTCATAACATTTTCTCAGCTGGTGATTGTCAAGCAAATAACTGCCGGTCTCGCGGTAATT
Organism: Salmo trutta; assembly: GCF_901001165.1. NCBI lineage: Eukaryota > Metazoa > Chordata > Actinopteri > Salmoniformes > Salmonidae > Salmo > Salmo trutta. The sequence goes on from NC_042961.1 coordinate 35,000,282, forward strand.
TACCGTTAATTAACATAAACACATTTAGCATCTCCTGGCTTCCACGCATAGCCTACAAGCCACTGATGCAGACCTTTGGAACATCTACATTTTAAAAAGTTTAATAAATCCATGTAATATAGCCTACAACATCACAATAAATCCATTATTTATTTTAGACAGGTCTAAAGAAACATGATAGAAATAAAATGTAGTCTATTTCAGTTGAACAGAATAGCATACTCTGAGTTGTTATCCCTGATCTGGCTTCGCCATATGGCTGTGGGCTACACTAGTTAATTTAGCAGACAAGATCTGCTTAGAATTCCGTGGCATTATTTTATATATTTTTTTAAGTATGAAGAATACAATTGAACATTGGTGAATAAATAGAAAGGATATTTTCTCCAAATGATTTGAGGGAGTGAGCACATGCGGCTATGCTGTGTTGAGTGGTTAACAAATAAACAGGTACTCCTATATGCTTAGTTTTGTCACGTCCTGACCAATATTTAGGTATTATTTGTATTATATTTGGTCAGGACGTGGCAGAGGTATATTTGTTTTGTATTATGGGGTTTTGTGTGTGGTGTAGTGGGGTGTGTTAGTTTTGGTATAGGTTCTAGGTTTGTTTTTCTATGTGTAGTTTTGGGTGCTGGACTCTCAATTGGAGGCAGGTGTTTCTAGTTGCCTCTGATTGGGAGTCCTATAAGTAGGTGTGTATTTGTTTGGTAGGTTGTGGGTAGTTGTTTTTTTGCACTGCTAGGTATAGCCTGCGAAACTGGCTCCTGTCGTATTGTCTGCATTTCTTGTTTTTTCGTGGTCAACGTCTTTAATAAATATGATGTTGAACACGCAACCCGCTGCGTATTGGTCCACTTTCTCCAACGATGATTTCGCTATATCGTCTGACGACGAAGGAATCTGTGACAGAACTACCCACCACAACAGGACCAAGCAGCGGAGTAAAGAGCGGGACGCGGAATATATGTATTATTCTGAAAAGTGGACTTGGGAAGAGATACTGGCCGGAGATGGCCCGTGGAAGCCAGGACGGGTTGTGCAGGCGGTGCGATCACGGCCACCTGTGTGCCTCCATGGCCCAGTCTTTCTGGTTCCTGCCTCTCGGAGTATCCCGGAAGTGAGTACTCCCAGTCTAGTACGACCAGTACCAGCAACCCGGACCAAGCTTCCTCACTGAGTTCCCTGAATTCCTATCGGACCTTGTAGTCATAGCAGATAATATTCTAATTTTTGGTGACTTTATTATTCACATGGAAAAGTCCACAGACCCACTCCAAAAGGCTTTCGGAGCCATCATCGACTCAGTGGGTTTTGTCCAACATGTCTCCGGTCCTACTCACTGCACAGTCATACTCTGGACCTAGTTTTGTCCCATGGAATAAATGTTGTTGTTCTTAATGTTTTTCCTCATAATCCTGGACTATCGGACCACCATTTTATTACGTTTGCAATTGCAATAAATAATCTGCTCAGACCCCAACCAAGGATCATCAAATGTCGTGCTATAAATTCTCAGACAACCCAAACATTCCTTGATGCCCTTCCAGACTCCCACTGCATACCCAAGGACGTCAGAGGACACAAATCAGTTAACCACCTAACTGAGGAACTCAATTCAACCTTGCGCAATACCCTAGATGTAGTCGCACCTCTAAAAACTAAAAACATTTGTCATAAGAAACTAGCTCCCTGGTATACAGAAAATCCCCGAGCTCTGAAGCAAGCTTCCAGAAAATTGGAACGGAAATGGCGCCACACCAAACTGGAAGTCTTCCGACTAGCTTGGAAAGACAGTACCGTGCAGTATCGAAGAGCCCTCACTGCTGCTCGATCATCCTATTTTTCCAACTTAATTGAGGAAAATAAGAACAATCCAAAATGTATTTTTGATACTGTCACAAATCTAACTAAAAAGCAGCATTCCCCAAGACAGGATGGCTTTCACTTCAGCAGTAATAAATTCATGAACTTCTTTGAGGAAAATATCATGATCATTAGAAAGCAAATTACGGACTCCTCTTTAAATCTGCGTATTCCTCCAAAGCTCAGTTGTCCTGAGTCTGCACAACTCTGCCAGGACCTAGGATCAAGGTAGACACTCAAGTGTGTTAGTACTATATCTCTTGACACAATGATGAATATAATCATGGCCTCTAAACCTTCAAGCTGCACACTGGACCCTATTCCAACTAAACTACTGAAAGAGCTGCTTCCTGTGCTTGGCCCTCCTATGTTGAACATAATAAATGGCTCTCTCCACCGGATGTGTACCAAACTCACTAAAAGTGGCAGTAATCAAGCCTCTCTTGAAAAAGCCAAACCTTGACCCAGAAAATATAAAAAACTATCGGCCTATATCGAATCTCCCAGTCCTCTCAAAAATGTTAGAAAAGGCTGTTGTGCGGCAACTCACTGCCTTCATGAAGACAAACAATGTATATGAAATGCTTCAGTCTGGTTTTAGACCCCATCATAGCACTGAGACTGCACTTGTGAAGGTGGTAAATTACCTTTTAATGGCGTCAGACCGAGGCTCTGCATCTGTCCTCGTGCTCCTAGACCTTAGTGCTGCTTTTGATACCATCGATCACCACACTCTTTTGGAGAGATTGGAAACCCAAATTAGTTATCTGTTGGAAAGATATCAGTTTGTCTCTGTGGATGGTTTGTCCTCTGACAAATCAACTGTAAATTTTGCTGTTCCTCAAGGTTCCACTATTGTTTTCACTATATATTTTACCTCTTGGGGATGTCATTCAAAAATATAATGTTAACTTTCACTGCTATGCGGATGACACACAGCTGTACATTTTCAATGAAACATGGTGAAGCCCCAAAATTGCCCTCGCTGGAAGCCTGTGTTTCAGACATAAGGAAGTGGGTGGCTGCAAACTTTCTACTTTTAAACTCAGACAAAACAGAGATGCTTGTTCTAGGTCCCAAGAAACAAAGAGATCTTCTGTTGAATCTGACAATTAATCTTGATGGTTGTACAGTCGTCTCAAGTAAAACTGTGAAGGACCTCGGCGTTACTCTGGATCCTGATCTCTCTTTTGACGAACATATCAAGACTGTTTCAAGGACAGATTTTTTCCATCTACGTAACATTGCAAAAATCTGAAATTTTCTGTCCAAAAATGATGCAGAAAAATTAATCCATGCTTTTGTTACTTCTAGGTTAGACTACTGCAATGCTCTACTTTTTGGCTACCCGGATAAAGCACTAAATAAACTTCAGTTAGTGCTAAATACGGCTGCTAGAATTCTGACTATAACCAAAACATTTGATCATATTACTCCAGTGCTAGCCTCCCTACACTGGCTTCCTGTTAAGGCAAGGGCTGATTTCAAGGTTTTACTGTTAACCTACAAAGCATTACAAGTTTCTGTATAGCACTTTGAGATATCAGCTGATCTAAGAAGGGCTATATAAATACATTTGATTTGATTATTGACACTTTTTTTAAATTGAGAGGTGGGGTTAAAGTTTTCTTTACTGACCATAATTTTCACTTGTCTGATGTGTGGGACAAAATTGAAGTTAATTAAGTTAATTAATTAATTAAGTTAAGTTAATTAAGAAGTTGGAGCTCTTCTTTGTCTGCATTAACAAGGACAACATACAGGTCTTTCCATCATTGTATGATTTTTCTGTGCAAATTAACTCAAGCGTACGGACAACGTCAAATGTGATACAGCGAAGCATGTGAGTGAGTTGAGTGCACAATTACGCAGGTACTTTCCCGAAATGGATGACACAAACAACTGGATTCGTTATCCCTTTCATGCCCTGCCTCCAGTCCATTTACCGATATCTGAACAAGAGAGCCTCATCGAAATTGCAAAAAGTGGTTCTGTGAAAATTAAATAAAATCAGAAGCCACTGACAGATTTCTGGATTAGGCTGCGCTCAGAGTATCCTGCCTTGGCAAACCGCGCTGTAAAGATACTAATGCCCGTTGCAACCACGTACCAATGTGAGAGTGGATTCTCGGCCCTCACTAGCATGAAACTAAATACAGGCACAGACTGTGTGTGGAAAGGGAATGCCTGACTGCCAGATATCGGTAAATATATGGTGCCGGAGAAGAAAGTTGACGTTTTACGTGTCCCCAACCAATTGTGTTTTTTTGTTTGTTTATTTGCGTTGTTTAACTTAATTGTAACTTATTTTGTATATAGTGTTGCCGCTACCGTCTCTTGTGACCGAAAATAACTTCTGGACAATGTGGACTGTGATAACTCACCACGGACTAGCAGAATCCTTTTTTTCCTTGAACGAGTCTGACGAGCCCGACGCGAATGATATGCTGCTTTCTCGGGAACAGGCACAGACCTCTGTGATTTGTGTGAAGAGGAAGCGGAGAAAAGGGGCCAGAGGGCGGGCTTCCATTGGCTTTAGAGAGTCAATGGAAGCCTTAGAAAGTGTCATGTAACAGCACAGATACTGTAATTTCGATTAATTAGGGCCGATTTCAAGTTTTCATAACAATCGGTAATCGTTTTTTTTTTTTATAAACCTTTATTTAACTAGGCAAGTCAGTTAAGAACACATTCTTATTTTCAATGACGGCCTAGGAACGGTGGGTTAACTGCCTTGTTCAGGGGCAGAACGACAGATTTTTACCTTGTCAGCTTGGGGATGCAACCTTACGTTAACTAGCCCAATGCTCTAACCACCTGCTTTACGTTGCCAAGGTAAGTTGCTAGCTAGCATTAAACTTATCTTATAAAAAAAACTATCAATCAATCATAAACACTAGTTAACTACACATGGTTGATGATATTACTAGTTTATCTAGCCTGTCCTGCTTTGCATATAATCGATGTGGTGCGCTTTCGCGAAAAAGGACTGTCTTTGCTCCGACGTGTACCTAACCATAAACATCATTGTCTTTCTTAAAATCAATACACAAGTATATATTTTTAAACCTGCATATTTAGTTAATATTACCTGCTAACATGAATTTCTTTTAACGAGGGAAAATGTGTCACTTCTCTTGCAAACAGAGACAGGGTATATGCAGCAGTTTGGGCCGCCTGGCTTGTTGCGAACTGTGAAGACTATTTCTTCCTAACAAAGACAGCAGACTTCGCAAACGGGGATGATTTAACAAAAGCACAGTTGCGAAAAAAAGCACAATCGTTGCACGACTGTACCTAACCATAAACATCAATGCCTTTCTTAAAATCAATACACAGAAGTATATATTTTTAAACCTGCATATTTAGCTAAAAGAAATCCAGGTTAGCAGGCAATATTAACCAGGTGAAATTGTGTCAGTTCTCTTGCGTTTGTTGCACGCAGACTCAGGGTATACAGAATCTGGCTCGTTGCAAACTAATTTGCCAGAATTTTACGGAACTATGAAATAACATTGAAGGTTGTGCGATGTAATAGGAATATTTAGACTTATGGATGCCACCCGTTAGATAAAATACGGAACGGTTCCGTATGTCACTGAAAGAATGATGTTTTCGAGATGATAGTTTCCGGATTTGACCATATTAATGAACTAAGGTTTATTATACACTGCTCAAAAAAATAAAGGGAACACTTAAACAACACAATGTAACTCCAAGTCAATCACACTTCTGTGAAATCAAACTGTCCACTTAGGAAGCAACACCGATTGACAATACATTTCACATGCTGTTGTGCAAATGGAATAGACAACAGGTGGAAATTATAGGCAATTAGCAAGACACCCCCAATAAAGGAGTGGTTCTGCAGGTGGGGACCACAGACCACTTCTCAGTTACTATGCTTCCTGGCTGATGTTTTGGTCACTTTTGAATGCTGGCGGTGCTTTCACTCTAGTGGTAGCATGAGACGGAGTCTACAACCCACACAAGTGGCTCAGGTAGTGCAGCTCATCCAGGATGGAACATCAATGCGAGCTGTGGCAAGAAGGTTTGCTGTGTCTGTCAGCGTAGTGTCCAGAGCATGGAGGCGCTACCAGGAGACAGGCCAGTACATCAGGAGACGTGGAGGAGGCCGTAGGAGGGCAACAACCCAGCAGCAGGACCGCTACCTCCGCTTTTGTGCAAGGCGGAGCAGGAGGATCACTGCCAGAGCCCTGCAAAATGACCTCCAGCAGGCCACAAATGTGCATGTGTCTGCTCAAACGGTCAGAAACAGACTCCATGAGGGTGGTATGAGGGCCCGACGTCCACAGGTGGGGGTTGTGCTTACAGCCCAACACCGTGCAGGACGTTTGGCATTTGCCAGAGAACACCAAGATTGGCAAATTCGCCACTGGCGCCCTGTGCTCTTCACAGATGAAAGCAGGTTCACACTGAGCACGTGACAGATGTGACAGAATCTGGAGACGCCGTGGAGAACGTTCTGCTGCCTGCAACATCCTCCAGCATGACCGGTTTGGCGGTGTGTCAGTCATGGTGTGGGGTGGCATTTCTTTGGGGGGCCGCACAGCCCTCCATGTGCTCGCCAGAGGTAGCCTGACTGCCATTAGGTACCGAGAAGACATCCTCAGACCCCTTATGAGACCATATGCTGGTGCGGTTGGCCCTGGGTTCCTCCTAATGCAAGACAATGCTAGACCTCATGTGGCTGGAGTGTGTCAGCAGTTCCTGCAAGAGGAAGGCATTGATGCTATGGACTGGCCCACCCGTTCCCCAGACCTGAATCCAATTGAGCACATCTGGGACATCATGTCTCGCTCCATCCACCAACGCCACGTTGCACCACTGACTGTCCAGGAGTTGGCGGATGCTCTAGTCCAGGTCTGGGAGGAGATCCCTCAGGAGACCATCCGCCACCTCATCAGGAGCATGCCCAGGCGTTGTAGGGAGGTCATACAGGCACGTGGAGGCCACACACACTACTGAGCCTCATTTTGACTTGTTTTAAGGACATTACATCAAAGTTGGATCAGCCTGTAGTGTGGTTTTCCACTTTAATTTTGAGTGTGACTCCAAATCCGGATTTCCATTGATTATTTTTGTGTGATTTTGTTGTCAGCACATTCAACTATGTAAAGAAAAAATTATTTAATAAGATTATTTCTTTCATTCAGATCTAGGATGTGTTGTTTAAGTGTTCCCTTTATTTTTTTGAGCAGTATATTATAGTTAAGTCTATGATTTGATATTTGATAGAGCAGTCTGACTGAGCGGTGGTAGGCAGCAGCAGGCTCGTAATAGTCAAAGATATTTGGTTTAGAGAGAAATAGTCGACGCGCCATAATTCCTGTAATAACTTGCGGCTGAACTTGAAAGGGGTTCCTTCGTTATTTTACCGTTCATGTCTTCTATAGAGAATGTCTTGATCTACTTCAAATAAGGTCTGTGTTTTGTGCTTAAACCGCCTCGGCGTTTTGATACCCGTGTAAATCTCACTAGGTAACGTTTGTCAACATATTTTCACAAATCTACTCTACAAAAAAAATGATCTTCGCTTATATTGATCAGAGGTATGTCCTATGGATATCTACACAGTTATAAAATTGGCAAGGTGGTGTAAGCCTAAACCAAACACAGACCTTATTTTAAATTTTAATCTAAAAATATCCTATGGAATAATTGAAGGAACCGCTTTTCAGATTTTGCTAGAAGGTGTCATGGGAATTGTGACTCGCACTTTGGTAGTCAATTCTTACCATGCCCATTATTAAAATAGGATTTCCTGCATATAGAAATTACAGTTTTTGTTTTCAGCATTCATCACAGGTAACTTAAACTCTATTTTTATTATTCAAACAGTTGAGAGTATTTGTCTCCTAAGCAGACTCTTCAGTATCGTTGTCACTTCAGAGCTGTGTGTGTGTGTGTGTGTGTGTGTGTGTGTGTGTGTGTGTGTGTATATATATATAGACATATAAAAAAAAATCATAATAATAATCGGCCGATTAATCGGTATCGGCTTTTTTTGGTCCTCCAATAATCAGTATCGGCATTGAAAAAAAATCATAATTTGTCGACCTCTAAACAGAAGGACTACAAATTGTCAGACAGGGCCTTCCTGTATGGAATCTTCTCAGGTTTTGGCCTACCATATGAGTTCTGTTATACTCACAGACACCATTCAAACAGTTTTAGAAACTTCAGAGTGTTTTCTATCCAAATGTACTAATAATATGTATATTATCGTTTCTGGGAAAGAGTAGTAACCAGTTTAAATCGGGTACGTTTTTTATCCGGCCGTGAAAATACTGCCCCCTAGCCCAGACAGGTTAAACAGGTCAACATTCACAAGGCGTTTACTGATGTACTGATGCACTGACCAACTGGCAAGTGTCTTCACTGACATTTTTAACCTCTCCCCGTCCGAGTCTGTAAAACCAACATGTTTTAACCCCTGGTCGGGCTCCGTCCCGACATCCAGCGAAAAATCCTATCGCCATTAGCATAACAAAATGTAATATATTTTTTTCAAATATAGGACTATGTTATATTGTTTTATAGATACACCTCTCCTGAATCGAACCACGTTGTCCGATTTCAGAAAGGCTTTACAGCAAAAGCAAAACATTAGATCACGTTAGAGGAGTATATCGTAAAAGTAGCCACATAGCCATTTTCCGACCAACCACATGCATCACAAATAACCAAAAAACAGCTAAATGCAGCACTAACCTTTGACAATCTTCATCAGATGACACTCCTAGGACATCATGTTACACAATACATGCATTCTTTTGTTCGATAAAGTTCATATTTATGTATAAAAACAGCATTTTACATCGGCGCATAACGTTGACTAACTATTTTCCCTCAAATACATCCGGTGAATCAGCGCTACAATTTACTAAATTACTATTCGAAAACATTTTTAAAATGTAATATTGTCATTCTAAAATTTATAGATTAGCATCTCTTGAAAGCACCTGCAATGCCAGATTTAAAAAGAACTTTACTGGTAATCACACTTTGCGATAAAAGGGGATGCGATACTCAGAAAAATAGGCTACCGTTACAGGTCAGCGCCATCTTGGAACAATCGCATATCAAATCTACTCTTGTATACTATTGTCAATAATCCCTTACCTTTGATTATCTTCATCAGAAAGCACTTCCAGGAATCCCAGGTCGACAACAAATGTATTTTTGTTCGAAAAAGTTAATCCTTTACGTCCCAATAGCTTGTTCTTGTTAGCGCATTCTGAAGGCTGCTCCAAAAGCTCCGTCGGCCGCGGGACTCCTCTTTCAATAAAATGCATATTTTTTTTATTTAGGTTCGTTCAAACATGTCAAACGTTGTATAACATAAATCTTTAGGGCCTTTTTCAACCAGAGCTCCAATAAGATTCAAGGGGGACGATTGCATTGTCTTTCTAAACGTTTCGAAAGGGGAGGGTAGCCAGGGCCGCTGGCGTCATAATGGTGATGGCCCTCCTCATGTGACCACTTTCCACAGCCTCTCATTCTGTCAGTTTTCACAGTAGGAGACTCAAACCACTTTGTAAAGACTGGGGACATCTAGTGGAAGCAATAGGAAGTGCTCAATGAACCATTGCTCACGGTGTGATTTATAGGCAAGGTGATGAAGTTGAGTCCGCAATTCAGAATTCCACTTCCTGTTACGATCTGTCTCGGGGTTTTGACTGCCATATGAGTTCTGTTATACTCACAGACACCATTCAAACAGTTTTAGAAACTTTAGGGTGTTTTCTATCCACAAGTATTAATTATATGCATATCCTAGCTTCCGAGTTTGAGTAGGAGGCCGTTTAAAATGGGCACGAATATTTTTCAAAAATCGCTGTAGCGCCCCCTAACCTAGGCGACCGTCAAGAGGATAATGTGCAAGCTATCAGAGGAAGTTATTAGTGAAACCTCAACCATAAAAGGATTTATCTCTGACCTCAGCAGCGATACCAACCCTAACTATGCCATTAGTGGAAAAACAGTAGAAATCTCGACAAACGCTCTCCAAAATCAACCTTCGGGCGGAGGCCTTGTAAAGGTTCTCTCCTGTTTAGCTCTAATGTCGTGTCATCGGTCCAATACCGCAGTGCACAGCTGAAGCACGAGCAGGACACGGTAGACATAAAGGGACAGGTGGCGAGAACTGGGAAACTGATGGCAAACGCAGAAAAGAAAAATTATGCTAGCTATGGAACTGCGTTTGAAAACTGAACAATAAATGTAATTGCAAAAACTTATGACAACGAACGAGCACAAACTCTTCAACAAAATCGCCTTCTACAGGAACAACTCGATTGAGCCAAAACTAAACACGATGATGTCCATGCCAAACTAGATAAATCTGACGAATTAACATGCATGCAGTTTTGTAGAATGTTACTCAAAGTAACAATGTTCTACTCCAAATGCTGCAGACCAAAGACGATCAGTTAATGAACACAATGACTAAGTGGGATGACAACTCAGCAGAACTCATTGAAATCACTGACCAAATGAATGATGAGAGAACTCAGGTGATGAAGATGGAAATATTGAATCTCTTGCGCCGTACTCAAGACCTCTATCTGCAGATATGAAACCGAAAGGAGCAAGTGCGACACTCACATGTCCAAAATCAGTATTCTATGCGCTCAAGTGGACTCTGCAATGCAGCAGAATACCACCCTTAGGTACAATCTGGTGGAATCCCAGAACGGTCACACGCTATAGTGTGACTACCCAACCAAGCAACCAGAGCCCGGTACTCAAAGGAGTGAAGACGATAGAAGGTTTCAGACATTGTCTCCCTCATGTGTCCCTCAGTCTTCTCCTCTTGGCCATTCGGCCCTGTGTAATATGGCGCCTCTTCGCCAACAAAGCCAAAGTTTGGCTTCTCCTCTTGGCCTTTCGGACCCAATTTCCACACAGGATGAATCCAACCCTCTCTGCCTGCTTGACGCGGAATGCCTTGACAAACTCATCAAGAATTTCCCCACCTCTGACCCCGTTCCAGGTCAGCCAAACGATACTGAGACATTCCTAGCTGACATGGAGGATGGATGGCTACCTGAACGCTACGGGTTCTGACAAGGTTTACCTGTTGAAGCGAACATCGACGAGGTTCATTCGACTACAACAGCAACATTTTTAACGACTACGCTAAACTTGCCACAGCTTTGAAATTAGAATTCAGTGGTTCTGCGACTCAAAAACACAATAGCTCACAGGCTAACACTGTCAAACAGGCTCGGAATGAACACCCACAAGCTTACTATCATAGGCTTCGTTGAGCTTACTTTGGCCTACTCACTGAAACTTGAGGGCCTGCTTGATCGAGAAACAAGCCCACAGGCTTTGTCTATAGACTCTGATACAAAGGTTGCGAAGAAAAAGGTCAAAAGCTTCGCTAAAGCCAAGCCCACTCAAAATCCGAAAAATCGATCTGCTTTCACCTTGACCAGAAATGGCACATCACGTCATTGCGAATGACCACCACTTTGTGGGGAATATGTCCACTAAACGCAAATCTAAACGGCCATACCTGGAAACAGTCCTGGAGGACCGCTTAACTTGTCATGCACTAATTGAGTCGGGCACGACAGTATCGCTCATCTCTCAAACATTGATGATCTCAAAAGGCCTTTAACACGTCTTGAGGTCAACATCAATTCTTACTGACCTCCAGGCATCGACCTGGAAATTATCTGATGACGTCAGACTCAATCTGAACAAGTTGTAACCTACCAGGATACTTGGTTCTTTCCCTTGGCATGTGCACTTATGCACTCACGTACAACGGAACATTTAATGATGATTTATGCTCGGTTCACTAAGGGTGTGAGCAAAATACCAGCTGTAGTAAAGATGAAAATTTACTCTTAGGCCTTTTTGACTCTACAGCTACAGTACTCACCAGTTTCTCGACAGAGGTCCATAGGTCATCCATATAGACTGCCTGAAGCTGGTGCCTTGCAGCTGTTGACTTATCATGTTGTATCAACTTAGGATAGTGACCTAAGCAACACACCGCAAATCAGGACAATGCCATGATAGGATCATTTTGCCAGGACCTTGGACGTATATAGAAAACAATCCAATTAGATGATGTTGGTGTGAGAACTGTATCTTTTCATTCCTTTTCGGTTCAGTTCCTTTGACACTTAGTCACAAAGTCCCCATACAACCACACTTTTGGGAAGAAATGTAATTATATATTTTGTGAATGTGTGTGTGCGTTGTTAACATCTGCCTAAGTTACTGCCCAAATCTTCCAGTCTGGACGACCAGACGACGCGTCCGGAAATGGCGATCCCAATCCGGACATCCGCTGCCCATCCTTGTGGCGGCCAGTTCTGTTTGCAGACATCCTACCCGGGTCGACCACCAGAGGGGGACTGCAACGGTGATTACCAACCAGACATCCACTGCCCATCCTTGTGTTGGACTGCTCCACTTTCAGAGAGCCTACCAAGGTAAACCACCAGAGAGGGACCGCAACAATGATCTAAAACTAGGACATCACGTGGTTATTATTTTTATGTTGGTTTGCAACTTGCAGGATAATCTCAAGATTTAAACCAGTGGACAGGTCCGGAGCCAATGATCAAGACATCCCATCCCTTAGCCGCTCTCTGTAGACTCTGTGGTAAACCACTGCTCAAACGTCTTGTAGAACTACCTGGGTGATGCCAGGCACCACTAGGGTGCCAGAAGCTCACTGCACATCAGTAACAGGAAAAATCCACCTTGGAATAACCACTTGAGAGAGAAGCTCCTCAATTTCAACAAGCCTCTACCATCACCTCTGCCATGTCCAAGTCTCTACAACCTAATCTTATTTTAAATAAAAACAATAGTAGCTTGCTTTTCAGTTGTTTTAGTGAACCAACTGGCTAGCTGCTCTTGTAACTCTGTGGATCGATATATATACACTACCGTTCAAAAGTTTGACAATTTTAATATAACATCAAATTGATCAGAAAAACAGTGTAGACATTGTTAATGCTGTAAATGACTATTGTAGCTGGAATATCCACATTAGCGTGCAGAGGCCCATTATCAGCAATCCATCACTCCTGTGTTCCAATGACAAGTTGTGTTTGCTAATCCAAGTTTATCATTTTAAAAGGCTAATTGATCATTAGAAAACCCTTTTGCGATTATGTTAGCACAGCTGGAAACTGTTGTCCTGATTAAAGAAGCAATAAAACTGGCCTTCTTTAGACTAGTTGAGTATCTGCAGCATCAGCATTTGTGGGTTCGATTACAGGCTCAAAATGTCCAGAAACAAAACCCTTCTGAAACTTGTCAGTCTATTCTTGTTCTGAGAAATGAAGGCTATTCCATGAGAGAAATTGCCAAGAAACTGAAGATCTTGTACAACGCTGTGTACTACTCCCTTCACAGAACAGCACAAACTGGCTCCGGTGCACAACTGAGCAAGAGGACAAGTACATTAGAGTGTCTAGTTTGAGAAACAGATGCCTCACAAGTCGTCAACTGGCAGCTTCATTAAATAGTACCCGCAAAACACCAGTCTCAAAGTCAACAGTGAAGAGGCGACTCCAGGATGCTGGCCTTCTAGGTAGAGTTGCATTTCTCAGACTGGCTAATAAAAATAAAAGATGGGCAAAAGAACACAGGCACTGAATAGAGGAACTCTGCCTAGAAGGCCAGCATCCCATAAAATTGTTTTTCAACAGGACAATGACCCAACACACCTCCAAGCTGTGTAAGGGATATTTGACCAAGGAGATTGATGGAGTGCTGCATCAGATGACCTGGCCTCCACAATCACCCAACCTCAACCCAACTGAGATGGTTAGGGATGAGTTGGACCACAGAGTGAAGGAAAAGCATCGAAGAAGTGCTCAGCATATGTGGGAACTCCTTCAAAACTGTTGGTAACGCATTCCAGGTGAAGCTGGTTGAGGGAATGCCAAGAGTGTGCAAAGCTGTCATCAAGGCAAAGGGTGGCTACTTTGAAGAACCTAAAATCTTTGTTTGATACTTTTTTTGGTTACTACATGATTCCATATGTATTATTTCATAGTTTTGATATCTTCACTATTATTCTACAATGTAGAAAATAGCAAAAATAAAGGAAAACCCTTGTCCAAACTTTTGACTGGTACTGTATGCCGTTTAGCGGACAGTTATCTAAAGCAACTTACAGTCATGAGTGCATACATTTTCCATGGACCTACGACCCTTGGTGTTGCGAGCACCATGCTCTACCGTATATATACTGAACAAAAATATAAACACAACATGCAACATTAGGTCTTAATGTATAGATTTCACATGACTGGGCAGTGGCGCAGCCATGGGTGGGCCTGGGAGGGCACAGGACCACCCACTTGGGAGCCAGGCCCAGTCAATCAGAATGAGTTGTTCCCCACAAAAGGGCTTTATTACAGACAGAAATACTCCTCAGTTTAATCGACTGTCTGGGTGGCTGGTCTCAGATGATCCCGCAGGTGAAGAAGCCGGATGTGGAGGTCCTGGGCTGGTGCTGGTTTGGTTAAATGTGGTCTGCTGTTGTGAGCCCGGTTGGACGCCAAATTCTCTAAAACAACGTTGGAGGTGGCTTATGGTAGAGAAATTAACATTACATTATCTAGCAACAGCTCTGGTGGATGTTCCTGCAGACAGCATGCCAATTGCATGCACCCTCAAAATTTGAGACATCTGTGGCATTGTGTTGTGTGACAAAACTGCACATTTTAGAGTGGCCTTTTATTGTCCCCAGCACAATGTGCATCTGTGTAATGATTATGCTGTTTAATCAGCTTCTTCATATGCCACATCTGTCAGGTGGTTGGATTATCTTGGCAAAGGAGTAATGTTCACTAATAGGGATGTAAACATATTTGTGTGTATGGACAATTTGGGGGAACTTTTATTTCAGCCAATGAAAAATGGGACCTTGCATTTTATATTTTTGTTCAGTACATTTATTCAACTGCGTGACACTTTATATTGTAAATACAGTCATACTTGACCTGCACATTCAAAATGTATTATTTGTGTACATATCAGTTGTATTACTATGCATACAAGTTTATTCTTCTTACTTGTTATTTTTGATTGACTTTTGATTATTATTTGTACTACATTTGAGGGAGCTTGCAAGTAAGCATTTCGCTGCAACGTTGTGCCTACTGTAAACTTTGCTACAGAATGTAGTAATTTTATGTCAAAATGTATATCAAATGAGATGAGATTTTGTTTTACTACAATGTAAAAACTATTTAAACTGAGCCATGTTGGTTTAAAAAGCTGACTCTTCCAAATGAAAAATGAATTACTTGATGTGATGAATAAAAGTTTGATTTGAGGTGTGTTTCACAAACAAAATACATTTATTTTCATTCAAATTAAAGAGGAGCTGAACAGAAAAAACCCTGATATGGTTAAAAATAGTCAAACATTAATTTAGTTAAGGAATCAAGGATATTATTGTTTTCATAGGGTTGGGTTTAGATTTAAATCCTGCCCACATGCCACTATCACGGGACCGCTGCCTAGCAGCACCCAAATTATCAGAGCACACCAGCAAGCGTTCCAATCGTAGCAGCAGAATCAAACTACAGCCCATCCATTTCTTTACAGACAGCAAAACTACCCAATTGAGTCACTAGCATACACCGCCGCATGTCTTGTTTGGTTGACATGAGACAATGAACGAGACATAGCCACAATACATTGTCGCCAAGACTTGTTCTTTATAAACAGCTTGTTTTTTATAAACAGCTTGTTTTTTTCCCGAAATCAAACATCTACACATTCGTGAACTAACTTTAGCATTACAAGCACAACTGACATTCCTTTAGCCAAAGTCATAGATAGCACGGTGGCTCAGGATATTTGGGATAACTCAACTACGGTGAGTGAAGAGGATCAAACAACAATAACTGCCAGGTTACGATATAGTGAATCTCGTTTTTCTTAATGAGGAGAAAAACCCAGGCGGAATCAGTGAATTCAGCCCCCTTTAAAAAAAATATTGAAGACTTTGTTGCTGCTTGCAGCTATATTTGATTTTGTTAGATTCTCCTTGCATGGGGCCACTATCTCAAGCCCAGATTGTTAAAAAGTTATACAAATGGGCATACAAGTAGAGCACCCAAGGAGAAATTACTGGGCCAATCCCCGAACTGAATGGCCCATAGGTGCCAAAATTGAGATTTTCAGAGAAAACACAATTTATTTTAATGAAAACACACTGCTATTGGAATTTGTAACATGGTTTCATTTAGTTAAACCATAGATCTATGTGATCTAACTGTTAAATGTAATGTTTAATCAAAACCCACTGGGCAAAAACTGGTTGAATCAACGTTGTTTCCACGTCATTTCAACGCAAAGAATTCAATCGAATCAATGTGGAAAACTGATTGGATTTGCAAAAAGTTATCAATGTAAGGAAATGTCTTTTTTTTCACCCAACTTCTAACCTAAATCCAATAACAGGGTACGTTTTTTGGTTGATGTCACATTGGATTCACGTTAGCTGACAACAACCAAATGTAAATAAAAACTTAAACACAATGTCTGATGGACATAAAAGCCACTCTATTCGTGGAATAACCCAATATTATGGTGTGCCTAAGTGGCTAAGGGTCAAATTATTTTTAGTAGACAGCCCAAATGAACCAGGTCAATTGTAAGGATTAGAAACTTTTATTCTACACCTGTGCAATTAATTTAAATTACTGAAATGAAAATCTCTGCTCTGAAGGGAAATTTCACTGGATGATGCTTTATCTTGAGAGTAATGCGGTCAATCGGTACGATTTATGTAGACTCAAAGAGCGAACATACATGCTATATGTATGTAATTGGGATTAATAAACCCAGGGTAGAGCATGGAGGACACGCTTCCACGGGAAAAAAGTAGATACTGCAATTTCAGCACTTTGGCCTGGGACTTTTTTTGTGCAGTAGAACATTCTCAACGATGCAGATAGAAAATACCAGATAGAATAGATGCAACTCTCCATTATCTGGAATAAAATAATGCCAGGTCTATAACTAATATTCCTATCTGCAATAGTCTGAATGTTCCTCCCAACTGAAAAAGCACTTGCTCCCCAACCTTCCGCTACACCCTTAGATACAACAGGACAAATTTAATGACGCGTTGACCTCAGTCCCCCTTTAACCATGTGACCTTTAATGAAATGCAATTGGCTGTAATTTATACCGTACGAGTAGCATGCCCATGGCATAAAACATTTGTCTTCCCTAAAAGGGGAAGTGCACTTACAGCATGTTGTCTGGGGTGGGCACAGCTGTCCTCGCCTTGTTGGCCACCAACCACATGTCCACTCCGCTATCTGAAGAACTCAATAACACAATTCCAAACGTCGACCTCAATTTTTTATTTGGTTGTGTTTTAGTACATGGGAGAGTCTTACAGGCACTGCCTTACCTACTTTTGAAGACATGGACAAACCTTTCTCACATTGAATAATAAGCCCTATTCCCTATGTACAAAACATTAATCTCAAACCTTTGAAGAGTCCTTTTTCTTACTATACCTTCAGGCACTAAGACTAGTTTTCAATGAAATGTAAAGGGCTGGACTATCGAAACAAATTATTTGAACAAGACCTTGCATTTTGCAGATACGTTGCCAGAGGCTATTTGAGATGCAAAACAGAGGGGTTCGGAAGATCCGGTGACAGACATGGCTGAGCTCCTCTCAGCCCCACTGGTTTTGACTTTGAGCCAGTTGTCATGTACTTTGGGGAGAGCCAAGGGAGTAACAGGTGCATGGCCATTTTGAACAGCGCATGGCTTATCATGCCAGTAGGAATACTGGGTGCATCAGAGCTTGAAGCAAGCACCCTACTTAACGTGAAGGTACATTAGATAGTATGTGGACATCTGCTCGTTGAACATCTCATTCCAAAATCATGGACATTAATATGGAGTTGGTCCCCCCTTTGCTGCTGGGAAGGCTTTGTACTAGATGTTGGAACATTGCTGCAGGGACTATCTTCCATTCAGCCACAAGAGCATTAAGTGAGGTCGGGCACTGATGTCGGGCGATTAGGTCTGGCTAGCAGTCGGCGTTCCAATTCATTCCAAAGGTGTTCGATGGGGTTGAGGTCTGGGCTCTGTGCAGGCCAGTCAAGTTCTACCCCCACCAATCTCGACAACCCGTTTCTGTATGGACCTTGCTTTGTGCACGGGGGTATTGTAAAACTGAAACAGGAAAGGGCCTTCCCCAAACTGTTGCCACAAAGTTGGAAGCACAGAATCGTCCAGAATGTCATTGTATGTTGTAGCGTTAAAATGTCCCTTCACTGGAACTAAGGGGCCTAGCCCGAACCAAGAAAAACAGCCCCAGACCATTATTCTTCCTCCACCAAACTTTACAGTTGGCACTCATTCGGGCAGGTAGCGGTTTCCTGGCATCCGCCAAACCAAGATTTGTCCGTCGGACTGCCAGATGGTGAAGTGTGATTCATCACTCCAGAGAATGTGTTTCCACTGCTCCAGAGTCCAATGGCGACAAGCTTTACACCACTCCAGCTTGGCATTGCGCATGGTGCTCCGCCATGGAAACCCATTTCACGAAGCTCCCGACGAACAGTTCTTGTGCTGATGTTGCTTCCAGAGGCAGTTTGGAACTCGGTAGTTAGTGTTGCAACCGAGGACAGACAATTTTTACGCGCTTCAGCACTCGGCGATCCAGCTCGTTGAGCTTGTGTGGCCTACCACTTCGCGGCTGAGCCATTGTTGCTCCTAGACTTTTTCACTTCACAATAACAGCACTTACAGTTGACTGGGGCAGTTCTAGCAGGGCAGAAATTTGACAAACTGACGTGTTGGAAAGGTGGCATCCTATGACGGCGCCATGTTGAAAGTCACTGAGCTCTTCAGTATGGGCCATTCTACTGCCAATGTTTGTCTTTGTAGATTGTATGGTTGTGTGCTCGATTGTATACACCTGTCAGCAAACAGTGTGACTGAAATAGCCAAATCCACTCATTTGAAGGGGTCTCCACATACTTTTGGCCATGTAGTGTATACCATTGACCTCTGGAAGATGAAGAAAGTGATGAGTGGAGCAAGAGATGGCCAGTTGATGTACATCTGTTCAGAGGTAAAGCAGAATGAGTACATCAGGCATTTAAAGATGAGTGACTACGTGAGGGAGAATGGGGCATGATTTTACATTTTCTTTTACATTTACGTCATTTAGCAGACGCTCTTATCCACAGCGACTTACAAATTGGTGCATTCACCTTATGATATCCAGTGGAACAACCACTTTACAATAGTACATATATATATATATATTTTTTTTTTGTATTCTTTTTTTTTGGGGGGGTGGGGGTGTTAGAAGGATTACTTTATCCTATCCCAGGTATTCCTTAATGATCTGGTATGTTAGGAGTTGTGATCATCAAATTGTGTCTGGCTGACCCAGTTCCTTGTGTAGTTCAGGGTTGGGGGTCTTCATTACTTGACTAATGGCCCACATGCCCCACACAGAAATGAATGTGTAGCATATTGTTACAGCTGTTATGAATAGGGATGATGATTGCTAAAGTAATACTAACACGCTATTTACTATGTCAATAATGACAGGATTTTTTGTGTATTTGTATACAAATACCAAGGCAGCAGCTACTCTTCCTGGGGTCCGGCAAAATTAAGGCAGTTGTACAACTTTAAAAACATTCATTACAGAATTCACAACACTCTAAGTGTGTGCCCTCAGGCCCATACTCCACTACCACATATCTACAACGCAAAATCCATGTGTACGTGTGTGTATAGTGCGTAGGTTATCATGCGTCTGTATGCATGTGTCTGTGCCTATGTTTGTGTTACTTCACAGTCCCCTCTGTTCCATAAGGCGTATTTTTACCTGCTTATTAAATCTGATTCTACTGCTTGCATCAGTTATCTGATGTGGAATCGAGTTCCATGTAATCATGGCTCTATGTAGTACAGTGAAGAGACCTCTGGTGGTATGTCTTGTGGGGTATGCTTGGGTGTCAGAGCTGTGTGCTGGTATTTTAAACAGACAGCTCGGCACCTTCAGCTTGTCAACACCTCTTACACCTCCACTTTGAGCCATGAGAGATTGACATGCATGTCATTAATGTTAGCTCTCTGTGTACTTTTATCGGCCAGCCGTGCTGCACTGTTCTGAGCCAAATGTCATTTTCCCAAGTCCCTCTTTGTGGCACCTGACCACACAACTGAAAAAGTGCGATAAAAACAGGGCCTGTAGGACCTGCCTTGTTGATCGTGTTGTTAAGAAGGCAGAGCAGCGCTTTATTATGGGCAGACTTCTCCCCATCTTAGCTACTGTTGTATCAATATGTTTTGACCACGACAGTTTACAATCCAGGGTTACTCCAAACACTTTGGTCACCTCAACTTGCTCAATTTCCACATTATTCATTACAAGATGTAGTTGAGGTTTAGGGTTTAGTGAATGATTTATCCCAAATACAATGCTTTTAGATTGGGAAATATTTAGGACTAACTTATTCCTTGCTACCCATTCCGAAACTAACTGCAGCTCTTTGTTAAGTGTTTCAGTCATTTCAGTTGCTGTAGTAGCTGACATGTATAGTGTTGAGTATTCCGCATACATGGACACACTGGCCTTACTCAAAGAATGTCGTTAGTAAAGATTGAAAAAAGCAAGGGACCTAGACAGCTACCCTGGGGAATTCCTGCTTCTACCTGGATTATGTTTAAGAGGCTTCCATTAAAGAACACCCTGTGTTCTGTTAAACAAGTAACTCTTTATCCACATTATAGCATGGGGTGTAAAGCCATAACACATATGTTTTTCCAGCAGCAGAATATGATCGATAATGTCAAAAGCAGCATTGAAGTGCTATTACCACATACATTCCATAATGGCATCCATGACCAGAGGATGGTTTGGTGGGTCAGCAGCAATGGTCTTCAGACAACTTCTCTGGAAATTAGATTACTACCAATAGGAGCTCATATAGTCTATCAACTGGGAAATTTTGGATTTTGACAGTGATAAGCACTATCTTTCGGGCTATCCAAGTGTGAGTCCCACTGTGATATTAATGTGAAATTGGGCAGGGCTTATCAGTGCTGAGGTTCTATGTTTGTGCTAGGCCAGTCGCCATCAGTAAGGACCATTTAGATGTCCATAAGACTCTGGCATTACCCCTCCTCAAACCAGATCCACAAGGCAGCTGCTTGACTGCAGATCCTAACATGGACCATATAGCAGGAAGTTATGGAGTCAGAGGCTATGTGTTTGGCGAACAAAGGACATATTGAATAAAACATGCTGGTTGGTTTCTACCCGAAGATTGCCTATAGTTCCCACATTATAAACTTTTCACCACAGTCTCTCATTCTGAGGAGCATTTCCCAGAACAAAGGCCACACATGCACTCTTAGAAATAAGGGTACAGTTAGACTACAGTATTGTTCCCTGGGGTACAAAAATATACATTCAGAGGTAAACATACAATTGAAGTCGGAAGTTTACATACACTTAGGTTGGAGTTATTAAAACTCATTTTTAAGCCATAATGACCATTGTTATGTTTGGAGGAAAAGGGGGGAGGCTTGCAAGCCGAAGAACACCATCCCAACTGTGAAGCACGAGGGTGACAGCATCATGTTGTGGGGGTGCTTTGCTGCAGGAGGGACTGGTGCACTTCACAAAATAAATGACATCAGGAATAACAAAAATTATGTGGATATATTGAAGCAACATCTCATGACATCAGTCAGGAAGTTAAAGCTTGGTCGTAAATGGTCTTCCAAATTGACAATGACCACAAGCATACTTCCAAAGTTGTGTCAAAATGGCTTAAGGACAACAAAGTAAAGGGATTGGAGTAACCATAACAAAGCCCTGACCTCAATCCTGTAGAAAATGTGTGGGCAGAACTGAAAAAGCATGTGCGAGAAAGGACGTCTACAAACCTGACTCGGTTACACCAGCTCTGTTAGGAGGAATGGGTCAAAATTCACCCATCTTTTTGTGGGAAGCTTGTGGAAGGCTACCCAAAACGTTTGACCCAAGTTAAACAATTTAAAGCCAATGCTACCAAATACTACAGTGGGGGAAGAAAGTATTTGATCCCCTGCTGATTTTGTACATTTGCCCACTGACAAAGAAATAATCAGTCTATAATTTTAATGTTAGGTTTATTTGAACAGTGAGAAACAGAATAACAAAAATATCGCGAAAAAAGCATGTAAAAAATGTTATAAATTGATTTGCATTTTAATGAGGGAAATAAGTATTTGACCGCCTCTCAATCAGAAGGATTTCTGGCTCCCAGGTGTCTTTTATGCAGGTAACGAGCTGAGATTAGGAGCACACTCTTAAAGGGAGTGCTCCTAATCTCAGCTTGTTACCTGTATAAAAACACCTGTCCTCAGAAGCAATCGATCAATCAGATTCCAAACTCTCCACCATGGCCAAGACCAAAGAGCTCTCCAAGGATGTCAGGGACAAGATTGTAGACCTACACAAGGCTGGAATGGGCTACAAGACCATCGTCAAGCAGCTTGGTGAGAAGGTGACAACATTTGGTGCGATTATTTGCAAATGGAAGAAACACAAAAGAACTGTCAATATCCCTCGGCCTGGGGCTCCATGCAAGATCTCGCCTCGTGGAGTTGCAATGATCATGAGAACGGTGAGGAATCAGCCCAGAACTACACGGGAGGATCTTGTCAATGATCTCAAGGCAGCTGGGACCATAGGCACCAAGAAAACAATTGGTAACACACTGCGCCGTGAAGGACTGAAATCCTGCAGCGCCCGCAAGGTCCCCCTGCTCAAGAATACATAAACATGCCCGTCTGAAGTTTGCCAATGAACATCTGAATGATTCAGAGGACAACTGGTGAAAGTGTTGTGGTCTGATGAGACCAAAATGGAGCTCTTTGGCATCAACTCAACTCGCCGTGTTTGGAGGAGGAGGAATGCTGCCTATGACCCCAAGAACACCATCTCCATCGTCAAACATGGAGGTGGAAACATTATGCTTTGGGGGTGTTTTTCTGCTAATGGGACAGGACAACTTCACCTCATCATTTGATGGGGCCATGTACTGTCAAATCTTGGGTGAGAACCTCCTTCCCTCAGCCAGGGCATTGAAAATGAGTCGTGGATGGGTATTCCAGCATGACAATGACCCAAAACACATAGCCAAGGCAACAAAGGAGTGGCTCAAGAAGAAGCACATTAAGGTCCTGGAGTGGCCTAGCCAGTCTCCAGACCATAATCCCATAGAAAATCTGTGGAGGGAGCTGAAGGTTCGAGTTGCCAAACATCAGCCTCGAAACCTTAATGACTTGGAGAAGATCTGCAAAGAGGAGTGGGACAAAATCCCTCCTGAGATGTGTGCAAACCTGGTGGTCAACTACAAGAAACGTCTGACCTCTGTGATTGCCAACAAGGGTTTTGCCACCAAGTACTAAGTCATGTTTTGCAGAGGGGTCAAATACTTATTTCCCTCATTCAAATGCAAATCATTTTATCACATTTTTGACATGCGTTTTTCAGGATTTTTTTGTTGTTATTCTGTCTCTCACTGTTCATATAAACCTATCATTAAAATTATAGACTGACCATTTCTTTGTAAGTGGGCAAACGTACAAAATCAGCAGGGGATCAAATACTTTTTCCCCCACTGTAATTGAGTGTATGTAAACTTCTGACCCACTGGGAATGTGATGAAAGAAATAAAAACTGAAATAAATCATTCTCTCTACTGTTATTCTGACATTTCACATTCTTAAAATAAAGTGGTGATCCTAACTGACCTAAGACAGGGAATTTTTACTCTGATTAAATGTCAGGAATTGTGAAAAATGGAGTTTAAATGTATTTGGCTAAGGTGTATGTAAACTTCCGACTTCCGACTGATATAGAATGTTGTGTGCCTTTCCAAATCATGTCCAATCAATTGAATTTACCACAGGTAGACTCCAATGAAATTGTAGAAACATCTCAAGGATGATCAATGGAAACAGGATGCACTTGAGCTCAATTTTGTGTCTAATAGCAAAGGGTCTGAATACTTATGTAAATAAGGTATGTTTTTTTATTTTTAATCCATTTGCAAACATTTCTAACCAATTCCAAACCTGTTTTCACATTGTCATTATGTGGTATTGTATGTAGATTGATGAGGAAAAAAACATATTTAATATATTTTTAGAATAAGGCTGCAATGAAACAAAATGTGGAAAAAGGGAAGGGGTCTCAATACTTTCCGAATGCACTGTATGTCATACCTTTTTCATTGAATACCACTCCTGAAATTCACTTTACAAAAAAAATTAAGTTGTTTTACTCAATTCTAAAAGTATATTTTGTCTCTAGTGTTTAAATGTGCTTTTGAAGTTACCTCGCCAATACCTCCAGGGATCTGAGGACTGCACCATGGGGCATGCATCTCATTCCCCAAACTTGTTTTTGACCCTGGCATCTGGGCTTTACTTACTATAACGACTTTGAGGTTTCTTTCACTGCATAATGAGTAGGCGTATAATGTAGTTTACTTTGATTCAGTTTCCAAACTTTCTATACACTTTCTTTCCAAACTGCACAACATACTGTACATGAGCATTTGTTTAATTCTATGGTATAAAAAGGATCAGAGATGTAAAACAGCTATGATTGATACATCTATATTGCTGTATTTCACAAGTAATGTATGAACATCATGATATTCCAAATATGTATTGCTGAAATGTACTTCTTTCTTATAAATAATATTGATTTAAAATATCTGAAGCATATGTATCTCAAGTCTCAACATACCGTATGTTAGGATATAACTTTTAATATGAGCTCGTAGGGACTCATTTCAACAGATGGCCAGAAAACCTCATGATGTCCCATTTTCTACTTCTGACTAAATGTTGAAATGTTGTTCAGCTGCCTGGTTTGCTATTATAAAAGGCCTTGTCCACTCTGAGTGCACCCAACCATAAACAGTAGCCTCCATATCCCAGCTCCCGTCTTGTTGTCATTATTGACTTTTGGGTGGTATCTGTGGCATCTCCCAGCAGCCTCCCTGGCTCAGAAAGGTGACGATTGATGGATGGGCTCAGGGAGACCTCTTCAAAGATGGCCGTCCATCTGTCTCCTGTCCCTGTACCAGACGGCTGGGGGCGATTCTGCCTGTCTGCCAGCCGGCTTGTCAACATGAGCGACTAGCCTGGTGGCGTAGTGCCGCTTATAACCATATGCGGTGATCCCGGCTCAGTTGAATCTGGAGCTGACACAGTGCCTTCTAACCCTCACTCTCAAATCACAAAACTATGACACTGACCAAAGACTCGCAGAGGCTGTTGTTTTACCATTTAGGCATTAAATGCATCAGCTTTTCGTTTATCAAGAGCTGGCAACAAGTGCTGGTGAGTAACATGATCATAATTTATCAATAAAGAATGCTATATTTATATATTATTAAAGAATGATACACTCATATTCAGTATTCAGTACATACTAGGGGCTAGGGCATTCTCCATATGAAGCCTTCCTTTGTGTGATGGTAAACATTTGATTTATTAGGCACAGTCACTCTCTGGCCTCATTTTGACTTGATGCATTTGACCTCATGATGGTCAGCACTGGTTTAACAAACATGCCATCCAAAAGCTTCCTGTGGACATCACAGAATATCATATCACTACAGGAGTATTGAGATGCCTTTTGTTCTCTAATGGAACCTCCAGTAGCTGCAATTACTCACAAGCTGCCTAAAAGTGCCTGGATTAATGGCACCACCACATTAACTATGAAAATACAATATCTTGGGGACGACTAATCAGATTTCTGTGGCTATATAGCCAAAGCAGTGGCTCCTTTCAATCTAGAAAAAGGCAACTGCCTTCAGTCAATCAAAAAAAAGCAGATTATGGAGAACAAAAATCGATGATTCAAATGTTCTCAAGAGTGGAATATAATAGTCTAAAAAAAACATGCTCCTTTCCATATCAGACAGGATAGTAGATACCAGTTTAGGCTACAAAATCTCACCTCAACAATATAAAAAGGTCAGCCAGCTGAAACACCCTTTTCCATTCAACTAGACTTCCTTCAAGCCTTGAGCCACCTCGACATGTGGCGTTATGCTGGATATCAATCTCCTATTCACCCCATCTCAAGACATGGGTGTTAATCCACCATCTTGGCTGAGGCCCAGATGCATCAGACAAGTGCCATGTTAATGCTTCATTAAATTATTGCTAAATGTTGTTAAATCCTTCAGATTGTCTAGCATATCAGCTCAAGTATACCAGAAACCCTTGTGCTCTAGGACCAAATTGCAGAAGGGTAGTTATTTCATTATCCTGAACTTGACGGTTTGCCAGTAAAAGCCTTCACTGATGTGGCAATCTCAATGGTATGGCGACCAGATTGGAGCATGGATATCAAAGAAAACAGGATGAGTAGGAATACCTTTGGTGGCTTCCGAGTTCTGTATTTTCTCCACCATTATTTCCCAGTACAGTAAAGTTATTTCAGAGTTATGCTAATGAAAATATATATAAAATGGACTTTACAACTATAGACCAGAGAAACGTATTGAATTCAGAAATGGCAAAAAAAGACAGTCAAAAAATAAGGTTTTGAAGTGTTTGTCTTCTATCTAGGAAATAAGAAAGTGCAGGAAATCTTTTGTGGTTTTTTTAAACACATATTTAACCCCTTTTATGGGTAGGCACAAAACTACCTTCATACATGCATATTTTTTTTTTAACCGGTGCCGGTTGCCTTCAAACGAGTCCTGTGACACAAAGACCCTATCGTGGGAGTCTTCCCTTTCCATAGAGTTGTCATAATCTTTTTGTAGGTCAAACCATTCAGTCACTATAGACATTTTTGTGACAAGAACAATTTTCGTGATGCCTCAATATCTGACAAACCCAGCTCTAGCTCTGCCAACTTTCACTGCAGATGCGGAAATGCGACTGCGGTGGATTGAGACGCATACAATGCAAAAAAACGGATATCTCTAGCTTTAACTGACGGAGTTTGATGGAGATTGTTGTATTATGTTAATTAGATTGACGCACCGGTGCATTAATCGACTCTAGGGGGTTAGTTCACTACAATTGTGCTTTTTCACTCAAATATGCATTCATCCAACACTTTCAGCAGCTTCTGCCTTACATTTGCTTTGCTGGACCAAAAATGTGTGGAACGCGGTCCTGTGTGGCACAGTCGGTAGAGCATGGCGCTCGCAACACCAAGGGTCGTAGGTCCATGTAAAATGTACGCACGCATGACTGTAAATCGCTGTAGATAACTGTCTGCTAAACGGCATACAGTACCAGTCAAAAGTTTGGACATCTACTCATTCAAGGGTTTTTATTTATTTTTACTGTTTTCGAAATTGTAGAATAATAGTTGAAGACATCAAAACTATGAAATAACAGATATGGAATCGTGTTGTAACCAAAAAAGTGTTAAACAAATCAAAATGTATTTTATATTTGAGATTCTTCAAAGGAGCCGACCTTTGCCTTGATGTCAGCTTTGCACAATCTTGGCATTCTCTCAACCAGCTTCGTGAGATAGTCACCTGGAATGCATTTCAATTAACTGGTGTGCCTTGTTAAAAGTTCATTTGTGTAATTTCTTTCCTTCTTAATGTGTTTGAGCCAATTGTGTTGTGACAAGGTAGGGGTGGTATACAGAAGATAGCCCTATTTAGTAAAAGACCAAGTCCATATTATGGCAAGAACAGCTCAAATAAGCAAAGAGAAACAACAGTCCATCATTACTTTAAGACATGAAGGTCGGGCCTCCCGAGTGGCACAAGGCACTGCATCGCAGTGCTAGCTGTGCCACTAGAGATCCTGGTTCGAGTCCAGGCTATGTCACAGCCGGCCACAACCGGGAGACCCATGGGGCGGCGCACAATTGGCCCAGTGTCGTCCGGGATAGGTGAGGGGATGTTCTTGTCCCATCGTGCACTAGCGACTCCTGTGGTGGGCCGGGTGCAATGCACGCTGACACGGTCGCCAGGTGCACGGTGTTTCCTCTGACACATGAGTGCGGCTGCCTTATGGGTTAAGCGGGCATTGTGTCAAGAAGCAGTGCGGCTTGGCTGGGTTGTGTTTCGGAGGATGCATGGCTCTTGACCTTCGCCTCTCCCGACTCTGTACGGGAGTTTAACCTCTCTAGGGGAGGTGGGACGAAATCATCCCACACTATTCAACAGCCAGCGAAATCAGAGCGCCAAATTTAAAACCACAAAATGTCATAACTCAAAGTTCTCAAACATAGGACTATTTAACATCATTTTATAGATACACTTCTCCTGAATCGACCCACGTTGTCCAATTTCCAAAAGGCTTTACAGCGAAAGCAAAACATTAGATTATGTTAGGAGAGTACATAGACACAAAAAAACACACAGCCATTTCCAAGCAACTAGCATGCATCACAAATACCCAAAACACAGCTAAATGCAGCACTAACCTTTGATGATCTTCATCAGATGACACCCCTAGGACATTATGTTATACAATACATGCATGTTTTGTTCAATCAAGTTCATATTTATATCAAAAACCAGCTTTTTACATTAGCATATGATGTTCAGAACTTGCATACCCACCGCAAACTTCCGGTGAATTTACTAAATTACTCACGATAAACGTTGACAAAATACATTACAATTATTTTAAGAATTATAGATACAGACCTCCTTTATGCAATCGCGGTGTCCGATTTTAAAATAGCTTTTCGGTGAAAGCAAATTTTGCAATATTCTGAGTAGATAGCCCGGCCATCACAGGCTAGCTATTTTGACACCCACCAAGTTTTGTACTCACCAAACTCAGATTTACTATAAGAAAAATGTGATTACCTTTGCTGTTCTTCGTCAGAATGCACTCCCAGGACTTCTACTTCAACAACAAATGTTGGTTTGGTTCCAAATAATCCATAGTTATATCCAAATAGCGGCGTTTTGTTCGTGCGTTCAAGACACTATCCGAAGGGTAACGAAGGGTGACGCGCCGGCGCATATCGTGACAAAAAAATGCAAAATATTTCATTACCGTACTTCGAAGCATGTCAAACGCTGTTTAAAATCTATTTTTATGCGATTTTTCTCGTAAAATAGCGATAATATTCCGACCGGGAGTCGTTGTTTTCGTTCAAAGACTGAAAATGTAAAATGGCCTCTTCACGTGCACGCGTGCGCCCATCTCATTGTTCTCAGATCGACCACTATCCAAATGCGCTACTGTTTTTCAGCCAGAGACTGCAGAGTCATCATTCAACGTTCTGGCGCCTTCTGAGAGCCTATGGGAGCCTTAGAAAGTGTCACGTTACAGCAGAGATCCTCTGTTTTGGATAAAGATGACAAAGAAGGCCAAGAAATGGTCAGACAGGGTACTTCCTGTACAGAATCTTCTCAGGTTTTGGCCTGCCATTTGAGTTCTGTTATACTCACAGACACCATTCAAACAGTTTTGGAAACTTTGGAGTGTTTTCTATCCAAAGCTACTAATTGTATGCATATTCTAGTTTCTGGGCAGGAGTAATAACCAGCTTAAATCGGGTACGTTTTTTATCCGGCCGTGAAAATACTGCCCCCTATCCATAACAAGTTAACACTTTTTTGGTTACTACATGATTCCATAGAGTTGATATCTTTATTCTACAATGTAGAAAATATTAAAATAATGGAAAAACACTGAAATGAGTAGGTGTGTCCAAACTTTTGACTGGTACTGTATATTATTATTGTATGCGCTAAAAACCAAAGATAACTCCAAATTGATCTGTGTGTACTGTCGGTATGCTCTAAAAACCAAACCCCAACACAACCTAGAAAATGTAGAATATTTTGAGGTTGACTGAGTTGACAGCCTAGGTAAGTGAAAAATAATTTACATTTGCATTTTGAGTGAACCATCCATTTAAATTGAACAAACTAATTTTGACTAAGTGGTAGAGAGATATGTGGTCAATAGCTAGTATATTATTTTTGAAGCTGAGGTGGCATATGAAATGAACTGGCCCTTTACCTCAGCAGATCTAGCAGCAGAAGTCCTTAGCCAGAAAAAAAACTCTGTGAACCACAGCTGGAGGCCTTGTTACCACTGGTCGTTCCAGACAGTCGCTGGCTTGGTATTTTTTTAAGCGTCAATTTTTCAAACAGACTCTCTGTTGTGCTCAATGACATGGGTGGTGTGCCACATTCACTTAATAAACCATGCTGACTTCCTTACTCCCCAGTGTGCCTGGGCACTCAGAATAATGTGGAGTGTAAGGAGGAAGGAAGGAGGCTATAAAAGGATACTAAAACAGTGCGAAACAGGAAAGACGGGCACAAGCCCCCCACTGGGATTATTTACCACTAGGTCCTGAGCTCTGCTGTGGTGGGCCCATAAGATCATTTTTGCTTGGTCTTTGTTTTGCTTCCCTAAGGGTTATCAGATACTCTTATATACCTTTGTGCATCTTCCTCATCTTTCATTAGGTTCTTTATGTTGGGAATTAGTTCCTAGCAATATTTATTTATCATAACCCTTTATCCCTTATGTACATTTTTTACTTTTCAATCTGCCCTCCTCTTTGCCCTCTGAAGAGAGGTTGAGTCTGTCTATTCTTTACTATCCACAGAAAATGGACAAAAAAAATCCTGTTTAGACTCAGTTTGTTTGGACTTAAAATTCACTATGACTAAGTCCAGACGTTTTCATGTTTTGGAGGCCCGTTCTGAGGACGGCTTCGGGGGTAGACGAGAGCAGGACTAGAGTACCACATGCAAGACGATGTTGATGGAAATCTTGGACCATCCGCGCACAACTCTAATCAAAACCAAGTGTTTTTCCACACATTCTTGAGAGACAGGGAGACATGCCAAACGCCAATGCCACCATGCATCCTTGACATCTAAGAGGTTGCAGGTGGACAAACCCCCTCTAGTAGATGCAGTGACATGGGCGGCTTTGAAATGGTGTGCAAATATTGACATTCTCTACAGTGTGGCTCTTGTGGTAGGCAGCCTTGTTTACGTGCCGCCGTTTGAAAATGTCAAGAAGGGTTACCCAGAGATGCCCGGAGTTCACACACACTCTTTTTTGTTTTATCTCTGTCCCAGGAGCCTCAGTGGGGTCTTGAGCTGTGCCAATCATTTGTCTGGCATGAGTTTGAGCTGCAACACCCCTAACCAGCTACCATATTCATATTTTTTATATTCCAGTACGTCAATATCGGATGTTACTTGACCCACCTCTTCCCAAAGACAAGTTTTGTGTTTCAACAACTTTCTCCGTACATGGCAAACGGACTGGATTAGAGGTGTCCATGGGGGTTGCATACTCCCTGTATGTGAACCAGCCTTTGCATATCTATAATATACATCTCCTGTGATTGATACTGAGACTTACAGTGCATTAGGAAAGTATTCAGACCCCTTGACTTCTTCCACATTTTGTTACATTACAGCCTTATTCTAAAATGGATTAAATAGTTTTTTTCCCTCATCAATCTATACACAATACCCCATAATGACATATAACATTTACATAAGTATTCAGACCATTTACTCAGTACTTGTTGAAGGGGAAAATGGGGTACAAATGAAATGGGGTACAAATGAAATGTGTCTTCCACATTTAACCCAACCTCTCTGAATCAGAGTGGTGCGGGGGGCCTTAATCGACATCTACGGCACAGTGGGTTAACTGCCTTGCTCAGGGGCAGAACGACAGATTTATACCTTGTCAGCTCAGGGATTCGATCCAGCAAACTTTAGGTTACTGGCCCAACACTCTAACCACTAGGCCGGTTGGGTTGGATGGTGAGCGTCACTGCAAAAAGGTCAACATTTTTGGGCCAAAATACTACAATTTTTTAAAGTTCCAGTCAGAAAGCAGAGGTTTGAACCCTAATAACATCTTTGTCGAAACCAATTCGAGTAAATTGTTGTCTGCCTACTTTAGTTAAGATTCAACTGTCTCTAATGCAGTTGAAGAAAAATATATAATGTCCGTTCAATACCGATCTTGTTATCAAAATAGGTCTTGATTACCATGTGTTGCTTCAGTGTCTGTAAACAGCTACAGTTGAAGTCGGAAGTTTACATACACTTAGGTTGGAGTCATTAAAACTCGTTTTTCAACCACTCCACACATTTCTCGTTCACAAATTATAGTTTTGGCAAGTCAGTTAGGACATCTACTTTGTGCATGACACAAGTCATTTTTCCAACAATTGTTTACAGACAGATTATTTAACTTGTAATTCACTGTATCACAATTCCAGTGGGTCAGAAGATTACATACACTAAGTTGACTGTGCCTTTAAACAGCTTGGAAAATTCCATAAAATTATGTCATGGCTTTAGAAGCTTCTGAAAGGCTAATTGACATCATTTGAGTCAATTGGAGGTGTAACTGTGGATGTATTTCAAGGCCTACCTTCAAACTCAGTGCCTCTTTGCTTGACATCATGGGAAAATCAAAAGAAACCAGCAAAGACCTCAGAAAAACAATTGTAGACCTCCACAAGTCTGTTTCATCCATGGGAGCAATTTCCAAATGCCTGAAGGTACCACGTTCATCTGTACAAACAATAGTACGCAAGTATAAACACCATGGGACCACGCAGCCGTCATACCACTCAGGAAGGAGACACGTTCTGTCTCCTAGAGATGAACGTACTTTGGTGCGAAAAGTGCAAATCAATCCCAGAACAACGGCAAAGACCTTCTGAAGATGCTGGAGGAAATAGGTACAAAAGTATCTATATCCACACTAAAACCAGTCCTATATCGACATAACCTGAAAGGTCGCACAGCAAGGAAGAAGCCACTGCTCCAAAACCGCCATAAAAAAGCCAGACTACGGTTTGCAACTGCACATGGGGACAAAGATCATACTTTTTGGAGAAATGTCCTCTGGTCTGATGAAACAAAAAAAGAACTGCTTGGCCATAATGACCATCATTATGTTTGGAAGAAAAAAGGGGGAGGCTTGCAAGCCGAAGGACACCATCCCAACCGTGAAGCACGGGGGTGGCAGCATCATGTTGTGGGGGTGCTTTGCTGCAGGAGGGACTGGTGCACTTCACAAAATAGATGGCATAATGAGGATGGAAATGATGTGGATATATTGAAGCAACATCTCAAGACATCAGTCAGGAAGTTAAAGTTGGTTGCAAATGGGTCTTACAAATGGACATTGACCCCAAACTTGCAAAGTTGTGGCAAAATGGCTTAAGGACATCAAAGTCAAGGTATTGGAGAGGCCATCGCAAAGCCCTGACCTCAATCCTATAGAAAATTTGTGAGCAGAACTGAAAATGCGCGTGCAAGCAAGGAGACCTACAAACCTGACTCAGTTACACCAGCTCTGTCAGGAGGAAAGGGTCAAAATTCAACCAACTTAATGTGGGACGCTTGTGGAAGGCTACCCGAAACGTTTGACCCAAGATAAACAATTTAAAGGCAATGCTACCAAATACTAATTGAGTGCATGTAAACTTCTGACCCACTGGGAATGTGATGAAAGAAATAAAAGCTGAAATAAATCACTCTCTACTATTATTCTGACATTTCACATTCTTAAAATAAAGTGGTGATCCTAACTGACCTAAGACAGGAATTTCTTATTAGGATTAAATGTCAGGAATTGGGAAAAACGGCGTTTAAATGTATTTGGCTAAGGTGTATGTAAACTTCCGACTTCAATTGTATGAACGGATAATAATGGCATGCTTCAATACACATTAATTCTCACATCCCAATAAAATCAGTATCTTTCACACAGGCTCTGGTGAGGCATTAGCGGTATCCATGAGAATGACAGAAGTCATTTCTCCACTTCCTCTTTTCTTAAAACCTGTTAGGGCTTGGGGGCAGTATTTACACGGCCGGATAAAAAACGTACCCAATTTAATCTGGTTATTACTACTGCCCAGAAACTAGAATATGCATATAATTATTGGCTTTGGATAGAAAACACCCTAAAGTTTCTAAAACTGTTTGAATGGTGTCTGTGAGTATAACAGAACTCATTTGGCAGGCAAAAACCTGAGAAGATTCTGTACAGGAAGGCCCTCTCTGACCATTCCTTGGGCTTCTTGACTCTCTTTATTGAAAACTTAGGATCTTTGCTGTAACGTGACACTTCCTACGGCTCCCATAGGCTCTCAGAACCCGGGAAAAAGCTGAATGACGTCTTTGGAATATTATCGCTTTTTAATGAGAAAAATGACATAAAAATTGATTTTAAACAGCGGTTGACATGCTTTGAAGTACGGTAATGGAATATTTAGAATTTTTTTGTCACGAAACGCGCCGGGCGCGTAACCCTTATTTACCCTTTCGGATAGTGTCTTGACGAACAAAAAGCCGCTATTTGGATATAACTATGGATTATTTTGGACCAAACCAACATTTGTTATTGAAGTAGAAGTCCTTGGCTGGGCTATCTACTGAGAATATTGCAAAATGTGCTTTCACCGAAAAGCTATTTTAAAATCGGACATGGCGAGTGCATAGAGGAGTTCTGTATCTATAATTCTTAAAATAATTGTTATGTTTTTTGTGAACGTTTATCGTGAGTAATTTAGTAAATTCACCGGAAGTTTGCGGGGGGTATGCTAGTTCTGAACGTCACATGCTAATGTAAAAAGCTGGTTTTTTATATAAATATGAACTTGATTGAACAAAACATGCATGTATTGTATAACATAATGTCCTAGGGGTGTCATCTGATGAAGATCATCAAAGGTTAGTGCTGCATTTAGCTGTGGTTTGGATTTATGTGACATTATATGCTAGCTTGAAAAATGGGTGTCTGATTATTTCTGGCTGAGTACTCTGCTGACATAATCTAATGTTTTGCTTTCGTTGTAAAGCCTTTTTGAAATCGGACAGTGTGGTTAGATTAACGAGAGTCTTGTCTTTAAAATGGTGTAAAATAGTCATATGTTTGAGAAATTGAAGTAATAGCATTTCTAAGGTATTTGAATAACGCGCCACAGGATTCCACTGGCTGTTACGTAGTTGGGACGATTTCGTCCCACCTACCCTAGAGAGGTTAATGCCACAAAAACATGAATAATGCATACTGGATTAATACATGTTACTGTGTGGTGGGCGTGTCCTGTTCTGCCCTTCACTGCTTTTATAACTTAAAGGCCCAATGTAGCCTTCAATTACCTTACTGTAATAGTTTTCCATTAAAACGATAAAAATGTAACAAAAATTGCTTTTTAGTAAAAAACACTTTCTCAAGCAATAATTTTGCTTGGACTCTCTGGGAGTGGTCTGAGTGAGGGGCCTAATTGGAGGGGCCTAATAGGCTGGATATGTTACCTGAAAACTAGCTGTAAGTGGCAGAGAGGTTTGGGAACTTAATGGTCTATTAACTTATACCGCCTGGTGATGTCACCAGGCATGCCAACTCCACCCTTGCAAAACCTGCTGATTAGAAGGTCCTATGTAAATTGTATTTTCAACCAGCAACTATCAGAAAATAACACTGATCACATTTGATCACACTTTTATAGTGTTAGTCTTATCAGCTGTTATACAATATGAAACAAAACACAGGAAAAAAATGTTTGACTGCACTGGGGCTTTAAAGAGGAACTGAACCGGGAAAACAACTTTTGTGGTTGAAAATGGCCTAAAATAAAGGTAAAAAATAAAATAAATAACCATAAAAAACTGATTTTGATGTTGGATATCTCTATGGGGCTAGTAAGGGACAGTCCAAAAATTACACAATGTACCTTGGGACAATATTTTCACATTTCAATAGCTGCAAATTTCAATGACTGAAAAACATCAAATCAACTGTAAATTCTAAATATTCATATAAACTATTGAAAACATTTAATTAGAAAAGTAAAAGGTGTGCAACATGAAAATATTGGGTGTGTCCTGTTGTACATTGTGTAATTTATTTACAAACTGGCCCCATGGAGATATGCAACATTGAACTAACTTTCCATGGTCGCACACCAGCTGAAGCTAATTGGCTAAAGTTAGCTAACTTGCTAGCTACTTCCAGACACAAATGACGGAACACCTCACTCTGACCATTTACTCACCCTAACAGAGCTGGTTAGACCAATTTCGAGGTATCTAGACAGGTGAGTGACTGTAACTGTGTTACTGTTATGCCAGAGTGAATGTAAAAACGCTTCACAGTGTGTGAAGACAAACACAAGAAACACGCACATCAAAGCACGCCTCCAAGACACAAATCTTGTCTTTTCAGTCACATTTCTTAATGAGAAGGAGGAGAATCAAGGTGGAATCAGCAAGTTCAGCCTCTCTTTAAGGCCTGTCAAGAAAGTTGATTTCTCCTGTGGTGAGATCAGAATCCATTGCAAATAGGGCACTGCTCGAGAAAGCGGTGTAGCTCTGGAGAGATGATGCACATTAATCAGCTCCCAGGCACCACTGGAAGTGTGTAGTTGTGATGGAGTGACAGGTAAAAGGTTGAGAGATAGATCCATGCCTCAAAAGAACACCTCCCTAGCTGTTAGCATGTTTCCACCAGTTGGCTACGAGATAGGGGTCATGATTAGTAATGGAGGTATGCATTGTGTTCTTGTCTGAGTTTGGAGAATGATAGAGTATATGCTACTCAAAGCAGGCACACTCCGTCTGAGATACTTCCCCTTTCATGGTATCTAAAATATAGTCTAGCCTACAAACGTGTTTCCAGATGGATTGCTTTATTAACTGATATAATCTTCTGTCTGTCCTCTTTTATACCAATCACTACCACCATATGTCTACCACTATAATATACCACACACTGATATTCCAAGCATGCATTTATATTTCTTGTCTTCTAAAATATATAAAAGGTCACAAGGACTTGCTAGAGCAGCATTATTCATGCTATACGAGATTGGAAATTAGACATACTATTTCGGGCCACCATACGGAGCATTGGAACATTTATCAAGCCCTCAATTTGAATTTACCAGCCGTTTTGCCAGCTCAGAACATATTAAATTACTGTTCAATTAAAACCCACTCTCGCCGTGGATTTTCCTGACCTAGCTGCAGCTTACACAGTTGTTTTTGCCCTTTGCTCCATCAGATACAATTGCAGGGGCCATCAGCAGGTCTCACGCTACCATGGACCAATGATGCACCCTTATCTGACACCGACACAGGAAGGTTGCAGGCAGACACTTTGCATTAGACTGAGTAATTTGCCACCTGGCAATCCAATGCTAGACATCTTCGAGGTAACCATGGAGACTAGTGATAGCATCTTTACATCTCTTATAGGCCTACTCAAAAATAAGAAAGTCACTGTGTTCGCATATTATATGGGTGATACTCTGAAGTATTAAATAAACATTGATCAATGAAAGATTGAGAGCACATTCACGATGCAATTCTGCACAGTGCACAAACAAGAATACATGTCAACTCAAACTTCCTAGAATTTCTGAAAATTGTACCTTCCATGACTTCAGGTCACATGAGTAACAGCTTGATTTCTTTAGGTTGAAGATTATTTCAAAACAATCAATAGGCATGTCCACATTTTTCTGTTTCTCATGAAAACAAGTGAACCTAAAAGAGGAACGGAACCATTACCACAATCTATCGGTCGAGTTAAAACCAGGGATTTTTTTATATAAGAAAAATAAAAAGAGGGAAAAAAGCCTTTTGTGAACTAACAATCGCACTGGACTTTTTTCGCCCTTACTTGCTCTGACTTTGAAAGATACTTTGAGGAAAAATGTACTTACTATGACTGTGATATGTGGTTGTCCCACCTAGCTATCTTAAAATGAATGCACTAAGTTGCTCTTGATGAGAGCGTATGCTAAATGGCTCAAATGTAAATGTAATATCTAGAAGCTATAGGAATAGCATGAGTGCTTACAGTGGGGAGAACAAGTATTTGATAACCTGCAAAATCGGCAGTGTTTCCTACTTACAAAGCATGTAGAGGTCTGTAAATGTTATCATAGGTACACTTCAACTGTGAGAGACGGAATCTAAAACAAAAATCCAGAAAATCACATTGTATGATTTTTAAGTAAGTAATTTGCATTTTATTGCATGACATAAGTATTTAATACATCAGAAAAGCAGAACTTAATATTTGGTACAGAAACCTTTGTTTGCAATTACAGAGATCATACGTTTCCTGTAGTTCTTGACCAGGTTTGCACACACTGCAGCAGGGATTTTGGCGCAGTCCTCCATACAGACCTTCTCCAGATCCTTTAGGTTTCGGGGCTGTCGCTGGGCAATACGGACTTTCAGCTCACTCCAAAGAGTTTCTATTGGGTTCTGGCCTGGAGACTGGCTAGGCCACTCCAGGACCTTGAGATGCTTCTTACGGAGCCACTCCTTAGTTGCCCTGGCTGTGTGTTTCGGGTCGTTGCCATGCTGGAAGACCCAGCCACGACCCATCTTCAATGCTCTTACTGAGGGAAGGAGGTTGTTGGCCAAGATCTCGTGATACATGGCCCCATCCATCCTCCCCTCAATACGGTGCAGTCGTCCTGTCCCCTTTGCAGAAAAGCATCCCCAGAGAAGGATGTTTCCACCTCCATGCTTCACGGTTAGCATGGTGTTCTTGGGGTTGTACTCATCCTTCTTCTTCCTCCAAACATGGCGAGTGGAGTTTAGACCAAAAAGCTCTATTTTTGTCTCATCAGACCACATGACCTCCGATTCCTCCTCTGGATCATCCAGATGGTCATTGCTAAACTTCAGACGGGCCTGGACATATCTGGCTTGAGTAGGGGGACCTTGCATGCGCTGCAGGATTTTAATCCATGACGGCGTAGTGGGTTACTAATGGTTTTCTTAGAGACTGTGGTCCCAGCTCTCTTCAGGTCATTGACCAGGTCCTGCCATGTAGTTCTGGGCTGATCCCTCACCTTCCTCATGATCATTGATGCCCTAAGAGGTGAGATCTTGCATAGAGCCCCAGACCGAGGGTGATTGACCATCATCTTGAACTTCTTCCATTTTCTAATAATTGCGCCAACAGTTGTTGCCTTCTCACCAAGCTGCTTGCCTATTGTCCTGTAGCCCATCCCAGCCTTGTGCAGGTCTACAATTTTATCCCTGATGTCCTTACACAGCTCTCTGGTCTTGGCCATTGTGGAGAGGTTGGAGTCTGTTTGATTGAGTGTGTGGACAGGTGTCTTTTATACAGGTAACGAGTTCAAACAGGTGCAGTTAATACAGGTAATGAGTGGAGAACAGGAGGGCTTCTTAAAGAAAAAGTAACAGGTCTGTGAGAGCCGGAATTCTTACTGGTTGGTAGGTGATCAAATACTTATGTCATGCAATAAAATGCTAATTAATTACTTAAAAATCATACAATGTGATTTTCTAGATTTTTGTTTTAGATTCCGTCTCTCACAGTTGAAGTGTACCTATGATAAAAATTACAGACCTCTACATGCTTTGTAAGTAGGAAAACCTGCAAAATCGGCAGTGTATCAAATACTTGATCTCCCCACTGTATATGCATAGATCTGAGCATGCATGTGTGTTTTGAGTGTGTATGTTAGAGATTGTGAGCCTTTACATGAGTTTATTAGTCTTTTACAGACACCGCATGATTTCACATCTCATTTAGCACAGCTTGGTAGAGGAAGAGCTGATTGGGAGAGTACAGCCTCGATTGGGCTTAGCCAAGACACAGATCCTCACAGTCTAGCCACAAGGCATCGATGGCAGGAAAGGCCAATGGTCGGATTCTTCCATTTGAGGTCGACGTCTCACAGCCCGAGGGGAGTCATATCCTTAGGCCAATAGCTGAGCAAAAATAATTTGTTCTCTTCACTTTTTCATTTTGAAACATCGTCCGCTCCATGTTGTCCTTGGATGAGTCGGAGAGCCTTTGTTTTTATTGAGACTAATGATTTTAAATTGAAAATGGACTGTCAGATACGTCAGCACTGACTGTTCTACTTCCACAACCCAATGTAAACAAATTGAAAATGTATGAAAGAAATGTTGTCTTACACAGGTGTGTCTTGGATGACTTCAGTCAACGTTCCAAACAACAGCAACAAAGAGGTTCCTGAAAGGTTCTGAAAAGTACCCCTATGTTCACGTAGCTCAACCTCTGTCTCCTTCACATGTTATGAAACATCAGGTTCCAACTCATCCCTGACCTTACACTCTTGCTATATAGAACCTTGAAGGGTTCTTTGGCTGTCCCTATAGGAGAACCCTTTGAAGAACACTTTTTGGATGCCGTTAGAACACTTTCCGTTCCAGGTAGAACCCAAAAGGCTCCAGCCACCGTAGACATAGACTGTTCTCGCTGCTACCGTACGGCAAGCGGTACCGGAGTGCCAAGTCTAAATCCAAGAGGCTTCTTAACAGCTTCTACCCCCAAGTCATAAGACTCCTGAACATCTAATCAAATGGCCACCCAGACTATTTGCATTACCCCCCACCTTTTACACCACTGCTACTCTCTGTTGTTATCATCTATGCATAGTCACTTTAATAAGTCTACCTACATGTACATATTATCTCAAATAACCGGGGGCCCCGTACATTGACTCTGTACCGGTACCCCCCTGTATATAGTCTCGCTATTGTTATTTTACTGCTGCTCTTTAATTACTTGTTACTTTTATTTCTTATTCTTATTTTTTAAACTGCATTGTTGGTTAGGGACTCATAAGTAAGCATTTCACTGTAAGGTCTACACC
The DNA here is from genome assembly GCF_901001165.1 of Salmo trutta. Taxonomy (NCBI): domain Eukaryota; kingdom Metazoa; phylum Chordata; class Actinopteri; order Salmoniformes; family Salmonidae; genus Salmo; species Salmo trutta. Next base: position 35,040,864 of record NC_042961.1, read on the forward strand.
TGCATTCGGCGCATGTGACTAATAAAATTTGATTTGAAGTCACATCTGAACTACGGTGTGAGCATACACTATATGATGTGAGCATGCACTGTATGTCAAGGTTTAGTTTTCCTTTGATTTGGGAGCTTCAATACGTTGTGTGACGTATCGACCACAGATTGCGTGTGAGATACATGCCTGCAACAGTTTAGCTTCCTACTATGGCACATTTACTCACCAGCCCATTTTATTTCTAGTGACTGTTCTTATTAGGCTGACAGATCGAGTGCAGATCTGCAGCATCTGTGCCCGCCTGTGTCTGCAAGGCTAAAAGGCCTGGGGCGCTAAGCCAGAGGCTGAGGGGAAGAAAGGAGAGTGGGAAGGGGCTTGGTCATGTGGGTAATACCTAGAGCTGTGATGCCATTCTTGGGCTCTGCATTGACATGAGGTGAAAAAACTGGCACGATGCAGCTCACATGCATCAGAAATGGATGACAGATACTGGAAAAGCAGTCTGTGTATTTGTAAAGACAGAAAATGTGAATTGCATTCTGTAGAAGGGGTTGAACTTCTAAGATCAGACAAAGTCGTAGTACCTCAAGTAGTATGTATTTCTTCCATATTGTCCGAGTCATGCCAATGTAGCTTGATAGGCAGCAAATCCAGAAAGTACATGACATTCTGTAAACTGACATTTACAGAGAACAGAGATGGTTCTACAGTGGAAGAGCACTGGCTCATTTTAGTTTGAATACAGGTCATTATGCAAAATAAATAATTCAATTCCATTCAAGCAAGCAGGAGGGACACTTAAAATTGTGCTAATGAGGACCAGATTTGGAACCAAACAGACTACATGTTCATAAATTAATCCTTAAAAAAGAAATCATTTCAATGAGTGGGGAGGGGAAGGCCATGGGCAAAACATTTGGCTATAGCGTTAATGGGTAAAGACAAGGTGTTAACCTGATAAACTTAACAGAACAGGAGTAAGATGGCACCAACAGACATGGCAGCTCTGCTTCTAGCTCCTAAGCAACTTTGCAGTACATAGTTTTTTTGTGTGTTATTTCTTTCATTATTAGCCCAGAATGTTTTTTGTGTTATTTCATACAACTTGAAATAACTTTTGGATATCAGAGCGCCGGTAACTCACCAGCACTACAACCAGGATTACAACCAGGAATACAATTTTCCTGAATTGGATCCTCTGTTCGTACCCCCGAAGGAGAAGAGGTATTCGGAGTGGACTTCTAGTCCGACTCAAGAGTCGTGCACATCATCCACCGCTTCTGAGTATATTACTCGCTAATGCTCAGTCTCTGGACAATAAAGTAGACGAGCTCAGAGCGGGAATCTCCTTCCAGAGAGACATCAGGGAATGTAACATACTCTGTTTCACGGAATCATGGCTCTCTCGGGATATACTGTCCCCGCCCTTACAGCCAGCTGGGTTCTCAGTACCTTGTGCAGGCAGGAATAAAGAACTCTCCGGGAAGAAGAAAGGAGGTGGTGTATGTTTCATGATTAACTACTAATGGTGTGATTGTAATAACATTCAGAAACTCAAGTGCTTTTGTTCACCCGACCTAGAATACCTCACAATCAAATGCCGACCGTATTACCTCCCAAGAGAATTCACTTCGGTTATAGTCACAGCCGTGTATATTCCCCTTCAAGCCGATACCACGACGGCCCTCAAGGAACTACACTGGACTTTATGCAAACTGTAAATCACATATCCTGAGGCCGCATTTATTGTAGCTGGGGATTTTAACCTGTTTGGGCTAGGGGGCAGTATTGAGAATTTTGGAAAAAAATATGTGCCCATTTTTAACTGCCTCCTACACCAACTCAGAAGCTAGAATATGCATATTATTGTTCAGGTTTGGATAGAAAACACTCTGAATTTTCTAAAACAGTTTGAATGGTGTCTGTAAGTATAACAATAAGGCAAAAACCTGTGAAAAATAGATTTTAAAAAAATGAGAATTTTGTGACTGTACTATTTAGTGTCATTGTTTTATAGATACCATAGTGAGAAAGGATTCAGTTCGCAACTCCTACTGCTTCCACTAGATGTCAACGATCTTTAGAAAGTTGTTGGAAGCATCTGTGATGTATACAGACCGAATTAGAATGCTTGTAAGTTGACACGTCATCACTTCATTTTTTGCGCCTGCGCATAAATCTGAGAAGAGTGTCTTTGTCATAATCGTTTATTCTAGACACTTGATAGGTTGTGTGAAAATATTACTGATGTTTACTGATGTTTCACGTTAAAAATGGACCAAAAGATTAATGCTAAACAACGTTTGACATGTTTGAACAAACATAAATAGATTATTTACTAGGTTTCTTTTAGCTTTTCGGCGTGACTTTACACTGCCCACCTCATTTTGTGGGAGCCTACTGAACGCTAACTATTTGGACATAAATTATGAACTTTGTCAAAAGAAACCACATTTGTTCTGGACCTGGGATCCCTGGCAGCGCCTTCTGATGGAGATAATCAAAGGTAAGGGGATATTTAGAATGTTATTATCGATATTAGATGATGCTAATGCTAACGGTATAGCTTAGCTTAGCTTAGCTTAGCTTATAGCTTAGCTTATGTTGTTAGCATAGTACCCAGTTTATTGCAAAATGTGATTTCCCAGTAAAGTTATTTTGAGATCTGGCCATTCGGTAGCAATTACGAGATGATAATATATTATTCTTTGAATGACAATATTATAATTTACCAATGTTTTCGAATAGTAATTCCGTGATTTGTAATGCTGGATTCACTGGGAGCATTCGAGCCGAAAAAAATTCTGAATTTCACCGCGACTGTAAATGCTGTTTTTGGATATAAATATGAACTTGATGGAACTAAAAATGCATGTATTGTCTAACATAATGTCCTATGAGTGTCATCTGATGCAGATTGTCAAAGGTAAGTGCATAATTCTAGCTAGTTTTCTGTCTGTTGATGCCCTTCTTTGAATTGGCTAAACATTACACGCAGCTATTGTCAATGTACTCTCCTCACATAACCTAACTTTATGCATTCTCCGTAAAGCCTCTGAAAATCGGACAGCGTGGTTAGATTTAGGAGATATATCTTTCAAATGGAGGAAAATAGTTGATTATTTGATTATTTGAAATGATTACTCTTGCAGTTTTGAATTCCCCGCCATGGTCACATGACAATGAATCCCAATCCCGGGATAAGATCCTGCCCCCTGGCCTCAACAGGTTTTAACAAAGCAAATTTGAGGAAAACGCTACGGAAGATCTATCATTGACTATAGTACTCTCTCTGGTAAAACACTCGACCACTGCTACTCCCCCTTCCGGGATGCCTACAAGGCCCTCCACCGCCCTCCCTTCAGTAAATCAGATCACTACTCCATTTTGCTCCTCCCTTCCTATAGGCAGAAACTCAAAGAGGAAGTACCCGTGCTAAGGTCTATTCAACGCTGGTCTGACCAATCGGAATCCATGCTTCAAGATTGTTTTCATCATGCGGACTGGGATATGTTCCGGGTAGCCTCTGAGAATAACATTGATGTATACGTGGACACGGTGACTGAGTTCATCAGGAAGTGTGTAGGGGATGTTGTTCCCACTGTGACTATTAAAACCTACCCAAACCATGACAGCATTCGTGCCAAACTGAAATCACAAACCCACAGGTAGTGAAGGTAGGAAACACCTCCACTACGCTGATCCTCAATACAGGGGCCCACAAGGGTGCATGCTCAGCCCCCTTCTTTACTCCCTGTTCACCCATGACTGCGTGTCCACGCACACCTCAAACTCTATCATCAAGTTTGCAGATGACACAACAGTAGTAGGCCTGATTACCAACAATGACAAGACAGCTTACAGGCGGGAGGTGAGGGCCCTGTCGGAGTGGTGCAGAGGAAAATAACCTCTCCCTCAACATCAACAAAACAAAGGTGCTGATCGTGGATTTCAGGAGACAGTAGAGGGTGCACACACCTATCCACACCAACGGGACCACAGTGGAGAAGGTGAAAAGCTTCAAGTTTCTCGGTGTACACATCACTGACAATCTGAAATGGTTCACCCACACAGATAGTGTGGTGAAGAAGGCACAACAGCGCCTCTTCAACCTCAGGAGGCTGAAGAAATTCGGCTTGGCCCCTGAGACCCTCACAAACTTTTACAAATGCACTGTTGAGTACATCCTGTCAGGCTGTATCACCACCTGGTACGGCAACTGCACTGCCCGCAACCGCAGGGCTCTCCAGAGGGTGGTGCGGTCTGCCCAACGCATCACCAGGGGTACACTGCCTGCCCTCCAGGCAGTTGCGTGTTTTGCACTATAATGGTGACATACGGTGGACACAAACTATTGGGGCCTACATAAAGCTGCCCCAACAGCAGAGTCCCAACAGCTGTCCCAACTACACCTGTTATCAGCAAAGTATATAAGCAGACAATATTCAATGATGACATTTCTCTAAAACAGGCTATAGGCTAAATGTGCACCACCAAGCCAGGATGAGGCACATGGACTACGAACAGCTCACTACACAACATACACTTAGTATTACTTTCTTAGCTACAGTATAAATACCTCCCTTGCATATTACATCATTTATGCAGCAGCTTACAAAACATTTCTGGTCTCAGGTTGTTGTGCTGTGCTCACTTGAACAGGAAGGTGGCGTGGCAGTCCTTTGTGGCAAATTTTGTCATCAAACGTTGTAATCAAAGTCTAGCATTCTCTGGATTTATGGTGCTTTCAAGATAACTGGGAACTATGAAAAAAACAAGGTTGAATCATGACGTCATTGATCTTCAGGTCGGAGCTCTTGGAAGAGGTCCGAGTTCCCGACTTGGAATTCAGAGTTGAATTCAGAGTTGAATGTTTTTTCCCTGACGGAGCTCATTTCCAGTTGTCTTGAACGCACTGAAGTCAGATGTCCCAGTTCAGAGTTCAAGTTGTTTTGAGAGCCACAGAAGTCATGCTGCATTGACAGCTTGGCAAATGTTGAATGTTTATCCTTTTAAGCTTGGAAAAGAGACCCTTAAACACAGACTTGGGACCACACACCCACTCCACTGAACATCTAGTGATTGCTTTGCAATGCTTGCAGTTAGCCACTGATTCCTTCCAAACCACTCATTGTTGAATTTACGATTTCCAACTTGTTGTGTAATGTTTCTGTCCAATGGCCGATGAGCACCGATACATTTTATCTATAATTTCTCTTCATATGACAAGGATTTGTCAGTAGATTTTCGACTTGATTCATGATGATGACTGCTAGCTAAGATTTTGAAAGTATGATGTTGACATCATACCAATCAAAGCTACGGTACATATAACGTGATTTGATGTAATTTTATCTATGGCCAATGACCTTGAGCCTTCTTGTATGGGCACTTCTAATGTAACTCAATGGTAGCACCCAAGGGGCTTGAATTTTCTGTGACGTAATGTCCCAATGAGTGACAGAACACTGAGCCAATCACGGCGCAACTAGAGAACATTACAAACCCTTACAATAATAGCTATATTCAAATTATCAGTTTCAGGCACCAACCTCACCCAAAATGTTACATACAGTATTGCCATTTTAAACTTGTACTTTTCTACTTATAAAAGGGCCTCCCGGGTGGCGCAGTGGTCTAAGGAACTGCATCACAGTGCCACCAGAGACTATGAGTTCGAGCCCAGGCTCTGTCGCAACTGGCAGTGACCGGGAGGCCCTTGGGGTGGCGCACAATTGGCCCAGCGTTGTCCGGGTTAGGGAGGGTTTGGCCGGCAGGGATATCCTTGTCTCGTTGCGCACTGGCAACTCCTGTGGCAGGCCGGGCGCAGTGCGTGCTGACCAGGTCAGTGTGCACTGGATGTGCATGGTGTCAAGAAGCAGTGTGGCTTGGCTTGGCTTGGTTGGGTTGTGTTTTGGAGGACGCATGGCTCTCGACCTTCACCTCTCCCGAGTCCATATTGGAGTTGCAGCGATGAGACAAGACTGTAACAATTGGATACCACAAAATTGGGGAGAAAAAAGGGGTAAAAAAAAGATACTTATAAACAAGTCAATGTACCTACCCACTAGCTGCTGAAAATATTCTTCCACTTCATTGCCACTTTAAGAAGATATTTACTAAAATAGTCTGAGCTTCATGTGTCTCACTGAATTCACATAGAAATGTGAGTTATAGATCCATCATTTTACTTGAAAGCAAGTCTAAAATGCTATGTGCGCTATTTCTATGCTTCCCATTCTTAAGTTTTGGTTTTTTACTTTCGGTTTTGTACACCAGCTTCAAACAGCTGAAACAACACTATTTTTGGTTATGGAAAATATTTCACAGCGGTTTAGATACAAATGATTTTCTGCACAAAACTAGCTGTTTTATTTTTAAATAAACTGAAATTAGGCAAACTATTAGAGTTTTAGCAACCAGGAAATAGCAAAGCCTTCATAAATACAACATAAATGTCTTACAAATCATCTATAACCGTATGTCATGCTTTATAAAGGGTTCATAAATGTGGCATAACTGTGTGACATAATCACCAATGTCAAATGTGACATAACCCACTATGTCCAATATGACTGAAACCTGTGCTTTAGAAACGCACAGGTTTCAGCACCGCTTAATAAATATTAAATTGAGGCTTCACAAAGCTGCCCTGTCATTCATCTTGGTAGAGCGTTACAGCGTCCCAGTACCATCCATGACCAAGTCGCTCTGGATAAAAGTGTCTGCTTTTATTCAGTTTTCTTGGTTTTGTTTTTCCAGGATTCAGATTTTCCCAATTTTTTTCTGGTTTCCCCCAGTTTGTTCACACTTTTTTAATACAAAAACATCAAAATGTGATTTTCTGTATTCACAACAATGCTTAAACCACATCAGGGGATGACATTTGAGATCTGGGAAAAATCTAAGAAAATTAGATTTTTTGTGTAGTTGCCCATTAATAAGTGAGCATGCCCTGCAATTTTATTTGGTTAGCGAATTTTCTGTAGTGCAGTAAGCGCACATGTAATGTGATTCGGCCACCAATGGAATGGATGGAGTAAAAGGCCAGCAACACTGTATATTCAGAGCTCCATGAAACGACACCATATATACTGACTCTTCCCTACAATACTTTTACTGCAGCACCCAGAACAGGTCTTGCTCTAAGTCAATATGTATTCCTTATAAAGTGATTCACATTGGGGCATTTATTTGAAAACCACATTTAATGCAAATAAATATGAATCATTGTATTCACTTATTTTTCCTATTTCATGAATGGTTATTGGCACAACTACTATTATGTTGTGGAATTTTAAATAGAAAATTACAGAAATTACGTGACCTGGAAGTACTTTTTTAGTCTTGCTGATGAGACGCTGATCATTTGTGTAACGGCCGTCGAAGGGAGTAGACCAAGGCGCAGCGTGGTTTGTGCTCATCATGTATTTATTTTACCGAGAACACATAAACAGAGAAACAGAAACCGACAGCCAAACAGTTCTGTCAGGTAAGCAATACAAAAGTGTTGCGTTAAATTACATACTCTAGCTACCTCAATTGTTATTTTAAATCATTTCGGTAACTTCACAGCAATTGCTAGCTAGCCGAAATGTAGCTAGCAGGCTCAGTTAAATACAAATACCCCTAGATACAGCCACGTCTCAGTCACGTCATGAGATTTGTAAATGAAAGAGGAATATAATAATATGAATTGAATCGAGTTTCCAATATTCCCATTTAGAGTTTCTGCCGGAGCACAGAAATGTCCTTATCCAGAAGGTGTGATAAAGGCATTTCCTAACAGCTAACTTTCTTTGTTGTTACTTTTAAGGTAACCAACATGGTTAACATGCAGTATCTCCAGCAGGGAGAGAGGCATGAACCATTCGTCCACCAGCTCAGGGACAAGCTAAACTATTCACAACCCTGTGTACTGTTCAATGTAATTGCATTTCTGGACTTTTTGAAACTTCATGCATTATTTAAAAAGTGTACAAATAAAAGGAAATGTATGGTTTAAACATGTCTTTAATGTTTATTTGATTTAGATGTCAGTGATAATTCCCGATGTGTTTACATCTTTAAGCCTTTATGTATGTGTTATGAATGACCAAAGGTGTCTGACTTCATAGTAAGTACAGTGTCATATGATACAAGGCATTTATGTATGTGTTATAAATGACCAAAGGGGTCTGACTTTAAAATAAATACAGCGTCATGCGATATAGAGTCTTTATGGATGTGTTATGAATGACTTCAAACTAAGTAATAACAGAACACCACATAAAGTGACAATAAATAGGTTATCAACATTCTGTTAATTTATGAAAATTCTCTCATGATCCATAGGTTACTGTAGGGTGTGAGGTATTTAAATGGGCTGATGGATCTGCAAAGCTTTTGTGTGTCAGAACCAAGAGGATTTGGAGTAGTCCAACCCGAGACTACGGCACCAGGTATTCTTCTTCTGTTCCCATGCTGGAGATCTGGGCTTGATTACAACCGGTTAAAATGGTGCCAACATTTTGTGGCTGATCTTTTATTGGGGGAGTGGGTTAATGTGTCAAAGACCTGACTTGGCCCAGCACCGCACGGTATGACTCCCTTTTGCTGTGTGCGTGTTTATGTACTGTGGAACATGTAACTTGGTTCCAGAAGAAAGACACTTTCAATTTCTTTAGGTTGGGGGCTTTCATCAAGGTAAGTGTTTCTTGGTGTAAAATCGTCTCCAGGCTATTGCACATACAGCACATATAAGCCTGATATCAACCATTCAAAGTTGGCCTTAGTGTAACTAACCACAGAATTCAATAGGAGTGACTCTACAGAGTAAAGTATTTGTCACCTTCACTACTTAACAGTCAAAACGTCAAAACTATTGCTAAACCCATTTCTGAAATGTATCTTCTTCAAATTTGATTTTAAACCTAATCCTAACTAATGAAAGGCAATTTTGATGTGTTGGTCCATCAGACCTTCTATGCATTTGGGCGGAAGTGTCTGGGAACGAGATCAGGTGAAATGTGACTAATATGACATCAATTTAGAGCACATGTTTTCGAGCACATCATATTCGACATAGTAGGTTTTCTCACGTTTGATATTGGTGATTATGTCACACAGTTATGCCACATGTATGAACCCTTTATAAAGCATGACATACAGTTATAGATTCTTTAACACATTTATGTAGTGCTTATGAAGGCTTTATGAAGCCTTTACAAGCTGAACATCATTTAAAGCGGGACCATCATTTTTATACATTTTTACAAATTAATAAATATTAAAAGCTGAAATGTCTTGAGTCAACAAGTATTCAAAACCTTTGTTATGGCAAGCCTAAATAAGTTGCTTAACAAGTTCCGTAATGAGTTGCATGGACTCTGTTGTAATAGTGTTTAGTTTAACTTGAATACCTCCTCTCTGTACACCACACATGCAATTATCTGTAAGGTCCCTGAGTCGATTAGTTAATTTCAAACACAGATTCAACCACAAAGACCAGGGAGGTTTTCCAATGACTCGCAAAGAAGGGCACCAGACATTGAATATCCTTTTGAGCATGGTGAAGTTATTAATTACACTTTGGATGGTGTATCAATACAAATAGTCACTATAAAGATACAGTCGTCCTTCTAAACTCACTTACCGGAGAGAAAGGAAAACAACCGCTCAGGGATTTTTTTCACCATGAGGCAGAAGGTTACTTTAAAACAGTTACAGAGTTTAATGTTTGTGATAGAATAAAACTGAGGATGGATCAACAACATTGTAGTTACTCCACAATATAAACCTATTTGAGAGTGAAAAAAAGGAAGCCTGTACAGAATATTCCAAAACATGCATCCTGTTTGCAACAAGGAACTAAAGTAATACTGCAACAAATGTGGCAAAGCTATTCACTTTTTGTCCTGAATACAAAGTGTTATGTTTAGGGCAAATCTAACAGAACACATTACTGAGAACCACTCTCCATATTTTCAAGCATAGTGGTAGCTGAGTCATGTTATGGGTATGCTTATAACCATTAAGGACTGGGGAGTTTTTTTTTTAGAAAAAGGAAACGGAATGGAGCTAAGCACAGGCAAAATCATAGAGGAAAACTGTGATGTGCTGTGATGAGATGCATGTTAGCGCCAGGGCTGCCACCTGCCGAGATGCAGTGAAGCAACTGCGGGAGAAAATGACATCGATTGAAGACAGAGAGAGGAGACTGAACATACATCTGGTGGGCCTGGAAGAAGCCGCAGAGGGTTCTGACGCAAAAGGTTTTCTTCAGGAGAATCTACCAAAATGGATACCATTGTTACAATGGAGGAATATTGAAATTCAACAGGCACACAGGATCTACAGTGGCAATAATAACCGTAGCTGTCCCCGCGCCCTCATATTCTGCCTGATAAGATATGAGGACCGAGTGGATATTCTGTGGGGAACCAGAGCCCTCGAGAACCCACCGAGACACGAGAGATCCAATCTGGCATTCTGCCCAGACTACAGCAATGAAACCAAACTGAAGAGGAAATCCTTCGACCATGTCAAACGACAGATGACAGCAAGAGAACTTCGCCCATTCCTGATATACCCAGCAATCCTGAAGATCAGGAAAAATGGAACACTCCAAGAATTCCATACTGTGGAGGAAGCAAAGGCCCACCTTACAGCTGAGGACAACTACAAAAGAAGGTGCCCAGTCATTGCCCCCCATTCTTCTAGATTGTCCCCACTGCAGACGGAAGAAACAAACAACTACGGCCCCCCTCCTTCCTTGAATACCCCCTCGCATGAAGGCCCATCTTAACTAGTAAGATGGACACAACTAATGCTAAGCTAACTAGCTAACATCATCCATGTTTATTTGTTATTCAGCGACATAATGTAGTTAATTTGGTACGAGGGGCATGGTGGATTTGTTAACTTGGCGGTTAGCATTCTGGTTATATGACTAATAGGCAGCTGGCTGGCACGTGGCTAGCAAGCTGAGTTGGCTGGCTGGTTAGGTTAGCTGGCTGGATATGTATTTGGGTTAGGCTGCAAATGTCAGCTGGTCAAAATATTTAGCCATCAGTAAAGCAGTCCTGGGGTAGGATAAACATTATGGGGATCAACATACAGAGTGCTCAGCTTGGTATGAACGTGTTCCGTGAAAAGTAATGTTGCCAGCTATTTATCAGTGGCAGTGATAAACAAAGCTCGGGCAAATACAGTTGATGCATGGGATGTATTATGCAAAACCCTATCAGAAATCAACAACTCTTGAGCAAGCAACGGAACTGGCCACCCCTCATAGCCTGGTTCCTCTCTAGGTTTCTTCCTAGGTTTTTGGCCTTTCTAGGGAGTTTTTCCTAGGGAGTTTTTCCTAGCCACCGTGCTTCTTTCACATGCATTGCTTGCTGTTTGGGGTTTTAGGCTGGGTTTCTGTACAGCACTTTGAGATATCAGCTGATGTACGAAGGGCTATATAAATAAATTTGATTTGATTTGAACTACATGCTAAGGGAATGGGTGGATGACAATTTATTTTCTGAGAATAATACAGAATATTTTGTATTGTAAACTCTACTTCTTTTCTGTAAATATCATTGTGCACTCAAATAATTGATATATTGTATGTTGGTGTCGCCAGGTCGGCTAGAATTTGTAATGTGATCCTGCCTTGTGCGTTGTATATTGTGAAATAATAAAAAATGTTGAATACTTACAGTTGAAGTCGGACATTTACATACACTTAGGTTGGAGTCATTAAAACTCGTTTTTCAACCACTCCACAAATGTCTTGATCAACAAACTATGGTTTAAGCAAGTCGGTTAGGACATCTACTTTGTGCATGACACAAGTCATTTTTCCAACAATTGTTTACAGACAGATTATTTCACTTATAATTCACTGTATCACAATTCCAGTGGGTCAGAAGTTAACATACACTAAATTGACTGTGCCTTTAAACAGCTTGGAAAATTCCAGAAAATGATGTCATGGCTTTGGAAGTTTCTGATAGGCTAATTGACATCATTTGAGTCAATTTGAGGTGTACCTGTGGATGTATGTCAAGGCCTACCTTCAAACTCAGTGCTTTAATTTATTTTCCGTCAATGTCAAGCAAAGGCTTGACATTGACGGAAAAAATATAAAAAAACAGCCAAGACCTCAGAAAAACAATTGTAGATCTCCAGAAGTCTGGTTCATCCTTGGGAGCAATTTCCAAACACCTGAAGGTACCACGTTCATCTGTACAAACAATAGTACGCAAGTATAAACACCATGGGACCACGCAGCCGCAATACCGCTCAGGAAGGAGACACGTTCTGTCTCCTAGAGATGAACGTACTTTGGTGCGAAAAGTGCAAATCAATCCCAGAACAACAGCAAAGGACCTTGTGAAGATGCTGGAGGAAACAGATACAAAAGTATCTATATCCACAGTAAAACCAGTCCTATATCGACATAACCTGAAAGGTCGCACAGCAAGGAAGAAGCCACTGCTCCGAAACCGCCATAAAAAAGCCAGACTACGGTTTGCAACTGCACATGGGGACAAAGATCGTACTTTTCTGAGAAATGTCCTATGAAACAAAAATATAACTGTTTGGCCATAATGACCATCATTATGTTTGGAGGGAAAAGAGGGAGGCTTGCAAGCCGAAGAACACCATCCCAACCGTAAAGCACGGGGGTGGCAGAATCATGTTGTGGGGGTGCTTTGCTGCAGGAGGGACTGGTGCACGTCACAAAATAGATGACATCATGAGGCAGGAAAATTATGTGGATATATTGAAGCAAAATCTCAAGACATCAGTCAGGAAGTTAAAGCTTGGTCGCAAATGGGTCTTCCAAATGGACAATGACCCCAAGCATACTTCCAAAGTTGTCAAAATGGCTTAAGGACAACCAAATCAAAGTATTGAAGTAGCCATCACAAAGCCCTGACCTCAATCCCATAGTAAATTTGTGGGCAGAACTGAAAAAGTGTGTGCGAGCAAGGAGGCTTACAAACCTGACTCAGTTACACCAGCTCTGTCAGGAGGAATGGGCCAAAATTCACCCAACTTATTGTGGGAACGTTTGACCCAAGTTAAACAATTTAAAGGCAATGCTACCAAATACTAATTGAGTGTATGTAAACTTCTGACCCACTGGGAATGTGATGAAATAAATCATTCTCTCTACTATTATTCTGACATGTCACATTCTTAAAATAAAGTGGTGATATTAAATGACCTAAGACAGGGAATTTGTACTCTGATTAAATGTCAGGAATTGTATGTAAACTTCCGACTTCAACTGTATCTAATCAAGACATGTTAGTGTTTTATTTTTTGACATCACAGAGCATTTAGATCGTGTAGATCGTTGACATCCCACTTTGTAACACAAAATGTGGAAAAAGTTAAGGGGTGTAAAATACTTTCTGAAAGCACTGTATGTGTTTTATGTGGTTAATTTGTTGTTAATGTTGTTACTAATTTGATTTAAATGTGTTTTATGTACAAATGTATTGTTTTAATTTCAGGGAGAACTTCACTGTAAAACAAAGAGTTTACAGTATAATCCTGTACATTTACAGGGAACAGTTGTACAGTGCACAGTGCTTACATTTTCAGTGCAGCCTGGCATTGTGACATTGCTCATAAGTCATGCTATCAGCCTTTTCTTCTTCTCTAACCTGAGCGAATGCTCTTAATGTTTATTTTTTAACTCATTGTCTGTCCCTCCATTTCGCATGTGCGCATGCACATCCACACACACACACACACAGACAGACCACACTATAAAAAGAGGGCACCACTATAGACTGCAGTCCAGGATGGCCCCCCCACTGTGGTCCCAGACTCCAGCACATGTCTCCAGGCCCTACTGCTAATGAGAAGCAGCTGTCTCTGGTGGCTAGCTGGGAGTCTGCTTTCCTTTACCTTGCACTCAGTAATTACTCAGCCAATGCATGCATGCATGCATGCACCTCCCAGCGCCAAACCACACAGATGGCTCAATCTGACCTGCCACTTATTAATGACCTGCTTTAGTAGTTGCTGCCAATGTCTAAAAAGATAGGTAAAACGCAAACGATCAGGCCATCCGGTTGTGAGAGTTTGTAGGGAAAAAAACTAGCTTGTAACCCAATCCCATCACAGAGAGTTGAGAGGGAGCGATTCCTCTGGCTGTTTGACATGTTGGGCATGTGTCTGTGTAGCATTGTGTGTTGCTACTGCCACTGCAAAATAAACCAGGCTTTACTGTGCGATAACAGACGAGAAAAACACGTAGAGTCAGAACAAATATCTGTAATGATCAATTACTATGCCTTCAGAGAACGGCTAAGGATTTATAAAATAATTATTATAATAAAATAATGTTATTATTATTTTCAATGATGCTCTGATTTAATTTCTTCAGATTTTATTGGAAAGGAAAGGGTTAACACTGAATAAAAAAACAATTTCTTTGCTGGTCTCTGGGGAGATAAATCTAGCTAGCTAAGTCAGCCATTGGCTAGGCCATCCGAAGCTAGATAAAGGCATCTGCCATTTAACGGTATTAGGACAAAATTTTGGAGTGACAGTAGAATTAACCAATCACAATTTGACTTAATGGGTGGGACCGTTTATACAAAAACGTATGGAAAATGTTGCCTTCTTGAAGGCCAACAGGTAGCGCAATAGCGAACGGTAGTTTTCCTATGGTCGAGCTAGCTAGGTTTTGTTGACGGCTAGTTTGCAGTGGCTGCAGCAGATGTTATCAAAGACGATGTTGTTGCTCATTTGTTAGCATCTCCCCTTTCAAGAATAACTTTCAATAAGAAGTTTCAAATGATCATCATCTGGTGAGTGTAACTGTGTCTTTTATTGCAGAGCACTTGCTGTTGTTAGCAATCTCTTTGAAAATAGCTTTTGTGTGAAACATTGTTGCATTTACAGTGGAATTGACAGCATTTTAGCAACATGACATTTTATTAAAATCTGTTCATACACACCCCCAGGAAGAACGGCACTTAAAAAATAAAAATCTGACAAGGGACCATTACATTTACATTTTAGCAGACGCTCTTATCCAGAGCGACTGACAGTAGTGAATGCATACATTTCATACATTATTTTTTTTTTTTCCTGTACTGGCCCCCCGTGGGAATCGAACCCAGAACCCTGGTGTTGCAAACACCATGCTCTACCAACTGAGCTACAGGGAAGGCCACTTAGATATAGTCATTTTTACGTTTTCATAAATTCTTAGTATACGTAATTCCCTAACATTCTAAGGCATTTGTGAAAATTCTATAGCAATATAGAGTGGGAAAGCAGCCATGTGTTTGGACAATTAGTAGACACTGCAGTAAATAAAACTGAATAAAAACATCTACACAGACTGGTTGCTATAGCCAATCAGAGCTACAGTAGGCATTTATACAAACAAGCTATTTTTTGTTGTTATTCTGTCTCTCACTATTCAAATAAACCTACCATTAAAATTATAGACTGATCATTTCTTTGTCAGTGGGCAAACGTACAAAATCAGCAGGGGATCAAATACCTTTTTTCCCCTCACTGTAGCTAGCTAGCAAGCTAGCCAATTTTAACCAGTTAGGTTGGGTGCTTCGTTGGGACAAATATGCATTGGCAGGCAAGCTGCATAAGGATGAGGAGGCTACAATTCCCCATAGTCTATAAATGTAATAGTATGTTTATTTGAACAGTGAGAGACAGAATAACAACAAAAAAATCCAGAAAAACGCATGTCAAAAATGTTATAAAATGATTTGCATTTAGATGAGGGAAATAAGTATTTGACCCCTCTGCAAAACATGACTTAGTACTTGGTGGCAAAACCCTTGTTGGCAATCACAGAGGTCAGACGTTTCTTGTAGTTGGCCACCAGGTTTGCACACATCTCAGGTGGGATTTTGTCCCACTCCTCTTTGCAGATCTTCTCCAAGTCATTAAGGTTTCGAGGCTGACGTTTGGCAACTGGAATCTTCAGCTCCCTCCACAGATTTTCTATGGGATTAAGGTCTGGAGACTGGCTAGGCCACTCCAGGACCTTAATGTGCTTCTTCTTGAGCCACTCCTTTGTTGCCTTGGCCGTGTGTTTTGGGTCATTGTCATGCTGGAATACCCATCCACGACCCATTTTCAATGCCCTGGCTGAGGGAAGGAGGTTCTCACCCAAGATTTGACGGTACATGGCCCCGTCCATCGTCCCTTTGATGCGGTGAAGTTGTCCTGTCCCTTTAGCAGAAAAACACCCCCAAAGCATAATGTTTCCACCTCCATGTTTGACGGTGGGGATGGTGTTCTTGGGGTCATAGGCAGCATTCCTCCTCCTCCAAACACGGCGAGGTGAGTTGATGCCAAAGAGCTCCATTTTGGTCTCATCTGACCACAACACTTTCACTCAGTTGTCCTCTAAATCATTCAGATGTTCATTGGCAAACTTCAGACGGCATGTATATGTGCTTTCTTGAGCAGGGGGACCTTGCGGGTGCTGCAGTCCTTCACGATGTAGTGTGTTACCAATTGTTTTCTTGGTGACTATGGTCCCAGCTGCCTTGAGATCATTGACAAGATCCTCCCGTGTAGTTCTGGGCTGATTCCTCACCGTTCTCATGATCATTGCAACTCCACGAGGTGAGATCTTGCATGGAGCCCCAGGCCGAGGGAGATTGACAGTTCTTTTGTGTTTCTTCCATTTGCGAATAATCGCACCAACTGTTGTCACCTTCTCACCAAGCTGCTTGGCGATGGTCTTGTAGCCCATTCCAGCCTTGTGTAGGTCTACAATCTTGTCCCTGACATCCTTGGAGAGCTCTTTGGTCTTGGCCATGGTGGAGAGTTTGGAATCTGATTTATTGATTGCTTCTGTGGACAGGTGTCTTTTATACAGGTAACAAGCTGAGATTAGGAGCACTCCCTTTAAGAGTGTGCTCCTAATCTCAGCTCGTTACCTGTATAAAAGACACCTGGGAGCCAGAAATCTTTTTGATTGAGAGTGGGTCAAATACTTATTTCCCTCATTAAAATGCAAATCAATTTATAAAATTTTTGACATGCGTTTTTCTGGATTTTTTTGTTGTTATTCTGTCTCTCACTGTTCAAATAAACCTACCATTAAAATTATAGACTGATCATTTCTTTGTCAGTGGCCAAAATACAAAATCAGCAGGGGATCAAATACTTTTTTCCCTCACTGTACTTCCAGACACAAATGAGAGAACACCTCACTCTGATAATTTTACTCGCCATAGCAGAGCTGGTTAGGCTGTTTAAATGTTATCTTGAGCGTTCTTGACTAATTATTACTTTTTTTGTCTAAGTTTACTGACACCAGTCATATTCAGAGGGTGTTGCGCATTAGTAAATTCATCAGTTGTTCTGAATTTGCAAATGCAAGAGATATGCTAACAATTACAATCGTTCAAGTTCTTGCTAGCTAACCAAATGACAGCTGCATCTCTAGCTGTGTATAGCCACCAAAAAACGATATGAGGGGGAAAAGTCAGTCACTCATCCACTGCTCCAATGGCATGAAATGACATCCTCCTAGCAGCTAGCTAGCTGTCTAGCTAACGTTAGGCTCCGTGTTTTTAGCTTGCTATATAAATAGATACGCTAGCCTATTAGCCACGTTATGAATGACTTGTGATAATTTCCCTTGCTAGTTTGATTGTATTGACATTCCCAGCCTTAGATACATTCGTCCATTTTTGTCCAGAATATTGAGTCACTAAAAGTGCATCCCGAATGGAGGCAGCAAATGATGTACCAAGCCAGCTGTGATTTACAACCTGATAGCAATACTTTTTTAACTAACCAGAAATGTATTGGTGAATTATATTAATCATGCATTGAACTGCATCCATCTATTCTGCCAACAATGCCTTAGTGTACATCATGGATTCGTTGAGTCAAATATAGAATCTATTTTTAAAACCTCTTATAAAGTTGGTTTTGTAGCATAAACTAGGAATTTCATATTTTTGACTGAAATTATGATTGCCTGTTGTTTCATATCTGGAAAGTAGTTCAAACGCTATCAGTTCCACTTTAAACACAGACTACTTTGTGTGCTAAACCTGAAATGTTTTGCAATGGGAAGTGCCAACTTGGAGAATATCCTGAAGCTATGGCCCATCTCTCTGTCTGAGGTTCAGCTCCATCAACTCTTGGCAGTCTGTGAAAAAGACATTACGGTTCCCCTGCAAAAGTCTGTGCCTGAGCCACAGGCTGTGACCACAGCAAGGATTACGTTGAGTGAATCCATTCAGATAGAGAAAGGAGGCACTTGGTTTAAAAATGAGGCTTTCCAAGCAAGTATTGGCAATAGTATGGTGAAAGCTGGACTTGCTATAGAATGTACAACACTGCACCATACCATACTCTTACAACCCATTGAAATATTTCCATTGATGTCTTCATATGATAACGACGGTGAAATCCTTGTGTACAGGCTTTTGTTCTAGCCTAGTGTAGCACATGGGGATGTGTCCACACTTCCCCTGCCAAATAGCTAGCTTTTCGATGGTGTGACTGGGTAAGGTGGTCACGTGTGTTTGCGTGGCAGAGGTTCTGGGTTCAAACCTTGGGTATGAGCCGAATCAGGAGGAAGTGGTAATCACTAGCCAGCAGTGTGATGTTCTTTACACTAAAATACTTCCAATTCAACTAATCATCGAACCCTTCATTAATTGAATAGGTGTATGAGTACATGGTTGGAACAAAAGCATGTACACCATGTGGGTCTCTAGGAGCAAAGCTCAACAATGAATAGTCAGACTACCTCATCTAATATATCCTCCTGGTTGAGTTTCTTGATCATGAACATGTGTAAGATATGACTGATGGACAAAAGTGCACTTAATAATAACGTGACCCATGTTGCAGAGCCATCCATCATTCATGTTCCTCATTCGCTCTAACGGCACAGCAAGCAATAGCCTAATACAACAATGTTCAATGTCTATTACAATGTTATTAATTTAATGAGCAATGTTCAAGAAAAATAATAATTGCATAGACAATGTACTAATGTGACAAATGCTTGTTTTATACTAGAAATGTATGTCATTCAGTGTGCAGAGTGTGCCTCTATTGATTCTATAAAAGCAAGAGGACAGTGTAGCAAAAATGCCTCAACATAATCTCCTCAAAAGCACATAACTGCATATAATCCCTTATTATTGTGATCTTGATCAGTATTCCAAGAATAAGTGTTTCCATCTGCTGTTGAAAACTGGTTATTTCAGTGGATTATCAAGGTTATACAGTGTAATAAATACCTTGAAAAAAGGAATCCTTAAAACAGACAGTGTGGTATAGCAGACAGTAGGGTAGGTTATTTTGAGGAACATGTGGGGTTTTTAATTTTTTTACAATCATATGCCTGCCCTTAGCCTGTATCGATCTAACACAAAAATATCAAATCACTTTTTATGGCTAAAGAATAGTTATGGTCTACATGAACACAATTAGTCTACTGCTGTCTGCATCCTTGCTCTGTGTGTGACTAATATCAGCACATGTGCATGACTGTAGGCTATGTAACCTATCAGAGGGTAAAATATGCAAGAGTACTGAGCAGGCTTTGAGACACTGCCCACTCTTCACACAACTTCTCAGCGCCTCCATGTATAGCTGTTAAACATTGCTCTTTCTGTTTGCTGTAGCAGTGATTCAGCTGTCTGCATCCTTCAAACTCCCCTCAACTATCAACACACCAGGAAAGACAAGAATAGTGTCACATCATGCTCTTAAGGCACCAGTCTCTCCTCTGGGACCTGGCAATAGTCTATACTGCATACTGACTTAACATCTACCCATTTTGCGCATCCCATAATTGAAATACATAGAAAAATGCAATTGTAGCCTATCATAAAATAACACATTTGGGAGCTTCATATTAGGCTAACTATATTTTCTGGTATTTGCTCTAGGAATTAAATGGTTTGAAAATAGACCGCTCAGTATTTATATATCATTGCCCCATGCAGGTTAATAAATGTAAAGGCTATGTAAACCACCATGGTTGTCTCATGTCTCCTATGCAATGTGACTGTGATGTTCTTGATCAATGTAGTTGAAAGCATTGTCTATAGCATAAACGGGCTAGTGCGCACACTGTTCTTAACAAAAGGTAGATAGGCCTACAGGATAGCATTCTTACAATAGGATAGCTTCCTTATGATAGGCTACTTTATCACTATTGTTAAACAAACTCAATAACACATTGTGATGGTGAAGGTGTATTAATAAACGTGCTCTTACCTGGGGGACAGTTGCAATCAGGAGTATGGCTAACTTGTCGGGCAACCCGTATCTTCGATAAATTTTCATAGGAGCGCTGTAAATTAAAAAAAAAAACATCAGGCTACATTACATAAACTTGAAGAGCAGAGGGTAGATTAAAGATTAAAACCGATTAGGGAATACACTCATATTGTTAAATAAATAATCATAGCCTACAAGCGTTCAGTCATTTTCCAACCTGGCCATATTGCTAGCAAGTGCACGTGAGATGCTTACCTGTGACAGGAGCTCATCCACTCTCTCTTGAATCAATGAATTAAACTGATCCACAGAAAAGCTGGGGACCCTGTGAAAGATTTGCTCGCCATGTCCAGTTTCCAAATCCAGGACCCTGTCCGTGATCGCTGATGTTTGTACACTTAATAATATGCAAAAGGCAAGGGACGCTACAGAGAATAAAGACGAGATAACGTTCATAACAGCTGTGTAGCAATATTGCTGCTTCAAAGATGTCGTTTCTCTCTCCATTTTTTTCCGCGCACTTTGGTCTCTACAACCTTTATAACTATTTCTTGACCATGCAAAACTAAGTGCAATCTGCATGTACAGTCGGCCAAGAATTATTTAAATTCAGGCACTCAAGCTCTATTATGTCTAGCCTGTGTCTGACGACGCGATGTCAACGCACAATGAGGTAAACTGGTCCTACAGCGACAGTGAACCGCTCTCACCAAAGACCCTCGCTCTCAGACGCTGCAAAACAGTGCAACCTGTGACTGATTTCACGGCTTGAAGCAACTCCTACAAATAAATTGCACTGCTGGAGAAAATAATAATCGACACCTTAGGCTACTTGCAGTAAAACCATGAAAACTAAAACTGGAAAGGTATAGGCTACTACAATGAGAGCAGAAATCGCACTTCACAGTGCTCATAACAGAGCATGCTCCCTTTCATTATTACAGTAACAGCCTCCAAATATGTCCTGTGTAATTAACACAATTTATTGACAGGCTCCTCTCATGCTTCTGGATCCACGTCAATTCAATCCAAAAAATGTATGTGATGACGTTGAATCAAAGTGTGGAAAACTAATTGGTTTTGCAAAAAGTAATCAACTTAAAGTCATATCATCTTTGTTTTACCCAACTTTTAACCTAAATCCAATGACAGTGATTTTTTTTATTGATTTCATGTTAGTTGACAACTCAACCAAATGTAAATCAATACTAGACGTTGAACTGACGTCTGTGATCACTGGCATTGGACTTGTCTCAACGATGTTCCTATCTGCCACGACGTTGCCAGAAATCTAGGTTGACTCATTTTCCCTGGCTTTGTAAAGACTATAGCCTGACGGGAGCCCATCTTCCTTGTCCAACCGTGTTCCCACCCTCGAAAGGTGGGCTTTTCAAATGGGGTGGTACTAGTTTCTACAAGTTCAGGGGAGCTATGTGCACTGTCTATCCAAGATTGATAAATAATTACAATGGCTGCTTCTGATGATTCATGAAGATTGATTGTGATGAGAGGGGTTCTGGAGACTGGTGGCTAGGTGGGTAAATGACAAACAAGTAAGTTGTTTTGCTGTCGGTACCTAGCTAACAATAGAAGCTATCTTTTTACACGAGGCAGTGTTGTTCAGGACAATATAATTTAGTGATCGATTCAGCCATAACGGGGCTTGCTAGTACAACTACAAGCCAAGCTAGCCAAGTGAAGCTAGCTTTGTTTAATATATCCAAAATGTACAGTAGCCTAATGTTATAGCTAGTCTGGCTAGCCTCAGTGCATTTCATTATGAGCAAAATTTTAGAAATATTGTGATGATGACGAAGAGTAAAATAATGGCTTCATGACTCATTAGTCTTTGAGTAACTATGCCTATGTAGCTAGCTAGCTAACGTGTGTCTGTGAGATGTGTCATATTCTGCATCGTGCTGCTACAGTAGGAATACAGACAGTACACAACGATTGCCCATGAAAGTCTAATATCCTCTTTGTCATTCCCTTACAGACAATACTGCTTGGTGGCTTACATATTATTTTTGGAGTGACTAGACATCAAGATAGATAATAATAAGAGTAAAATAAAGAACAGAGTAGCAACAGCATATTATGAGTGTAAAAGTGGGTTTTGTTTTATTTAACTAGTCAAGTCAGTTAAGAACAAATTCTTATTTACAATGTCGGCCTATCCCGGCCAAACCCAGGAAACGCTGGGCCAATTGCACGCCGCCCTATTGAACTCCCAATCACAGACAGATGTAATACAGCCTGGATTTGAACCAGGGACTATAGTGTTGACTCTTGCACTGAGATGCAGTGCCTTAGACCGCTGCGCCACTCGGGAGCCATATCTTCCTGCACCTTCGTCACTGGGGGTACTTGTGTCTGCAGCTGCTGTGCTACTCCTACTGCTTCCCCTACGATTTTGAAGTCGACGTCGGCAACCTCTGGATCGAGCAGGGCTTCTCCATCTGTCAGAGGCCTGCACCAGGCGCCCGGGAGCTGCTGGCTCAAGTTATCCTGCCTCTTGCCCATCCTTAAAGGGTTCTCCGAATCCTGTGAAGCATGGGAGTGGACGGATTTCTTCATACTTCTCGCCAGCCATGATTTTGGGCAGCTCCATGGTAAGAAATGTGACTGTTCCTGGTGCATTATCCCGGAGGTTGAGGAAATTACATTACTAAGCTGCTCCCGAATGTACTACGTCAGGACATGGAAATTGATTCTATCGTATTCCATGTGGGTTTTAATGACATTATGAAGGGTAGCTCTGAACAGTTCAAACTGGATTTTAAAGAGCTGATTGACTTTGGCCCTGTGCCCTCTCTGAATCATGGCATTGAACTCTTTAGCAGGATTCTTTCTCTTCACAACTGGCTAAGTGATTATTGCAGCTCAATGAGTGTAACTTTTGTTGACAATTTCTATACCGCTTGGAAACAAAACACGTTTTATAAGGAGGATGGGATCCTCCCAAATCATTTGAGTTCATGGATCCTTTCACAGCATTATATGGCTGCGTTGAGACAATGATTTATCAATAACCCAAGACCAGCTGAATTAATCCTTACCATTGTGTCGCTGAATAGTCATAATGCTTTAGCAAATGTACATTATACCAGGGATGTTGGTAGACACAATGTAAATAACCTAATTTATGTCCCTCTAACTGCCATGAATGCTATTGTATGCAGCAATCGTGCCCATTGACCAGATTTATGCTGTTAGCACTGAGGCGATGTGCCCTACGAGGAAGTCCACTGTGTGCAGCTCACCCTGCACTAACATAAATAACATGAGAATATCTACTTCTGCTAAACTTCCCAGGAATGCAATGAAAACAAACAAGCATCCCTGAAAAATGCTCAAAATAGCCCACATTAACATATGTAGCTTAACAGACAAGGTTCATGAAATGAATAGCTTGCTAGTAACAGATGGCATTCATATTCTGACTATCTCTGAAACTCACTTAGATAATACCTTTGATGATACAGTGGTAGCAATACAAGGTTATAACATTTACAGAAAAGACAGAAATGCCAATTGGTGGAGGTGTTGCTGTTTAAATTCAGAACCACATTCCTTGAAAGCTTAGAGAGGGTCTCATGTTAAATACTTTTGAAGTCATATGGCTACAGGTTAATCTGCCTCACCTTAAGCCCATTCTTCTGGGAAGCTGCTATAGACCACGATGTGCTAACAGTCAGTATCTGGATAACGTGTGAAATGCTTGATAATGTATGTGATATCAACAGAGAGGTATATTATCTGGGTGATTTAAATATTGACTGGCTTTCATCAAGCTGCCCACTCAAGAAAAAGCTTCAAACTGTAACCAGTGCCTGGTTCAGCTTATCAGTCAACCTACCAGGGTAGTTACAAACTGCAAATGAATGAAATCATCAACATGTACTTATCACATCTTTACTAGTGGTGCAGTGTGTTTTTTTAAAATTATTTTATTTTATTTCACCTTTTTTTAACCAGGTAGGCTAGTTGAGAACAAGTTCTCATTTGCAACTGCGACCTGGCCAAGATAAAGCAAAGCAGTTCGACACATACAACAACACAGAGTTACACATGGAATAAACAAACATACAATCAAATGTGCTTGAAAGCAGTATCCAGATCTATCGGGTGTAGTGATCACAATATAGTAGCCATATCTAGGCAAACCAAAGTTCCAAAGTCTGGCCCTAAAAAGTGTATAACAAGTCTTACAAGAAGATTGTAGCGATTCCTATGTTGTTGAAGTAAATAATATTTGTTGGTCCGTGGTGTGTAATGAGGAGCAACAAGACCCTGCACTTGACACATTTATGAAATTGCTTATCCCAGTTACTAATAAGCATGCACCTATTAAGAAAATTACTGTAGAAACTTTTAAATCCCTGTGGATTGATGAGGAATTGAAAATTGTATGGTTGAGAGGGATGAGGCTAAAGGATTGGCAAATAAGTCTGGCTGCACAACCAATTGGCAAATGTACTGCAAACTGAGAAATCATGTGACTAAACTTACATTTCCTGCTATATTGCGGATAAAGAGTTACCTGTGAAATGCTTACTTGCAAGCCCTTAACCAACAATGCAGTCTGAAACAAAAAATCTGAATAAGAATAAGAAATAAAAGGAACAAGTAATTAAAGAGCCGCAGTAAAATAACAATAGCGAGACTATATACAGGGGGTACCGGTACAGAGTCAATGTGTGGGGGCACCAGTTAGTCGAGGTAATATGTACATGTTGTTAGAGTTATTAAAGTGACTATGCATAGATAATAACAGAGAGTAGCAGCAGCGTAAAAGAGAGGGTGGGGGGGTTGGGCAATGCAAATAGTCTGATTAGATGTTAAGGAGTCTTATGTCTTTGGGGTAGAAGCTGTTTATAGAAGTCTTTTGGTCCTAGACTTGGCGCTCCGGTACCGCTTGCCTTGCGGTAGCAGAGAGAACAGTCTATGACTAGGGTGGCTGGAGTTTTTGACAATTTTTATGGCCTCCTCTGACAACGCCTGGTATAGAGCTCATGAATGGCAGGAAGCTTGGCCCCAGTGATGTACTGGGCCTTACGCACTACCCTCTGTAGTGCGTACAACCCTCTGTAGTACCCTCAATCATTACTTGTATTTGTGAGAGGTATTGACATGTTGAAAGCACAGAGCTGTCTGTTTAAACAACTAGCACAAAGCTCGGACACCCATGCATACCCCACAAGACATGCCACCAGAGGTCTCTTCACAGTCACCAAGTCCAGAACAGACTGTGGGAGACGCACAGTACTACATAGAGCCATGACAGATGGAATTATATTCCACATCAGGTAACTGATACAAGCAGTAGAATCAGATTTTAAAAAACAGGTAAAAATACACCTTATGGAACAGCAGGGACTGTGAAGCAACACAAACATAGGCCCAGACACATGCATACACACACATGATAACATATGCCCTATACACACACGTACACATGGATTTTGTGTTGTTGATCTGTGCTAGTGGAATTGGGGCCTGAGGGCACACACTTAGTGTGTTGTGAAATCTGTTATGAATGTATTGTAATGTTTTTAAAATAGCATAACTGCCTTAATTTTGCTGGACCCCAGGAAGAGTAGCTGATGTCTTGACAGCAGCTAAAGGGGATCCATAATAAATACAAATACAAATACCCTCTGTAGCGCTTTGCGTTCAAGGGCAGTGCATTTGCCATACCAAGTGGTGATGCAGTCTGTTAAGATGCTCTTGTTGGTGCAGCTGTATAACTTTTTGAGGATCTGAGGGCCCATTCCAAACCTTTTCAGTCTCCTGAGGTGTGGAAGAGGTACTGTCGTAACCTTTTCACAAATGTACAGGTGTGAGTGGACCATGTTAAGTCCTTAGTGATGTTTACGCCAAGGCACTTGAACCTCTCGACCGGCTCCACTATAGCCCCGTCGATGTGGATGGAGGTGTGTTTTTCCCTCTTTCTCCTGTAGTCCACAATCAACTACTTGGTCTTTCTAACATTGAAGGAGAGGTTGTTGTCCTGGCACAACACTGCCAAGTCTCTGACCTCCACCCTGTAGGCTGTCTCATCGCATCTGCGATCAGGCCTACCATTGTCGTGTCGTCAGAAAACTTGCTGATGGTGTTGGAGGCATGGGTGAACACAAAGTATAGGAGGGGACTAAGCACACACCTCTGAGGGGCCCCTGTGTTGAGGGTCAGTGTGGCAGAGGTGTTGTTGCCTACCCTCAACACCTGGGACTGTCCCGTCAGGAAGTCCAGGATTCAGTTGCAGAGAGAGGTGTTCAGTCCCAGGGTCCCCAGCTTGGTGATGAGGTTGGAAGGGTCTATGGTGTTAAACGCTGAGCTGTAGTCTTTATTAAATAGTACCAGTCTCAATGTCAACAGTGAAGAGGCGACTCCGGGATGCTGGCCTTCTGTACATGTACATATTACCTCTATTACCTCAATTACCTCGACTAACCGGTGCCCCCGCACATTGACTTTGTACCGGTACCCCCTGTATATAGCCTCGCTATTGTTATTTTACTGCTGCTGTGTAATTATTTGTTATTTTACATTTTTTACTTACCTATCTTTTACTTAACACTTATTTTTCTTAAAACTGCATTGTTGTTTAAGGGCTTGTATAAAAGCATTCACTGTAATGTCTACAGCTGTTGTATTTGGCCATGTGACAAATAAACTGTGATTTGATTTCACTGCACTTATACAGTGTATGTGATGATAAAAAAATGTAACAAACAAGTAATGATTTATTACATGTGTACCCAGTACATAGAAATAAAACAGATCATTTATTGTCCCTATTCCAACAGAAATGTATAATTTTGCTGTCATAATACCCAACCACACACAAACACAGAACAAAAGCACAACAGCGCTGCTGGAGGATTACCGCAGTTTAAGATCCATGTTCAAGGATACAATGACAATAAATGGCACCTGGGACCAGAGACGAGCAGCCCTTCGGTTGACAGTTCAGTTGCCACTTTCATTGCCTGGCCTGGGGCTTGTACCAGCACCCTTCCGGCCACTGGTCCGTCTCTTCCATCACATACATACATTTAACAGAACAACTTTGAACAATATTGGCTAATCAATTGCTTTTCTGTCAATACAAAAAATGTTGGATGAGGTTTTTCAGAGTTAACCTGGTTATAGAACCACCCGGTTTATGCAATCTGTTACAGAATCCTGAATCAAGGTATAGCTCTCTAATGCTTATACTGCCATTTTCTTTTTCTGTCTCTCTGCCAGTCGATATCTCTTCTAATAATATATACTTTGTGACAAGGTGAGGACAGTCACTCACTGCATATATCCAGTGGATTTTCCAGTCATCTCGGAGCTGACACTTATCTTAAGTCTAGTGCCTTATCAGTGCATTTTGCAATAGGCCTATTGAGCTTAATTCCTTATGCGACAGTGTCATCTAGTGGCTAAGTATTCTCCATAGCATTCAACTGGTATGTTTCTTCAGTAATCTATCACCCTGTTATTTTGCAGGAGGACAGAAGTATTATATGCTTCTATGTATGTATGTGGATGACTCAACACTATACACATCAGCTACTACAGCGACTGAAATGCCTGGAACACTTAACAAAGAGCTGCAGTTTGTTTCAGAATGGGTGGCAAGGAATAAGTTTGTCCTTCATTTTTCAAAAACTAAAGCATTGATATTTGGCACAAATCATTCACTAAACCCTAAACCTCAACTAAATCTTGTAATGAATAATGTGGAAATTGAACAAGTTGAGGTGACTAAACTGCTTGGAGTAACCCTGGATTGTAAACTGTCATGGTCAAAACATGTTGATACAACAGTAGCTAAGATAGGGAGAAGTCTGTTCATAATTTTTACATTTTTTTACATTTACGTCATTTTAGCAGACGCTCTTATCCAGAGCGACTTACAGTAGTGAATGCATACATTTCATACATTTTTTTTCTTTCTGTGCTATAATAATAATAATAATAATAAAGCTTTGCTCTGCCTTCTTAACGAATCTGTTAATTTACAAGAAAGTCACATATGACCCAGCCTGGGAAGGTAACAATGGAAACGACCAAGCAGAAAACGCTCCTGAGTCTCTTTGACGGCACAGGCAGTATTTGCAGGCCATTCGTCCAAGCTGGCTGGACCGTGCGAAGACTAGACATCGATGGTGGACACGGGGCTGATATCGTTGTAGACATACAAAGGTGGGACCCTGTCACAGAGTGGCAAGGGCCAGCTCCCGACGTTATAGTAGCCGGACCACCTTGTGAAAACTACAGCATAGCAAGGACTAATGCCAATATCCCGGGGAACCTGAGGCTCGCGGAACGTCACCCAGACCAAGAGCAATATCCCGGAACATCACCCAGGCCAAGAGCAAGGGGTTCAAGATGTCTTGTAAAGACCCCAGGGCTGTCAGACTCGATTACTGTCAATACGGCGCAAAGTACAGAAAGAGGACTCGGTTCATGACCAACAACCCATTCAGAGGCAGGAAGTGCAGAAAGGCCTGTGGCAGCATCAGCAATGGGAAGCACATTGAGGTAGCTCAACGAGGCCCTAGATCGTCATCGGATAGAAAGGGAGCACCACAAGGAAAGAGTCGGCATACATAGACAAGCTACATGCCTACCCGGACGCTCTCACGGCCACAATTTTTAATCCCGTTCACAAAGCCGTCCCCCGTGAGAGACACGGGGTTGGCCCCATTCGACCGGATCCCACATTGGCTCCACTTAGGAATTGATGGTGACGGTTACTGTTTTCTTTTATATTGTTACACTCTGTCTTATTGAATGTCAGTGCTACCCATGCAATAGGTAATATAGTCTGTTGTCATATAAAGTGATGATATTGAAAATTGAAATAAAAGACATAAAGATACTGTGGTTGGTATTTTGGTGTTTTATTCAACAAAGCACTTTGTATACATACACATACAAACCATTTCGATACCCCGACAACTGGGGTATCAAATCAAACACCAGAGTGTCCAGCTTGGACTTGAGCCAGTGACAGTTAGACAACAGAGCACCCGTTGGATGAATGAGGGTAGCTCCGCCCAGTTCATAGTCCCAGAACCAAAATGCTCTCAGTCTGTCAGTGACCGGGCTAGGGTGAACGTCTCCCTTGTCTAATGATTTAAAAATTGTCAAAGCTTGAAGTTTTTCAAGTGCAAGGTACAAAAGAGAAGCCCATGGCCCCCAACTATGGTCACTTTGAGACACATAGGTGCCTCATGAGACTTTGGCCCCGTTGGACACCTCAGCCACGCTTGGGAAATTTGAGCCAGTGACAGTTAGACAACAGAGCACCCGTTGGATTCATGAAATGTGTCCCAGTTGGACACCTCAGCCACGCTTGGGAAATTTGAGCCAGTGACAGTTAGACAACAGAGCACCCGTTGGATACATGAAATGTGTCCCAGTTGGACACCTCAGCCACGCTTGGGAAATTTGAGCCAGTGACAGTTAGACAACAGAGCACCCGTTGGATACATGAAATGTGCCCCAGTTGGACACCTCAGCCACGCTTGGGAAATTTGAGCCAGTGACAGTTAGACAACAGAGCACCCGTTGGATACATGAAATGTGTCCCAGTAGGACACATGGGCATGGTTGGATAGCTCAGCAGTATCAGGATAATACAGTCATGCTCAGATAACATAGTCTTTGTGGGGTATATCAGTCATGGTCCAATAACCACCCAGTGTTGAGTTTACTGTGGTTGAAGGTTTTGTTATCCAGCCAATGGTAGGTGATGTCATTACAGACTGCCATGTAAAAGCCCCTACTCAAGGCACATCCACTTCACAACCCTGGAGTCTCTGAGAGATGTCTAACAGGCTCCCATTCTACCCAATAGACTACAGTTTAAAGGCTGGTTCATATGAAAACAAGACCTGTCTATGAGAGATGATAGTCATCGACACATACTCAACACACCAAATATATTGTTGCAGACCTCCCTCCTTGGTATTACAAATCAGATTACAAAGATATCTTCACTTGTACAAGTACACAAGGACTGTTTAATAAAGTGGTCGACCTCATGATGTTTAAGCAACAGACACTTTCAGAGAGAGAGAAAAGGTACAAACCCGAAAACCATATACAAGATTATCAGGGATATGGTAATCAAGGACTCTAGCACTATACAACAACAACCGTCACGTTCTTTACTTCTTGCGCTGATGGACCTAGTGGACATTGAAAGCGGGACAGGCTTTGAGTCTATGGCAGGTGTAGACAAGGCTGGTCTCAAGCACGTGCTACTGGCATACGGTAACTACACAAACTTCTACAGTGGGGCAAAAAAAGTATTTAGTCAGCCACCAATTGTGCAAGTTCTCCCACTTAAAAAGATGAGAGAGGCCTGTAATTTTCATCATAGGTACAATTCAACTATGACAGACAAAATGAGAAAAAAAAAATCTGGAAAATCACATTGTAGGATTTTTCATGAATTTATTTGCAAATTATGGTGGAAAATAAGTATTTGGTCAATAACAAAAGTTTATCTCAATACTTTGTTGGCAATGACACAGGTCAAACGTTTCTGTAAGTCTTCACAAGGTTTTCACACACTGTTGCTGGTATTTTGGCCCATTCCTCCATGCAGATCTCCTCTAGAGCAGTGATGTTTTGGGGCTGTCGCTGGGCAACACGGACTTTCAACTCCCTCCAAAGATTTTCTATGGGGTTGAGATCTGGAGACTGGCTTGGCCACTCCAGGAACTTGAAATGCTTCTTACGAAGCCACTCCTTTGTTGCCCGGGCGGTGTGTTTGGGATCATTGTCATGCTGAAAGACCCAGCCACGTTTCATCTTCAATGCCCTTGCTGATGGTAGGCTTTGTTACTTTGGTCCCAGCTCTCTGCAGGTCATTCACTAGGTCCCCCCGTGTGGTTCTGGGATTTTTGCTCACCGTTCTTGTGATCATTTTGACCCCACGGTGTGAGATCTTGCGTGGAGCCCCAGATCGAGGGAGATTATCAGTGGTCTTGTATGTGTTCCAATTCCTAATAATTGCTCCCACAGTTGATTTCTTCAAACCAAGCTGCTTACCTATTGCAGATGCAGTCTTCCCAGCCTGGTGCAGGTCTACAATTTTGTTTCTGGTGTCCTTTGACAGCTCTTTGGTCTTGGCCATAGTGAAGTTTGGAGTGTGACTGTTTGAGGTTGTGGACAGGTGTCTTTTATACTGATAACAAGTTCAAACAGGTGCCATTAATACAGGTAACGAGTGGAGGACAGAGGAGCCTCTTAAAGAAGAAGTTACAGGTCTGTGAGAGCCAGAAATCTTGCTTGTTTGTAGGTGACCAAATACTTATTTTCCACCATAATTTGCAAATAAATTCATTAAAAATCTTACAATGTGATTTTCCAGAATTTTAGTTGACGTGTACCTATGATGAAAATTACAGGCCTCTCATCTTTTTAAGTGGGAGAACTTGCACAATTGGTGGCTGACCAAATACTTTTTTGCCCCACTGTATATACCGACTAACGAACTGATAAGTACCAAAGGTAAGAAGGTGATTCCAGTGGTCACCCAGTACTCTGAAAAACACAACTTTGTCTACAGCGACAGCAGCAGGTCCATGATCGGAACCTACACCGTTGTTATCCCGACAACTGGGAAAGGCAATGCGAAGTCATACTTCGTTCAAGAGGTACTGTTTGTTTCATGGAAAGTGAAGTGATATGTGACCTGAAGCACTTCCATTATGAGAACCATGACATTCGTACTGTCTACTTTAGAAGGAGCAGCAAGTTCCTGGATGGCAAGCGGGTGAACCTGGTACCTGTTGTCGTACTGAGAAAGGGCCAGACTCTGGCTCCTGTATTGTACGTGTCTACTACTGTGAGGTTTTGCAGGGCCGTGAAGCAATCATGCGTCAAGGGCAATGGTGAGCTGGTGAGCTGTTGGAATGACACGCTAAAGGAACTGGGGAGAAACACGTTTATCACTGGCCCCGAAATGTATCAGGAGATACACAATCCCGCATTGGCAGCGTTCATCAAGTGTGTGAATCCAACCAGCTGGTGCAATTACATACCAAAGCATGTGGAGAGTATGATTAGTGACCCTATCATGGTCGAAGTGGTAGAATTGGCCATTATATATATGGACTGTAAGATCCCCAACGCATTTGCCGTGGCAGAGCTACTACATTGCCCACTTCAGAAGGTGAAAGACTACGTACGGTTCTGGGACATGTACTCCTCTGACAAGATCATTCACATGGCCGTGAAAAAGAAGCGTGCCAGTATGGTGGAGCAGCAGATGAGAAAGGACTGGTGAGAGTTGGCTCAAATTACGTCCAGAGACAGGCGACAGAGATATGGTAACTATGGGAATCCCGAAATGGCGTCAGCTTGTGAAGAGTTGTTCAACCCCCACACACCCAACAATGTAGCCAAAGCCCAGAAGACTTGGCACTCCCTGATCAAACATGATACAAGCAAGATCAAGGACAAGGAGTTGGTACAGATGTATGCCACTGCCAAGGTGCTCTTTTCAAAACTCCGCACTTATCACAACAAATTAAAGAAATACCTGAAGGTAGGAGAGGGAGATAGGTGTGATCCAGAGAGTGGATCATCCTCACCACACTCTAACCAAGTGCAAGACCCTGATATGTCCTCTAAGAGTCCGGCACATGTTGATGAGTACAGCGAAGACGAAGCTGTGCCCGGTGCCAGTGAGACAATTGACACTGTGTTCTCAATAGTCACACCCAAAACTATTCCCATTTCGACGTGGATCAAGAACCTTCCCACTCTGCTGCTGAGTGAACCTTGGTTGAAAGATGATAGTCTCAGGAGAGATGCTGTTTGTACTCTCCTTGGATTGGATAACACCCTGTTGGACAAAAGACACGGGGACATCCTTGCCGATTGGGTCAGCAACAACCGAACCATTGTCAATACACTTCAGAGTCATGGCTTGCAGGACAGACTCAGCAAAGGCCTGATTGATCTATCGTGGTACTCCCAGAGAAAGCAGAGGCTTTCAGAGTCACCTTAACCTGTTGGGGATAGGGGGCAGTATTTGCACGGCCGGATAAAAAACGTACCCGATTTAATCTGGTTACTACTCCTGCCCAGTAACTAGAATATGCATATAATTGTTTGATTTGGATAGAAAACACCCTAAAGTTTCTAAAACTTTTTGAATGGTGTCTGTGAGTATAACAGAACTCATTTGGCAGGCCAAAACCTGAGAAGATTCCAAACAGGAAGCGCTCTCTCTGACTATTTCTTGGCCTTCTTGATCATCTCTAACCAAAACAGGGGATCTCTGGCATAACGTGACATTTTCTAACGCTCCCATAGGCTCTCAGAAGGCGCCAGAACGATGAATGGTGGCTTTGCAGGCCATGGCTGAAAAACATTAGCGCATTTGGATAGTGGTCGATCTGAGGACCATGAGACTGCGGCGCGTGCACGAGTCGATACCATGTTTTTATTTTTTCGTCTTTGAACTAAAACAGGGTTTCCCGGTAGGAATATTATCGCTTTTTTACGAGAAAAATCGCATAAAAATTGATTTTAAACAGCGTTTGACATGCTTCGAAGTACGGTAATGGAATATTTTGAATTTTTTGGTCACGAAACGCGCCGGGCGCATCACCCTTCGTTACCCTTCGGATAGTGTCTTGAACGCGCAACAAAACGCCGCTATTTGGATATAACTATGGATTATTTGGAACCAAACCAACATTTGTTATTGAAGTAGAAGTCCTGGGAGTGCATTCTGACGAAGAACAGCAAAGGTAATCCAATTTTTCTTATAGTAAATCTGAGTTTGGTGAGTACCAAACTTGGTGGGTGTCAAAATAGCTAGCCCGTGATGGCGAACTATCTACTCAGAATATTGCAAAATGTGCTTTCACTGAAAAGCTATTTTAAAATCGGACACTGCGATTGCATAAAGCAGGTCTGTATCTATAATTCTTAAAATAATTGTTATGTTTTGTGTGAACGTTTATCGTGAGAAATTTAGTAAATTCACCGGAAGTGTTCGGTGGGAATGCTAGTTCTGAACGTCACATGCTAATGTAAAAAGCTGGTTTTTTGATATAAATATGAACTTGATTGAACAAAACATGCATGTATTGTATAACATAATGTCCTAGGAGTGTCATCTGATGAAGATCATCAAAGGTTAGTGCTGCATTCAGCTGTGGTTTTGTGAAAAACTATTTATTTCTGTATTTCATGATTGCAACTTGCTGAAAAGTGTCAATAATGTTCCTTTCATCGAGTTTAAACAGTACAGCAAAATGGTACTTACAGAGTGACTCAAACATGATTTAGACATTGTTTTTGAAAAACGGTTTATTTCTGTATTACATGATTGCAACTTGCTGTAAAGTGTCAACAGTGTTCCTATCATCCTGATTAAGCAGTACAGCATAAATGGTACTTACAGAGTGCATCAAACATGATTTAGACCTTGTTTGTGAAAAACTATTTATTTCTGTATTTCATGATTGCAACTTGCTGAAAAGTGTCAACAGTGTTCCTTTCATCGAGTTTAAACAGTACAGCAAAATGGTACTTACAGAGTGACTCAAACTTGACTTAGACCTTGTTTTTGAAAAACTGTTTATTTCAGTATTACATGATTGCAACTTGCTGAAAAGTGTCAACGGTGTTTCTGTGATCCTGATTAAGCAGTACAGCAAAATGGTACTTACAGAGTGACTCAAACTTGACTTAGACCTTGTTTTTGAAAACTGTTTATTTCTGTATTACATGATTGCAACTTGCTGAAAAGTGTCAACAGTGTTCCTATCATCCTGATTAAGCAGTACAGCAAAAATGGTACTTACAGAGTGCATCAAACATTATTTAGACCTTGTTTGTGAAAAACTATTTATTTCTGTATTTCATGATTGCAACTTGCTGAAAAGTGTCAACAATGTTCCTTTCATCGAGTTTAAACAGTACAGCAAAATGGTACTTACAGAGTGACTCAAACATGACTTAGACATTGTTTTTGAAAAACTGTTTATTTCTGTATTACATGATTGCAACTTGCTGAAAAGTGTCAGTAATGTTCCTTTCATCGAGTTTAAACAGAGTGCATCTCTGCAGGCATGAATGTGCCTCAGGGCAAAAAGGGCACAGTAGGGAGGCATCGTTGTTCCCTTTGTCACAGGAAATACGCCATCACCTGCACCACCTGCGCAGTAAGCCTCTGCTTTACAGCAGAAAGAGACTGCTATGGGCCATGGCACCAGGAGCACAATATTGTGTAGCGGACTGAGGTTCTTCACAATATTGTAAATAGAAAATGTGTAAATAGTTCCCCATGTTATGTTAGAATGGCATTTATGGGGGTGTTAGAATGGCATTTTTGTATTTTGTATACAGTTCTTTCCTTCAAAATGTATCACTGTACCAATTTGGCCACTTGGGTACATTTGGGTACATTTGTGTGGGACACCTGGGTGACTTCATGCTCAATGTCATGTAGCTCACTCATTTTTGAAGTTATCTGTCTAAAACGTTGCTCAGCTATTGTTGCCATCGTATGTTCTTCATTGAAATCATCCCCAGCATCCTATCTGAATGTTTGGCTGTTCTTGGTCATTTGAAAGATGATGCAGCAACAATAAAAAACAGAAAACGTATGTTTATTTCCTTGTATTTTCTTCTACCAGATCTATTGTGTTATATTCTCCTACATTCAATTCACATCTCCACAAAATTCAGAGTGTTTCCTTTCAAATGATACCAAGAATATGCATATCCTTGCTTCAGGTCCTGAGCTACAGGCAGTTAGATTAGGGTATGTCTTTAGGCGGAAATTGAGAAGAAGGGGGGATACCCCAAAGAAGTTAATGAATTAAATGTTTTACTCCATAAAGCAATCCAACAATGTGTACACCGCAATCTTGTCAATTTCAAATCTTCTCATTGATCGAGACAGGTGAGTGTCATCATGGCATGCAACATTTTGGGGTGGACACCCACCTGTCTCAATCAATGGGAGATTTGAAATAGACAAGATGGCGGCATGTGAATTATGGAGCCATGACCAATTTTCAGAATTATCGACTATTCGTGTGTTTTTTATTGGAGTGTAGGCAAAGTTCAACAACATGGCAGATCATTACCTTTTGTAGATGAAAGGGTGGCTTATAGAGGCTCCTAGGGTTAATGTGAATATAATCAACAGGTACTGTATTCATAAATCACTGGCTTCGCATGGTTTGCAGTCACCAAAATTATTACTTTTCCTATACATGGACATAGGACCAGAAGATAGATAGCCCTTTGTATTGGCCTTATAGAGCTAGACACTGGACAGCCGCATCTAACTACAAAATACACACCACTAACACTAATGGCCAATTGTTAATCTTTTGTACTATAAGGCCTGTTTTTCCTGTACCCAGATTCCATTTCAGTCCCAAACCCTTCCCCTTGGTTCTAACCCTTCCATGTTTGCCGATATGAAGGGTGTAGATACAGTAGGTATAAACAGTGTAGGGGTGGAGCTTTCACCTTACATATCTGCAAACAATGCTTTTAATGTAAATACTGCTGGCTTGCTACAAAACCTGCGTGGACAATGTGCCTGTATTGAGACCTTAGTTGAATAAGGACTAGACCTTAGTCTAGCAATACAGTATTGCAACCTTGCCCTCACTCTAAATAATCACTATGCTGACAAGGTTTGGTAAGTGACAGCAATAGGTTGGAAGCTTGGATTTCACCAATCCAATAACAAACAGATCAGTGAATCGCTCAAAGAAGCGAAGGAAGGATGAGTTTTACACACATTTGAACAAGTGTCTATTTCTCAATTATGTAAAACAAATAAATATCCTTGCCTCCTCTCCTTCATTGCACTTCACCTTTTTATCTATCAAGTATTGTCCAATCAGTGCAGATAAAGGGGAAGAGAGGACAGATCACAGCAACTGAGCAACTCACAGCAACTGAGATTGAGCAACTATGTAGCCCAAGGAAATTACCATGTATAATGGAGTCAGACTGCCATCGAGTGTGCTAACAGCAAAATACATGGAGAATTGTCAACAACAGTACCTTTCTGGTTTCAAAAGGTCAGAAAAGCACTGCAAATATTTCACTTTCATAATAAAGCTCCCCTTGGTGCATCTGTACCGATCACAAATGTATGTCTTACTTCTCTCTTTGGAAACCTTTGGTACCCTCTCAACATGTGGATTGATGGCAGCATTCGCGCAAAACTGAAAGCACGAACCACTGCTTTTAATCAGGGCAAGGTGACCGGAAACATGACCGAATACAAACAGTGTAGCTATTACCTCTGCAAGGCAATCAAACAAGCTAAGCGTCAGTATAGAGACAAAGTGGAGTCGCAATTCAACGGCTCAGACACGAGAGGGTCTACAGTCAATCACGGACTACAAAAGAAAAACCAGCACCGTCGCAGACCACGATGCCTTGCTCCCAGACAGACTAAAAAACGTTTTTGCTCGCTTTGAGGACAATACAAACCTGCGGGCTCTCCTTCACTGTAGCCAACGTGAGTAAAACATTTAAACGTGTTAACCCTTGCAAGGCTGCAGGCCCAGACGGCATCCCTGGCCGCATCCTCAGAGCATGCGCAGACCAGCTGGCTGGTGTGTTTACAGACATATTCAATCAATCCTTATCCCAGTCTGCTGTTCCCACATGCTTCAAGAGGGCCACCATTTTTCCTGTTCCTAAGAAAGCTAAGGTAACTGAGCGAAAAGACTACCGCCCTGTAGCACTCACTTCCGTCATCATGAAGTGCTTTGAGAGACTAGTCAAGGACCATATCACCTAACACCCTAGACCCACTCCAATTTGCTTACCACCCCAATAGGTCCACAGACAACGCAATCGCCATCACACTGCACACTGCCCTAACCCATCTGGACAAGAGGAATACCTATGTAAGAATGCTGTTCATCGATTACAGCTCAGCATTTAACACCATAGTACCCTCCAAACTCGTCATTAAGCTCGAGACCCTGGGTCTGGACACCGCCCTGTGCAACTGGGTCCTGGACTTCCTGACGGGCTGCCCCAAGGTGGTGAGGGTAGGTAACAACATCTCCACCCCACTGATCCTCAACACTGGGTCCCCGCAAGGGTGCGTTCTCAGCCCTCTCCTGTACTCCCTGTTCACCCACGACTGCGTGGCCATACACGCATCCAACTCAATCATCAAGTTTGCAGACGACAAGGAGGTGAGGGCCCTCGGAGTGTGGTGTCAGGAAAATAACCTCTCACTCAATGTCAACAAAACAAAGGAGATGGTCGTGGACTTCAGGAAACAGCAGAGGGCGCAGCCCCCTATCTACATTGACGGGACAGTAGTGGAGAGGGTGGAAAGTTTTAAGTTCCTCGACGTACACATCACGGACAAACTGAAATGGTCCAACAAAACAGACAGCGTGGTGAAGAAGGCGCAGCAGCAGCGCCTCTTCAACCTCAGGAGGCTGAAGAAATTCAGCTTGTCACCAAAAACACTCACAAACTTTTACAGATGCACAATCAAGAGCATCCTGTCGGGCTGTATCACCGCCTGGTACGGCAGCTGCTCCGCCAATAACCGTAAGGCTCTCCAGAGGGTAGTGAGGTCTGCACAACGCATCACCGGGTGCAAACTACCTGCCCTTCAGGACACCTACACCACCCGATGTCACAGGAAGGCTAAAAAGATCATCAAGGACAACAACCACCCGAGCCACTGCCTGTTCACCCCGCTATCATCCAGAAGGCGAGGTCAGTACAGGTGCATCAAAGCGGGGACCGAGAGACTGAAAAACAGCTTCTATCTCAAGGCCATCAGACTGTTAAACAGCCATCACTAACATTGAGTGGCTGCTGCCAGCATACTGACTCAACTCTAGCCACTTTAATAATGGAAAAATGTATGTCATCAATTTATCACTAGCCACTTTATATAATGCTTACATACCCTACATTACTCATCTCATATGTATATACTGTACGCTATACCATCTACTGCATCTTGCCATCTTGATGTAATTAAATGTATCACTAGCCACTTTAAACAATGCCACTTTATATAATGTTTTCATACCCTACAGTGGGGAAAAAAATTTTGATCCCCTGCTGATTTTGTATGTTTGCCCACTGACAAAGAAATGATCATTCTATAATTTTAATGTTAGGTTTATTTGAACAGTGAGAGACAGAATAACAACAAAAATATTGAGAAAAACGCATGTCAAAAATGTTATAAATTGATTTGCATTTTAATGAGGGAAATAAGTATTTGACCCCCTCTCAATCAGAAAGATTTCTGGCTCCCAGGTGTCTTTTATACAGGTAACGAGCTGAGATTAGGAGCACACTCTTAAAGGGAGTGCTCCTAACCGCAGCTTGTTACCTGTATAAAAGACACCTGTCCACAGAAGCAATCAATAAATCAGATTCCAAACTCTCCACCATGGCCAACACCAAAGAGCTCTCCAAGGATGTCAGGGACAAGATTGTAGACCTACACAAAGCTGGAATGGGCTACAAGATCATCGCCAAGCAGCTTGGTGAGAAGGTGACAACATTTGGTGCGATTATTCGCGAATGGAAGAAACACAAAAGAACTGTCAATCTCCCTCGGCCTGGGGCTCCATGCAAGATCTCACCTCGTGGAGTTGCAATGATCATGAGAACGGTGAGGAATCAGCCCAGAACTACACGGGATGATCTTGTCAATGATCTCAAGGCAGCTGGGACCATTGTCACCAAGAAAACAATTGGTAACACACTATGCCTTGAAGGACTGAAATCCTGCAGCGCCCGCAAGGTCCCCCTGCTCAAGAATACATATACATGCCCGTCTGAAGTTTGCCAATGAACATCTGAATGATTCAGAGGACAACTGGTGAAAGTGTTGTGGTCAGATGAGACCAAAATTGAGCTCTTTGGCATCAACTCAACTCGCCGTGTTTGGAGGAGGAGGAATCCTGCCTATGACCCCAAGAACACCATCTCCACCGTCAAACATGGAGGTGGAAACATTATGCTTTGGGGGTGTTTTTCTGCTAAGGGGACAGGACAACTTCACCACATCATTTGACAGGGCCATGTACTGTCAAATCTTGGGTGAGAACCTCCTCTCCTCAGCCAGGGCATTGAAAATGGGTTGTGGATGGGTATTCCAGCATGACAATGACCCAAACACATGGCCAAGGCAACAAAGGAGTGGCTCAAGAAGAAGCACATTAAGGTCCTGGAGTGGCCTAGCCAGTCTCCAGACCATAATCCCATAGAAAATGGAGGGAGGGAGGGATGGAGGGAGCTGAAGGTTCGAGTTGCCAAACGTCAGCCTCGAAACCTTAATGACTTGGAGAAGAGCTGCAAAGAGGAGTGGGACAAAATCCCTCCTGAGATGTGTGCAAACCTGGTGGCCAACTACAAGAAACGTCTGACCTCTGTGATTGCCAACAAGGGTTTTGCCACCAAGTACTAAGTCATGTTTTGCAGAGGGGTCAAATATTTATTTCCCTCATTAAAATGCAAATCATTTTATAACATTTTTGACATGCGTTTTTCTGGATTTTTTTGTTGTTATTCTGTCTCTCACTGTTCATATAAACCTACCATTCAAATTATAGACTGATAATTTCTTTGTCAGTGGGCAAACGTACAAAATCAGCAGGGGATAAAATACTTTTTCCCCCCACTGTACATTACTCATCTCATATGTATATACTGCACTCTATACCATCTACTGCATCTGCCATCTTGATGTAATGTATCACTAGCCACTTTTAACAATGGCACTTTATATAATGTTTTCATACCCTACATTACTCTTCTCATATGTATATACTGTACTCTATACCATCTACTGCATCTTGCCTATGCCATTCGGGCATCACTCATTCATATATTTTTATGTACATATTCGCATTCATTCCTTTACACTTGTGTGTATAAGGTAGTTGTTGTGAAATTGTTATGTTATATTACTTGTTAGATATTACTGTATTTTCGGAACTAGAAGCACAAGCATTTCGCTACACTTGCATTAACATCTGCTAACCTGTGTATGTGACAAATACATTTGATTTTGAATGACTTCAACTCCAGTCTCTTCTGCAGTGTGACATATCTGAGCACAGAATGGAAAAGAAAATAAGTTTGAAACATTACATTTGGCATTTGTCCTGGGATGTGTTCAGTACGACAGAACGGTGTTCAATGCTGAATTCAACAAAACCAGTACTGTACTGAACAACCAGTAGAAAAAGGTGATTTCAAATGGTCACAGCAATATTGATCAGCCAGACCTCGCCACACCCACCAAACGGGAGCAAACTTCCTCAAAGGCTGTTGAAGAACGGTGCTCACCGTTTTGGATAAACGTGTCATTTAGTATAAACTGTCACTCAATCTAGCAAAAGGTGAATGGAATTGAACGCACCTCAGGACATTAAAGTTTTGATTCCCTGTCATATTTGCTTATAATCCAAATGCATTACTCTTCACAAAATCAAACATACAGTGTTTAGTGAATCTTCACACCCTTTTCACAGTTTGCTGCCTTATATTTAAATCTAAACAGAAATTAAAATTGTATTTATTTCCTACTAATCTACAACACAACCTACTCCACATTTTCAATGTGGGGGGAAAATTGACATTTCTGGAGATTTTCTAGAATTAATAGAAATAAATCTTGATTGCGTGTCTTCACGCTGTAGACTTAATAATTGTTTGAAGCACCTTTGGCAGCAATTACCAGCTGTGTATCATGTTGAATAAGATTTCACCAACTTTGAACTCTTGGAGCAACATAAACTACATGACAAAATTATGTGGACACCTGCTCGTCGAACGTCTCATTCCGAAATCAAGGGCATTATTATGGTCTCCCCTTTGCTGCTATAACAGCCTCCACTCTTCTGGAAAGGCGTCCCACTAGATGTAGGAACATTGCACCGTGGACTTGCTGCCATTCAGCCAGGCCTGGCTCGCAGACGGCGTTCCAATACATCCCAAAGGTGTTCGATGGGGTTGAGATCAGGGCTGGAGGCTGTTCTTCCATACCGATCTCGACAAACCATTTATGTATGGACCTCGCTTGTGTACGGGAGCATTGTCATTATGAACAGGAAAGGGCCTTCCCCAAACTGTTGCCACAAAGTTGGAAGCACAGAATCGTCTAGAATGCGATTGTATGGTTTTGCGTTAAGATTTCCCTTGGAACTAAGGGGACTAGTCCGAATCATGAAAAACAGGCCCTGACCATTATTCCTCCTCCACCAAACTTTAGACCAAGATTTGTCCACCGGACTTCCAGATGATGAAGCGTGAATCATCATTCCATAGAACGCATTTACACTGCTCTAGAGTCTAATGGCGGCGAACTTTACATCACACCAGCCAATGCTTGGCATTGCGCATGGTGATCTTAAGCTTGTGTGCATCTGCTCAGCCATGGAAACTCATTTCATGAAGCTCCCGACGAACAGTTTTTGTGCTGACGTTGCTTTCAGAGCCAGTAATGTCAGCCACACTCGGTAGTGAGTATTGCAACCGAGGACAGACGATTTTTACGGGCTTCAGCGCTCTGTGTTCTTGTACTGTGAGCTTGTGTGGTCTACCACCTCATGGCTGAGTCGTTGTTGCTCCTAGACGTTTCCACTTCACAATAACAGCACTGACCGGGGCAGCTCTAGCAAGGCAGAAATTTGATGAACTGACTTGTTCGAAAGGTGTTATCCTATGACGGTGCCACGTTGAAAGTCACTGAGCTCTTCAGTAAGGTTGCCAATGTTTGTCTATGGAGATTGCATGGCTGTGTGCTCAATTTTATAAACGTCGGCAACGGGTGTGGCTGAATTAGCCGAATCCACTCATTTGAAAGGGTGTCCACATACTTTTGCATATATAGTGTATATCCATTGTTTTTGCCAAATATGCTCAAGCTCAATCAATTTTTGTTGGGGATCATTGATGGACAGCAATATTCAAGTCTTAGCTCTGATTTTTTTCGAACAGATTTACGTCAGCATCGAGACTGGACCACTCAACACCCCTTGGGAAGCCATTTATGTGTTTTTTTTGTCTTAAAATGCATGTAATTGTCCCATTGAAAAATAAAAGTATGCCAGTGTTAGAGCTTTAAAATATTGAGGTAGGTTTACAATAAGTATTTTCCTGGGGGTTGCCAATTTCATATTTATTTTGGTCTTGACAAAACTTCCCAGTCCCTGCCAGTGACAAACATACATGATGCTCATACATTATGCTGCCACAATTCTTGAAAATGTAGAGGGTTTCACTCTGTGATGTGTTGTGTTGGATTTGCTATGTTGTTATCAACCTTTTGAACCTCTCTGGATGAACTATATAATATTAGATAAATGTAGTAATTAATAAATTGGTTAAATTAAATAAATTCAATTAACAATTCTGTGAACTGTCATGTGCAAGTTTTAAATTGACCCAATACCTGTTAGAAAAAATGTCAGCTAGAGATGACATACAGGAGCTTGCAGGGATTTGTAGTTGGTGCATTACCACCACCAGCTGGACTGGGTACTGAATAAGAAACAAACAAACAAAAAACATTTTGGGAAAGGGGAAAACGACATCATACAATATAAAACACGTCAACTAAGAAAACCCATCACACTTCTTCAATCACAGTCCACTCCAAAATGCATCCCTACACAGGCTCAGGGTCCTATGATGGGGGTACATTCACCAACAGCATTTATTGCACGGCCTCGGCTGTGAAATCATGAAGACCCAGAAAACGTTCAGTGGTATTCACAATGATTCCAATTTTCTTAGAGTTCTCCGCTTGTGCTGTACAGTTTATGACTGTTGCAATAAATAATACTAAGTCCACCTTTTTAGCATGCAACATTTCATTATCCCTCGGTTGATGAGAAACCTTCACTGGTCGTAGTGGCTCTACTACAATTGCTTCTTCCCCGCAACTCATTTCTTCCAATCTTCCCACTGTCTCCATGTAGGAGACACGTTGGACACTCCTTAGCCACTCCAAGAATTCAGGCGCATGTTCACCTCGACAGTTGCAGCATTTCCCTTAAAACCTGTTGAGGATCTTATCCCGATCTTATCCCGGTATTGGGATTCATTGTCATGTGACCATGGCGGGGAATTCAAAACTGCAAGAGTAATCATTTCAAAAAATCAAATAATCAACTATTTTCCTCCATTTGAAAGATATATCTCCTAAATCTAACCACGCTGTCCGATTTTCAGAGGCATTACGGAGAATGCATAAAGTTAGGTTATGTGAGGAGAGTACATTGACAATAGCTGCGTGTAATGTTTAGCCAATTCAAAGAAGGGCATCAACAGACAGAAAACTAGCTAGAATTATGCACTTACCTTTGACAATCTGCATCAGATGACACTCATAGGACATTATGTTATACAATACATGCATTTTTAGTTCCATCAAGTTCATATTTATATCCAAAAACAGCATTTACAGTCGCGGTGAAATTCAGAATTTTTTTCGGCTCGAATGCACCCAGTGAATCCAGCATTACAAATCACGGAATTACTATTCGAAAACATTGGTAAATTATAATATTGTC
Source organism: Salmo trutta (assembly GCF_901001165.1). Taxonomy (NCBI): domain Eukaryota; kingdom Metazoa; phylum Chordata; class Actinopteri; order Salmoniformes; family Salmonidae; genus Salmo; species Salmo trutta. Next base: position 35,085,680 of record NC_042961.1, read on the forward strand.
ATTCAAAGAATAATATATTATCATCTCGTAATTGCTACCGAATGGCCAGATCTCAAAATAACTTTACTGGGAAATCACATTTTGCATAAACTGGGTACTATGCTAACAACAATAAGCTATATGCTAAGCTAAGCTAAGCTATACCGTTAGCATTAGCATCATCTAATATCGATAATAACATTCTAAATATCCCCTTACCTTTGATTATCTCCATCAGAAGGCGCTGCCAGAGATCCCAGGTCCAGAACAAATGTGGTTTCTTTTGACAAAGTTCATAATTTATGTCCAAATAGTTAGCGTTCAGTAGGCTCCCACAAAATGAGGTGGGCAGTGTAAAGTCACGTCGAAAAGCTAAAGAAAACCTAGTAAATAATCTATTTACGTTTGTTTAAACATGTCAAACGTTGTTTAGCACTAATCTTTTGTTCCATTTTTAACGTGAAACATCAGTAAACATCAGTAATATTTTCACACAACCTATCAAGTGTCTAGAATAAACGATAATGACAAAGGCACTCTTCTCAGATTCATGCGCAGGCGCAAAAAATGAAGTGATGACGTGTCAACTTGTAAGCTTTCTAATTCGGTCTGTATTCATGACAGATGCTTCCAACAACTTTCTAAAGATCGTTGACATCTAGTGGAAGCAGTAGGAGTTGCGAACTGAATCCTTTCTCACTGTGGTATCTTTAAAACAATGACACTAAATAGTACAGTCACAAAATTCTCATTTTTTTATCTATTTTTCACAGGTTTTTGCCTGCAATATGAGTTTTGTTATACTTACAGACACCATTCAAACTGTTTTAGAAAATTCAGAGTGTTTTCTATCCGAATGTGTTAATAATATGCATATCCTAGCTTCTGAGTTGGTGTAGGAGGCAGTTAAAAATGGGCACATATTTCTTTCAAAATTCTCAATACTGCCCCCGTGGCCCGTAGAGGTTAATCTGGTGTACGATATTCTTCTCATCTGCACCCACTTGACACATTACAAAATCTTTTACATTCCAGCCCAACCTCACATTCAATTTGCGCATATATGTACAAAATGTATTTCAGCAGATTTCGTGCGTTTTTGTGCATTTTTGTGTGGTTCAATTCGTTTGAAAATACACGAATTCGTGCGAAAAGATACGAATGTAACCAGTAGGCGACACACAAGCCTTTGCAACAACCATAGACGCGATAGCCTGTATTTCATTATTCATTTATTTTACGCTATGAATATATAGATATTTTGTATTTATTTAATCCCTATTAAAACATTGTGATTGTATGCCTATATGTACTGTTTTCGATCTGAACAGACTTTTCAGTGAAGAATGAATGTCAGCAATGCATGATGGCTAATGGTGTTTTATTCGGTTATAAGTTCCATGTATTTCTTACAAAAAACAAACGTGTAAACCATTTTTATTGACCAGAATGTAACTGAAAATACAATCGCAGCCTTGCTGTTTTAGTCCATCAATACCAAAACATTTTTTTTTTTCGTATAACATTTTGGGAAACGTATGCAGTCATTGTAGTCTTAAATTTTGTTGGCCAACCAAAAATACCAAAACGTTAACCCGTACTAAGGCTAGGGTGGATTTGTACTATGAGCTGGCTGAGTGTAAATACATGGCTCTGAGTGTAAGCACCTTTTCACTAGAAACTTTCTTGTGTTCAAATTACCGTCAGTGCGAAATAGCTAGAAAGCTTTCGTATTTCAATTTGGCTACACCTACAGTTATGAGAACGATAAATCAAGTGCAATACCTGCGTCGACCTGTGACGAGCAGCAAAACACCGGAAAGCTTCTAGCCTACCGGAAAATTACAAGAACAAGAATGGTTACCTCATCCGGTCATGTGACATTTGTTGTTTTTGAGATTTTTCGCCCACACCAGATGTCTAGACCCTGAATAGATAACAGGTAGGTCGCCAGTTCGTCCCTTGTTGTCAGAAATACAGCATACATACATATTTGTTTTGTGTTTAAAAAAAATTGTTAATCCATTAAGGTTACGTAACTAAGGTGAATAAAGAAAGTTGCATACACAACATAGAATGTGTGGATATTTGTGTTGCATTACTTGCATATATTTGGATATCATTCTCACTTATTATTTTTGCCACCTATACATTTGGCTATATATTCCCCTTTTTCCTCTTTGCATCTTCAATGAAATACACATTGCCACTCAATCTGTATTCATCTTGTGACTTGAGGGACCCTAGGACGGACGTAAAGGAGTTGAGGAAATCCTGTTGACAGACAATCAGGTGAGAGGAGGTCCTAACTAGTCAATGATCTAAGTTGATCGAAACCTGTAGACACTGTAGCCTTTAAGGACTGGAGTTGCACACATGTCATAGAACAACATAAAAAAGAAAGTGACAGACTAATAACGCGTTGTTGGTAAATAGTGACAGACTGACTGATCTGCAAGTAATAATAAATATGTATTTGTGATGCAAATTGATTTGTAGATCTGCGTGTGGAGGAGGATGAAGACCTTTAGTTACGTGCAGGACATAGTAAAACACTGACATGCAGCTTTTCTCAGACGAGTGGTTACTATGTGAAGGAATGTGTTTGGATTGGAAGTTGTCTCTTTATGTTTCTTTTGAGATGGTATGGCCTCTGAGGACCCCCAAGACCAACTGGATGAGGCTATTAAAAAGGCAGAACGCCTTGCTGAGGAGCTCAACCAAGAGAAGGACCCACAAGCCCAACTGGACGAGGCCATTAACGAGGCAAAAAGGCTGGCTGAGGAGCTCAGCCCAGAGCGGGAAATGTAACAAGTCATACATTACCAGTAATGTAACCCCTATAGCTCCCATACGTGCACAAATATTCTTAACACAACCACAGCGTCACGATTTATCATTGCTTTTTGTTTGTCAAAAAAGACCCCACATGGCACAAATGTGCATTTAAACGTAGACTCTGTGATATGGCCTGAACACGGGCATCAATGATATTGCCCATTAAGCATGAGGCACAAGGGTGCACTTGTTAGCATCCTTGTGAACTTCTATACATATTAGCTGTGTGAGTGAGCCAGAACGTGGGTCTACTGCAGGTGCCTTTCCTTAGCTGACAAATCACTTCACCTTATGTGAAAATAGAATTCTTGCTTGTGCTCCATATGTGCACAAACAAGCCATGCTTGAGGGAGACTTTTATTAGTGGGCCAGCCATGATAATTGAAATGCACTTTTTAGGAAAATAAGAAGAAAAAGACAAACAAGCCTCCAGGGATTAGGTTCAGATGGAGACAAAGGGATGAGAGAGGACAGATTGTTCCTCAAACCAGGAAGGCAACTACATCCACTTCTCTTGGTAAGTTTCATCCCGTCTAGGTGTTTCATTTTATTGGTCCCTGATCTGACTTTTTTCTTTCAAACATACTGTATCATAGCATGTCAAAAGTTTGTTGCCGTGCCATAGGCCGGTCTAGTACCATCTACCCAAAGCACATAGTACATTACATGCAGGTCTGATCCCACCTTTCCCTGTCTATAACTGTTGTCTGTCTCTGATGAAAATACATATTTAATGAAAGGAGTGTCAGAACTCCAGCAAATCTTTTGAATTAAAAACCTTTTTATGACCATTTTTTTTTTAGCTCCAAGGGCCAGTACATCAAGAGCCAGACTAGTGCAACATTTTGGGTCAGTCACTGAGGAGGAAGAATCAGGTATTGATGATACAATTCCTTGTTATTCAGTGGCCTTGTAATTCATTTATTATATTTTTATTAAAGCTGTAATCGGTAGTTGAAACAATAACGAAGCACACTCCCCTCCCCTGTTTTGGTTAAAAGCTGAGTGATGGGGTTGGCGAAATGTAACCACTTTCAATTTATTGACAGAGCTATGGATGCAATAACTTACCATCAATGTTATTAAAATAATAGTTTTAACCATGTTTTAAGGCTATACAGTGTTTTTTTTTACATTTACTTTGTTTGCAAACATTGACTAAAACAAGCTTATAGTTTGGGTTCTGATGGGTTACGACAGTTGGAATTAAACTCATGAGGCATTAATAAGTTAGAATCTTCTAGAATCAATGGGTATATATCATTAAAAGTCCAAAAAGGGCTTTAGCAACTTCTGAATGCCCCTTTAAGTCTAATCCTTTTTTGCATATCTTATTTTAGAGACAAGGACCAGTGGATTGGAATCCACTCCAGTTTTAAACATTGATGAAGAAATAGGTATGTTTAAATTGTTTTACTTTCAAAATTGGGGTCATCTTGGTGTTACTGAATTATACAGCACTACATCTTTATTTTGACAGTGATGCAACATTTTTAAATGTGGCTCTAGTCTCCAGAATTTCGGATTTGAGATCAAATGTTTGATATGAGTTTACAGTACAGAATGTCACCTTTTGTTTCAGGGTATTTTCAGACTTTTCTGATTTATCATTTTGAAATGAAAGCACTTTATATGTCTAGTTGCAAGTTTTATTAGTCATATGTACAGGGTACTGATGGTAACACCACCCAACGAAATGCTTACTTGAAGGTAGCTTCTCGACAATGCAATTCAAAATGCTGGAGTATAGAGACAAATTCAACATTTTACCGTCACTGTCCAAATACTTCTGTAGGGGAGTGCAATAGCAACATCCTGGCAGAGCTTTTTCCTGCACATTTCCTTTAATATGAAGCAATCTGCCATTCACACATTATGGAATTAGTCTTAGTTGAATTCATTCAAATCCACTATTGGAATGTTTACACAGTGTTGTTCCTTTTGCAACCACTGTCTGTAATTGTGGAAGCTGGAAGCATCTGCTTTTGAGGAGAGTTTACTCTGTAGTCAAAATATACTGTGTACAAAATATTCCTAATATTGAGTTGCACTCCCTTTTGCCCTCAGAACAGCCTCAATTCGTCAGGACATGGACTCTACAAGGTGTCGAAAGCGTTCCACAGGGATGCTGGCCCATGTTGACTCAAATGCTTCCCACAGTTGTGTCAAGTTGGCTGGATGTCCTTTGGGTTGTGGACCATTCTTGATATACACAGGAAAATGTTAATCATGAAAAACCCAGCAGCGTTGCAGTTCTTGACACAAACCGTTGGACCTGGCACCTACTACCATACCCCCTTCAAAGGCACTTCAATATTTTGTCTTTCCCAGTCACCCTCTGAATGGCACACATACACAATCCATGTCTCAATTGTCTCAAGGATTAAACATCCTCCCCTTTATCTACACTGAAGTGGATTTAACAGTTGACATCAATAAGGGATCATAGCTTTCACCTAGTCAGTTTGTCAGGGAAAGAGAATGTTTTGTACACTCAGTGTGTTTTTGCTGTTTTAAGAACATTACGAATTTCTATTCGACGATGGGATCAAGTTCTATTGTTTGATATTCCAATTTAGACTTTACTCAATATTTTGGTCTGCCCTGTAATTTAATTTACTGTAGAATCAAAGCTGGGATTTTTGGCTTGTCACACCATAGATTGTGCAGAGATATATTTGTTGTCACCTACTTACAGCCTTTATGTGCGTTTTAACAGATTAATATAATTAATAATATTCTTAATTTAATCCTTTTCCCATTTTGTGTTTTCAAAAAAGCAATACTTTGTCAAGAAATTAACATCCTCCTAGCTGACTTAGAAGATGCTGAGTGTTCAAATCCTGCTGTGCCTGGTGCATCACACAGTTGGAGTGTGAGGAAGGAACTCTCACAGGATAGGTGGAGGGAGTCCAGGCCTGAGATTGTAGATTCTCTGCTGGCTGCAGAGCATGCTTCTTAGAAGATCTGTCAGTCATGCAATGTGAAAAGGGCTATTCTGCGATGTAGAGACTGTCTGCCGAAACAGCTTTACTGCGAAGACTGCGATGTCTCTACACATGCAAAGTTCCCCCTGCACAACAGACAGTCCATGATCGAGGGATTCTACACGCCCCTTCCTCCAACTATAGCCATATCGCTCCACGGTGATGGCAAATATGCACTTCATGTATGTGCAATATCTACAAGAACCAAACAGTGATGTAGCAATGCAATGTAAAACAACATTAATTCAGACTACATTTTTTTTCCCTCAAGGTCGCTACAATGTCACAGTGCCTGTGCTGACCTGCACAACCTGTCTTAGCACCTGGACAGCAAACTTGGCAGATCTGATAAAGAATGGGTACTGGCCTGCCACTGTCAACTGTGACACCATATACCAGGTAGATTTGTTCAGCTCTTTTGAGGAGCTGAAAGCGTCAGCCCCAGGAATGTCCCGTCTGGCGTTTATGCGGATTTTGGAGCAGCGAACTGACTTCTTTGGCAGGGTAACAATAAATTATACTCAGCTTTACCAATGTATGACTTCAGGTTAACAATATGTTAAAGTTATGTTACACAAAGCGTTGTAACAAAATGTATTTCCAGTACTACAACTACATTAAAACTGCAGGTCTCTTGCTACAGTATGTGTTAGCCTCCTACACCACTGTCCTGCCTTGCCCCTTATCTGTGCCCCTCTTGCATCCAATATTTCCTGCTCTTTACAACATTCAGGGCCTGGAGAGAGGCAGTGTATGGTATTGCGGAGTGCATAAAGGATTGGGCCAGCTTATATGCACTGGGAAACCGCAAGTGATCCATTAGTACTTGGTACTTGTAGCGTTCTGACAGATGACTGTGAATACCCAGTAGGCTCTCCAATGCCATTTCCAAAAGGACAAATTCACTCTCCTTTCCGCTCTCAAAGTATGGCAGTTTGGGTCTGGGAATTCCATAGGCTGAGGCTACTAGCAGTTTCATAATGTTGGCTCCATCTTCTGGTTGCGTGAAGGATAAACCCGGGACTTCTGATGAGCCCACTGTGGCCTCATTGGGCCTGTCCCCTACTGTCCCAGACCCTCCATGGGTGGCAGCCGGAATTGGGTGAGAGCCCTCCCACCTGCCGTCTGAGGACTGGCCTGGTCCAGGCCCTGGGCGAGAGGAATGATTTGCCGTGGTTGGTAATTGGCGGAAAGGCGAAGGAGTGATGCTTTGTCCAGATGGAGGAATGCTAACTTCTGTCACTGGCCTAGAGGGCGTTTGTGGAGTGGTCTGTCCCCCGTGCTCCGTGTTGGCTGTTGACCTTGGAGCCTCCGGGAACTGTGTGCCATGCTGTACCAGAGGGGCAGATTGGGAAAGAAAGGCAGACAGGTCAGGTCCATCTGGAAGGGTGGTCAGGTCAGCTCCCTGTTCGTTCCTCTCCAGGAAGGATGAGACCATCCGTGCCTCCTCCAATTCCCTTCTTGCTTGACGGTGCCGTCGCTGCTGTGCCAGGTCCTTGGCAATGAATTCCCTTTCCTGTAGAGCTCTACGGGCTTGCACATCCAATAGGTGACATCGTTCGTCAGCCTGTCGTTCCTCCTCAATCTGACGCTCAATTTCCTCCAACGCTAATAGTTTCATCCTCTCTTGTAGGACAGCGGTCTGTGATTCGCTGAGGGCTAGTGAATGGCGGCTGCCATGTCCACATCCAAAGGGGTATCCACTGGTCGAACTCTCACTCCGTCTAGAGTGCCTCGACGATTTCCTTTCAGTTAAGGGGTGAGCGGAGCCTGCCTCAGGAAGCTGGTCGACCTGTGCGGTGAGAGTTACCTCCATAGGTTCTTCCTGTAGAACACTTTCCCATCCCAAAGCAGTTTCTGGTCCTTGGCCCAGAGGGGATGGCTGATGGCTGAAACGTACAGCTGATCCATCACCACTTTGAGCTCTGGTGGGCTTGCCCTTGGATGTGGGAAACTCGACCACATAATCCTTAAGATAACCAGGTGCTTGCCTGGTTCTCCTGGTACTACTGGTGGTTGAGGATGAAGCCTTTGTTACTTTAGGCTTAGCTCCTGGACCTTTTCGTTGTTCCAGGACCTTTCCCTCCGCTGCTCTCTCTTCCTTTATCCCTCCTTCCAGAGGAGACAATTCCTCCTTCTCCCCCTTCATTCCCTTTCCACCTGTCTTTGGTTCCGTCATCATCCGTCTCGAAGGACCATTGAAAGATTAGTGGAATCTGTGTGGGTAGCTGGACAGGTAGGATGACTGACAGTGAGGGTGAACAGGTGGTCACGGGTCAGGTGACAGAGAAATGGATGAGACTGAGGCAGGAATTCCTTTAACCATAAAGTGGTATATTTACTGAGTAGTGTGGATTCATGGACGCACAGAACTTCTGGATTTGACAGAGTGAAGGAAGAGAAAGCAGCGCGATCAGGCGATAGTGATTTCCTCCTTTTATGGAGTGGAGATCTGTCGGACATTTCCACCTGACCTAATTAAAGCGCCCCTGGCCCAGCTGAGTAAGTGGCAATGAATTAAAGGATTATTCCACCAACTCCATGGGCTTTTTCTACAGTACTCGTCCTACTTTTGCGTTGGCTTTCACCTGCTTTGCTGTCAACACTATGCACTGGCCCTGCTTTAACTCAAATCCAGTCAACCATAGTGAATTATAGTATGTTTTGTTTATACTATTGTTGTAAGTTATTTCATATATTTTCTATATGTATTTTTCCCTTACCAGAACGGAATGATCTGTGGGGACACTTTTCAAAAAAGCTTCTTTGAGTGGACGTACTGCCGCTCTGAAATTGATCAGGTCTGTGATATACAGTACTTTGACTGCCCAGCCTGTTCCCCCGGCATGCTTGCAGTGTCAGTGGATGGGAACAAGAAGCTGTATCGATTCAAAAAACGGTATGTAAAACTATTCATTATTTATCAAATAACACCGTATTCTATATCATTTAAACAATCCAAACAAGGTTTGCCTAATCTTTGTCCAGTGTGAACATTTTCAAATGCAGTTGAGTTAATTTTTTGCTTAAATGTTTTGAGTTTGTAATGAAATGAATTGTCAACATAGTCGAATGTCCCACAATCCGTTACTGAGGTTGATTGCTATTTCATATGTCATATATTTAATGTATTTCACGTATCCTTTCAAGGACTGATGACAAAGGATTCTTTGATGATGTAATTATCTGGAAGGATGAGGATGTGTCTGACTTTGAACTATGTCCATACAAAGACTAAACATGTACGATTCCTGTGTATCTTCTAATCTGTGAAATAGGACTGGCCTCGGGCCATCTGACTCAAAGGCAGACTCATTATACACTATTCCAATAAAAACATATAATTGGAGAGATGGTAATCCTCTCTCTTCAAGTCCAGAGTCGTTACACCACTCCTTCTGTTCAGAAATGCAGCACACTTTACAAGTGCTTGTTTTTTACAGTCAATCTCCAACTTCTGATCTCCATTGTAGCGAACACAGAGGGTAGCTCAGCGCCCTCAGCTAGATTTTAAAAACCTAACCATTGTCCTGTTAACACTCCCCCCCCCCAAAAAAAATTATATCTATACTCTTCTACTTCCTTGTCTAGGGTTATGGAAAGGGGCTATGTGGAGCATCCCAGTGGACAGCAGCAGACAACACCATCAGTCGTCAAGGAAAACAAACAACAAACTTGATGAAGAGGGACTCGAAGTTGCCATCTGCCGCCACGGAATACTTCTAAGGAGCCTCAACATGATGCGTGGAGAGATATTTGCTGTTCTTGCAGAAGGAATTGTCTGGCAGCAGGAACATACAATTCATGTGTACGGATGTGATCTGCAAATTTTGGCCATCCTGACCAAAGTTGCCCTTCATTGTCCAGAGCTCGCCACTCTTCTAGACATGAAGACACTTCTTTCTGTCATGCATGCAAAGGCACATCGTTTGAAATGCGAGGTAAGTTTTTCTTTATTAAACTGTTCAAAGAGATTTTCCAGCTTCAGTCCTTTACAAGGCTTTCCATTTAGATGTTTGTTATTCACATAATTGCAATATTAAGTCAATAATGTAAATGTAAATTAAGATTAAGTGGGGAGGACAGAATCAGGAAGGAGCTGGCACAACTCTGGGGTAGGTAGTGGAACAAGGGAACAGCTTCAATCTGTTCCAAGCAAATATCCAAAGGAGGTAAACAATTTGTTTAAGGTTGTTCTATTCAGCTATGTTAATACTTATCTGGAATAATGAGTTCTATTTGGCTTTTCTAGCAAGAACAGACATGCTAACCATCCAGGCCATGGGGTGGAACAGAAGGAAGAAGAACAACCTGCACAGAGTATTGTCCAGAAGATACTTGAAGGTGTATTGTGTGGATCAATACATTTATTTTAGAAGTATTATATCTATGCATCTAATTTATTTAAAAAAAAAAAATATTCTGTTTTGTTTTTGTCATCATTCTCAGACAACATCAAAAATCCAGGAAGAGACCCAGACTCTCGAAAACTTTAAGAGGGATTTGGGTGTAGGCGATGAGACTCTGTACAACAGGTAAATTAATAAAAAAAAAAAAAAAATCCTAAATGTAACTCTCCTGGACTGTCTCCTTGATGTAGTGGAGAGGCTTGCTTACTCCAATGACCCTGAGAGCTAACCCTTAGAGGGTGTATTCCACCAGCAGGTGCAATCAAGCCAGACAGGTGGAAGGGTAGGAGGCAGACAAAACATTCCCTGGTTCTCCAGGTTGGAGCTCACTCACCCCCCACATAACAAATAATTTGTTACAGAAACCTTCACAGTCCCTATGTTCCTCCAGGAAGTGAGTGCAACTACTCACCGTTGGAGATACGTTGTTCATTTATAGATTTATTGTATTTCAGAGGAAACAAATGAGAACATGGATGGTCCCCAGGTACTACACAGAACAATTGAAGTCCTGTTTCTTAGCATCAAACAAAGGAAACAGAACCTCTACCGTCAGACAGGTTTGTTACATTTCATGAATATTGAATTGCACACACTTCATTTCTCTTTCATTTCAAAGCCATGCAATTTAACAAATAATTCCATTCTCCTTTTGTTTTTAGGACAGATGGATGCAAGAAAAGACACCTTCTGCACAGAAAGATATTGCAAGAAAAGGCCAAATTGACAGCTGCCATAGAGGAGTACAACACCCTTGTACCAGATTCAGCAATACCATCTGCAGATGAGATCCTTTCCGCAGACCTTCATGCATGGCCTTGGGAGCTGCATGGACAAAGTAAGTAGTATGTTTGTGTGTCACAATAACTGTTTCTGTTTTGCTATCTGTGTTTGTTCAGTTGCTCAAACACATACAGCACTGCCATTAAAGTTACAAATCCACATTGCATTCTTATGAATTTACAGCTGACCTACTCACAAAGAAAAAAGCTGTTGACTGGGTGATGCTCCTGAGACGGCTGAAGGAGGAGGAGTTAACTGTCCTAAAGGAAGTCAAGCAGCGCTGGGAAAGCCTAAAGAGGGAATTGGAGAATGTGCAAGACCTTGCTTCACATGTGACACTTGACCTAAGCAGGCAAAGTAGGGAAACTTTCATTAATATGTACAATTGATGTTGGCACCCTGTAATTGCTATTGTATTTAAGGAATACTTCATTGTATTTACCCTACACATTACGATTGTTGGTGTTAGGCTGGCAATTGAATCAGTCGGACGCTGGGAGCAGAGGTCTCTTCTCCATGCTTCAGAGGAGAGTCAGCAGCCTCAGAAGACATCAGGACTCTGTCAAACTGATATACAGCAAGCTATGGACCAAGACATCTCCCTCCTAGAAAATAACTTCATAGATGACGTCCTGGAGCAGGACCTAGATGACATCTATGACAGCATCCACTACAGCTCTGATGGCGAGGAATCTATCACAGACTGAAGGTGTTCGTTTGGGTGGTACCAGTTTGCACTGGGTGAAAAGTGATTCCATTTGTTTTGCATATGTGCTTTATCTGCCTTCCTAAGGAAAAATAGTTTGAACATTTTATGGAAAATAAACTTATGTTTCTTCCTTGTTGACAATGTGATCATGTGGCACAGATTTGAGAAGGGTGCTCATCTGTTTCTGCTTTTGCTCGGTTACATGACCAGGTCCGATGCACCCCTTTAAATGGCCAATCTGCAGTTGCTACATCCACTTTTGGATTCTTGAAGAATATAATTTATAAATGCCTCATGAACATAGTTCAACTGCCATACCCCATCAGATCCCAAAATATATATTTTTTTCTACTTCAATGTTTGTAAACAAAGTAAATGTAAACATACACTAGCATGTGTCAAACTCATTCCACGGGTGAGCCGAGTGTCTGCGGGTTTTTACTCCTCCCATGATTGATGGTCACTAATTAGTAAGGAACTCCCCTCCCCTGGATGTCTAGGTCTTAAGTGAAAGGAAAAAACTAAAACCAGCAGACTCTAGGCTCTCCATGGAAAATGATTGACACCACTGGACTATAGCCTCGAAACATGGTTTAAACTATGGTTACATTTCTCCAGCCCCATCCCTCTGCTTTTTACAGAACCATTGGCGGGGAGAACGATTTATTGTTTCACCTGGTGATTTCCGATTTAAACATTGTTAAACTGTAATGTACTGTGCTTGTGTGTGCTTATTAGTTTAGTTAATAAAAATCTAAAAAAGGTTATCCTTGTCTTCAAGTAATCATTTGCATCCTGATGGAGCTACATCAGTAAATTAGTCATGGGCTTTTAAGTCAACAGTTCCTTATGTATGTATGAGATGTACAAAAGCTTAACTAGTACTGAGTACTTTGACCAGTTACTACTTTACTCTCAAGTAGTTTTTGAGAGGGCTACTTTACTTGTACTTGAGTACAAGAACTGACTCTCCCATCAGCTGCAGATGAAACTGGTTAGTTGAAAAATAATGTTGCCTAGAATCTACAGGCACTCACAATGAATCATCAAAGTATGGACACAGAATGATTGAAGTGATTATTGTATTTTATTATGCTGACCCAATTATGACCCATGACATCTTTTGGGAAGATTAATGCATAAACTTGGAAATGTTCCTATTGAAATGGTGGTTGTCCCATCCTGAACAGGCCAGTTGCAAGTGACATACTTTTAATGCGACTATTAGCAACTGCGGAGCATGCTCGCGTTTGTTCGTTTTTTTAAATTAGATGAAACAAAATGGCACTTATACAGGCAGGTCTGACATAGTGGGAGAATTGTGAACACGCACGTATATATGTCTGTGTTGTCACAGCGTTTGGTTTTATGTGCGTCGCAATGGCCGTGACGTAATAGACTTTCTGAATTTTCTGATTACATTTTTAAGCTATTCATAAATTATTATTGCGCAATGTTACTTTCATTTGAATGTCGTATACATTGTTGGATTCTATTAAATAATTGAACTAACAAATAAGTTATTATGTTACAGAAACCGGAAAAGTTGTAAACTACAAATGTGGCACCATTTTGTAGTTTTTTCATAACCCTAAATGGTTTGTTCTTTATCAATATCTTCGCCAATATCATTCTAATTGATGTGTAGAATGACATGTACATTCATTAGGGCATACATAACACTATACAGCATCAGCACATGCCAATTCAATGTCTGGAGTAGTGCACTTTTTGAAATGTGTTTTTCATCATAACTATTTAAGATTGACATGTGTGATTCTTTTGATGCAATAAGGTCCCCTTACGAAACCTTCATGTCAAATAACGTTCAGATATGTTAATCTATTCTTGATTAAAAAAATCATCAAAGTTTGGGAAAAAGTCAACTGTTGGTGGCGCTACTGAGCACCCCCACATGGCCACCAGGGGTATGAGATTGCATAATTACGTCAAATTCATGCAAAGGATTATTTGTGCCAAGCCATAAGATTGAGCTATAAAAAACAACAAAAACATATTTTTGGGGATTCCATGACCAGACCTAACCTCTTACAAAGGTTTCCTAGGGGTGTATAAAGGTTCATGGCAGAAAACAAGTGTATGTATGGAAATGCTTATATAAACTAGACTGGAGAGCGTCACTAACAACAAAAATGAAGACCACAAGATGATTTTTGCCTACTGTAAACATTGGCATTTCAAATCACGATATGAATCTGATTTTCATCCATCTGATCTACTGTCTGATTTATATAGCCTGATTTTTTATGTTTGTTCTTTATTATATCAACTGATTACTTCTGTATGGGGTGCTTGGCTGAAAGACCAACACGTTTGATCTGGAGAAAAATAGACTATTAAACTTACAAATTAACTGTCTTTAGTAAATAAAATTGTATCTACTCCATAAGATAATAAGCTATGTGCATTGTGTTATAGAAATAGGCATAGACTAAATGTAAAAAAAAGAGAGTGAAATTAAACTTATATTTAATAACATAGTAAAATGAATCAATGCAAACATAAAAGACAAAAATACTCAACTTCTGACTACTTTAGTATACATAAGTGAATTAGTCACAATACTTTTGGTCACCTAAAATGGGGGTGCTATGTACAAAACGTGCTGTAATTTCTAGATATGGATGAAAATACACTCAAATTAAAGCTGCTAGTCTGCACTTTAACCTCATAGTCATTGTATAATTTCAAATACAAAGTTCTGGAGTACAGATCCAAAACAAAAAAAAAATGTCACTGTTGCAATACTTTTGTAGCTCACTTTATATGAAGAATATCTAAATGCATATTCTCATGAAACTGATTGAGATCAAATTGTTGGCAGGCTGATGCTCCATGAATGTTTCAATGGTAAACCATGGTGAATTTGTCCAACCATTTACAGTGGGGGAAAAAAGTATTTGATCCCCTGCTGATTTTGTACGTTTGCCCACTTACAAAGAAATGATCAGTCTATATATGTAATGGTAGGTTTATTTGAACATTGAGAGACAGAATAACAACAACAAAAAATCCAGAAAAACGCATGTCAAAAATGTTATAAAATTATTTCCATTTTAATGAGGGAAATAAGTATTTGACCCCTCTGCAAAACATGACTTAGTACTTGGTGGCAAAACCCTTGTTGGCAATCACAGAGGTCAGACGTTTCTTGTAGTTGGCCACCAGGTTTGCACACATCTCAGGAGGGATTTTGTCCCACTCCTCTTTGCAGCTCTTCTCCAAGTCATTAAGGTTTCGAGGCTGATGTTTGGCAACTCAAACCTTCAGCTCCCTCCACAGATTTTCTATGGGATTAAGGTCTGGAGACTGGCTAGGCCACTCCAGGACCTTAATGTGCTTCTTCTTGAGCTAGTCCTTTGTTGCCTTGGCCGTGTGTTTTGGGTCATTGTCATGCTGGAATACCCATTCACGACCCATTTTCAATGCCCTGGCTGAGGGAAGGAGGTTCTCACCCAAGATTTGACAGTACATGGCCCCGTCAAATGATGTGGTGAAGTTCTGTGCTGTCCCCTTAGCAGAAAAACACCCCCAAAGCATAATGTTTCCACCTCCATGTTTGACGGTGGAGATGGTGTTCTTGGGGTCATAGGCAGGCAGCATTCCTCCTCCTCCAAACACGGCGAGTTGAGTTGATGTCAAAGAGCTCCATTTTGGTCTCATCTGACCACAACACTTTCACCAGTCATTCAGATGTTCATTGGCAAACTTCAGATGTGCATGTATATGTATTATTGAGCAGGGGGACCTTGCGGGCGCTGCAGGATTTCAGTCCTTCACGGCGTAGTGTGTTACCAATTGTTTTCTTGGTGACTATGGTTCCAGCTGCCTTGAGATCATTGACAAGGTCCTCCCGTGTAGTTCTGGGCTGATTCCTCACCGTTCTCATGATCATTGCAACTCCACGAGGTGAGATTTTGCATGGAGCCCCAGGCCGAGGGATATTGACAGTTCTTTTGTGTTTCTTCCATTTGCGAATAATCGCACCAAATGTTGTCACCTCTCACCAAGCTGCTTGGCGATGGTCTTGTAGCCCATTCCACCCTTGTGTAGGTCTACGATCTTGTCCCTGACATCCTTGGAGAGCTCTTTGGTCTTGGCCATGGTGGAGAGTATGGAATCGGATTGATTGATTGCTTCTGTGGACAGGTGTCTTTTTACAGGTAACAAGCTGCGGTTAGGAGCACTCCCTTTAAGAGTGTGCTCCTAATCTCAGCTTGTTACCTGTATAAAAGATACCTGGGAGCCAGAAATCTTTCTGATTGAGAAGGGGTCAAATACTTATTTCCCTCATTAAAATGCAAATCAATTTATAACATTTTTGACATGCTTTTTTCTGGATATTTTTGTTGTTATTCTGTCTCACTGTTCAAATAAACCTACCATTAAAATTATAGACTGATCCTTTCTTTGTCAGTGGGCAAACGTACAAAATCAGCAGGGGATCAAATACTTTTTTCCCCCACTGTAGCTAAGCGCTAGCCAGTCAGTCAGTGGCACTGACAGATTAATTAATTGTTTTGTTCTTATTTGCAACTGCGACCTGGCAAAGATAAAGCATAGCAGTTCGACATATACAACAACACAGAGTTACACATGGAATAAATAAAACATACAGTCAATAATACAGTAGATAAAAAAGAAAACAAAAAGTCTATATACATTGAGTGCAAATGAGGTAAGAGAAGGGAGTTAAGGCAATAAATAGGCCATGGTGGTGAAGCAATTACAATACAGCAATTAAACACTGGAATGGTAGATGTGCAGAAGATGAATGTGCAAGTAGAGATACTGGGATGCAAATGAGCAAGATAAATAAATAAATACAGTATGGGGATGAGGTAGTTGGATGGGCTGTTTACAGATTGGCTATGTACAGGTGCAGTGATCTGTGAGCTGCTCTGACAGCTGGTGCTTAAAGATAGTGAGGGAGATATGAGTCTCCAGCTTCAGTGATTTTTGCAGTTCGTTCCCGTCATTTGCAGCAGAGAACTGGAAGGAAAGGCGGCCAAAGGATGAATTGGCTTTGGGGGTGACCAGTGAGATATACCTGCTGGAGCGCGTGCTACAAGTGGGTGCTGCTATGGTGACCAGTGAGCTGAGGTAAGGCGGGGCTTTACCTAGCAGAGACTTGTAGATGACCTGGAGCCAGTGGGTTTGGTGACGAGAGTGAAGCGAGGGCCAGCCAACGAGAGCATACAGGTCGCAGTGGTGGGTAGTATATGGGGCTTTGGTGACAAAATGGATGGCACTGTGATAGACAGCATCCAGTTTCCTGAGTAGAGTATTGGAAGCTATTTTGTAAATGACATCGCCAAAGTCGAGGATTGGTAGGATAGCCAGTTTTACGAGGGTATGATTGATGGCGTAATTGAAGGAGGCTTTGTTGCAAAATAGGAAGCCGATTCTAGATTTAATTTTGGATTGGAGATGTTTAATGTGAGTCTGGAAGGAGTTTAGTCTAACCAGACACCTAGGTATTTGTCGTTGTCCACATATTTTAAGTCAGAACTGTCCAGATTATTGATGCTAGTCGGGTGGGCGGGTGCGGGCAGCGAACGGTTGAAATTCATGCGTTTGGTTTTACTAGTGTTTAAGAACAGTTGGAGGCCACGGAAGGAGTGTTGTATGGCATTGAAGCTCGTTTGGAGGTTAGTTAACACAGTGTCCAAAGAAGGGCCAGATGTATACAGAATGGTGTAGTCTGCAGAGAAGTGGATCAGGGAATCACCTGTAGCAAGAGCGACATCGTTGATATATACAGAGAAGAGAGTCGGCCCGAGAATTGAACCCTGTGGTACCCCCATAGAGACTGCCAGAGGTCCGGACAACAGGCCCTCCGATTTGACACACTGAACTCTGCCTGAGAAGTAGTTGGTGAACCAGGCGAGGCAGACGGCTGCACAGTACTGTCTTTTATAGATGGCGGTTATGATATCATTTAGGACCTTGAGCGTGGCTGAGGTGCACCCATGACCAGCTCGAAAACCGGATTGCACAGCTGAGAGGGTACGGTGGGATTCGAAATGGTCAGTGATCTGTTTATTAACTTGGCTTTGAAGAGGGGGATGACCGCGGCAGCTTTCCAATCTTTAGGGATCTGGGACAATACGAAAGAGAGGTTGAACAGACTGGTAATAGGGGTTGCAACAATGGCAATGGATAATTTTAGAAAGAGAGGGTCCAGATTGTCTAGCCCAGCTGATTTGTAAGGGTCTAGGTTTTGCAGCTCTTTCAGAACATCTGCTATCTGGATTTGGGTGAAGGAGAAGCTGGGGAGGCTTGGGCAAGTAGCTGCAGGGGGGTGTGGAGCTGTTGGCCGGGGTTGGGGTAGCCAGGAGGAAAGCATGGCCAGCAGTAGAGAAATGCTTATTAATGCTTATGCTTACTGAAATTCTCGATCATCATAGATTTATCGGTGGTGACAGTGTTACCTAGCATCAGTGCAGTGGGCAGCTGGGAGGAGGTGCTCTTATTCTCCATGGACTTTACTGTTTCCCAAAACTTTTTGGAGCTACAGGATGCAAATTTCTGTTTGAAAAAGCTAGCCTTTGCTATCTTGACTGACTGCGTGTATTGGTTCCTAACTTCCCTGAAAATGTGCATATTGCGTGGACTATTCAATGCTAGTGCAGTCCACCACAGGATGTTTTTGTGCTGGTCAAGGGCAGTCAGGTCTGGAGTGAACCAAGGGCTATATCTGTTCTTTGTTCTAAATTTTTTAAAAGGGGCATGCTTATTTAACTTCTATGGGCTAGGTTGGACGTTAGTGTCCCGCTCTATTCAACAGCCAGTGGAATCGCGTGGTGCGACATACAAATACCTCAAAAATGCAATAATTTCAATATTTCAAACATATGACTATTTTACATCATTTGAAAGATAAGACTCTCGTTAATCTAACCACATTGTCCGATTTCAAAAAGGCTTTACAGCGGAAGCAAAACATTAGATTATGTTAGGAGAGTACATAGACACAAATAACCACACAGACATTTTTCAAGCAAGCATATATGCAGCACTAACCTTTGATGATCTTCATCAGATGACACACCTAGGACATTATGTTACACAATACATGCATGTTTTGTTCAATCAAGTTCATATTTATATCAAAAACCAGCTTTTTACATTAGCATGTGACTAGCATGTGACTAGCATTCCCACCGAACACTTCCGGTGAATTTACTAAATTACTCACGATAAACGTTCACAAAAAACATAACAATTATTTTAAGAATTATAGATACAGAACTCCTTTATGCAATCGCTATGTCCGATTTTAAAATAGCTTTTCGGTGAAAGCACATTTTGCAATATTCTGAGTAGATAGCCCGGCATCACAGGCTAGCTATTTTGACACCCACCAAGTGTGTCACTCACCAAACTAAGATTTACTATAAGAAAGATTGGATTACCTTTGCTGTTCTTCGTCAGAATGCACTCCCAGGACTTCTACTTCTATAACAAATGTTGGTTTGGTTCAAAATAATCCATAGTTATATCCAAATAGCGGCGTTTTGTTCGTGCGTTCAAGACACTATCCGAAGGGTAAAGAAGGGTGACGCGCCCGACGTGTTTTGTGACAAAAAATTCAAAATATTCCATTACCGTACTTCGAAGCATGTCAAACGCTGTTTAAAATCAATTTTTATGCTTTTTTTCTCTTAAAAAAGCGATAATATTCCGACCGGGAGTCGTTGTTTTTGTTCAAAGAGAGAGAAAGTAAACATGGTGTCGGCTCGTGCACGCGCCTCCAGTCTCATTGTCCTCAGATCGACCATTATCCAAATGCGCTAATGTTTTTCAGCCATGGCCTGCAAAGCCACCATTCATCGTTCTGGTGCCTTCTGAGAGCCTATGGGAGCGTTAGAAAATGTCACGTTATGCCAGAGATCCCCTGTTTTGGTTAAAGATGATCAAGAAGGCCAAGAAATAGTCAGAGAGGCCACTTCCTGTTTGGAATCTTCTCAGGTTTTGGCCTGCCAAATGAGTTCTGTTATACTCACAGACACCATTCAAACAGTTTTAGAAACTTTAAGGTGTTTTCTATTGTTCCAAATAATCCATAGTTGTGTGCAAATACCCCCGTTCTGTTCGTGCGTTCAGGTCACTATCCAAAGAGTAACGCGCGAGCGCATTTCGAGACAAAACACATCAAAATGTTCCTTTATCGTACTTAGAAGCATGTCAAACGCTGTTTAAAATCAATTTTTATGGTATTTTTCTCATAAAATAGCGATAATATTCCAACCGGACAATGCTGTATTCATTCAAAAAGGAAGAGAAAAAATGGCGAGGTCTCGTGAACGCGCATCTCCAGTCTCTCTGTCACCAGGCAGTTCACTGACAAACTGTGCTGCTGTTATCTGCCCGGAGACAGGAGACGCGTCAATCCGCTTTCTGAAAGCTTTAGAGAGCCAATGGACGCCTTAGAAAGTGTCACATAACCTCACGGGCACTGTAGTTTTGATAGAGAAGCAAAGGGAGAACTACAAATTCGCAAACAGGCCACTCCCTGCATGGAATTTTCTCAGGTTTTTGCCTGCCATATGAGTTCTGTTATACTCACAGACACCATTCAAACAGTTTTAGAAACTTCAGAGTGTTTTCTATCCAAATCTACTAATAATATGCATATTCTCGTTTCTGGGCAAGAGTAGTAACCAGTTTAAATTGGGTACGTTTTTTATCCGGCTGTGAAAATACTGCCCCCTTGCCCAGACAGGTTAAGATGGTGAGGAAATTACTTTTAAAGAATGACCAGGCATCCTCGACTGACGGGATGAGGTCAATATCCTTCCAGGATACCCGGGCCAGGTCTATTAGAAAGGCCTGCTGGCAGAAGTGTTTTAGGGAGCGTTTGACAGTGATGAGGGGTGGTCGTTTGACCACGGATCCATAGCGGATGCAGGCAATGATCGCTGAGATCCTGATTGAAAACATCAGAGGTGTATTTGGAGGGCAGGTTGGTCAGGATAATATCTATGAGGGTGCCCATGAGTATGGATGTAGGGTTGTACCTGGTGGGTTCCTTGATAATTTGTGTGAGATTGAGGGCATCTAGCTTAGATTGTAGGACTGCCAGGGTGTTAAGCATATCCCAGTTTAGGTCATCTAACAGAAGGAACTCTGAAGATAGTTTGGAGGGGCAATCATTTCGCATATGGTGTCCAGGGCACAGCTGGGAGCGGAGGGGGGTCTATAACAAGCAGCAACAGTGAGAGACTTATTTCTGGAGAGATTAATACATTTCTAAAATTAGAAGCTCGAACTGTTTGGGCATAGACCTGGACAGTATGACAGAACTTTGCAAGCTATCTCTGCAGTAGATTGCAACTCCTCCCCCTTTGGCAGTTCTATCTTGACGGAAAATGTTGTAGATGGGTATAGAAATCTCAGAGTTTTTGGTGGCCTTCCTAACCCAGGACTCACACACGGCAAGGACATCAGGGTTGGCGGAGTGTGCTAAAGCAGTGAGTAAAACAAACTTAGGGAGGAGGCTTCTGATGTTAACATGCTGAAACCAAGGCTTTTTCGGTTACAGAAGTCAACAAATGAGAGTGCCTGGGGGCACGCAGGGCCTGGGTTAACCTCCACATCACCCGAGGAACAGAGGAGGAGTAGGATGAGGGTACGGCTAAAGGCTAACAAAACTGGTCGTCTAGTGCGTTGGGGACAGAGAATAAAAGGAGCAGATTTCTGGGTGTGGTAGAATAGATTCAGGGCATATGTACAGACAGGGGTATGGTGGGGTGCGGGTACAGTGGAGGTAAGCCCAGGCACTGAGTGATGATAAGAGAGGTTGTATCTCTGGACGGGCTAGTTATGCTGGGTGAGGTCACCGCATGTGTGGGAGGTGGGACAAAGGAGGTATCTGAGGCATGTTGAGTGGGACTAGAGGCTCCGCAGTAAACTAAAACAATGATAACTATCCTATACAACAGTGTACAAGGCATATTGACATTTGAGAGAGACTTAAAGCGAGGCATAAAGCAATCACAGGTGTTGATTGGGAGAGCTAGCTATGACAACAAAGGCTAAGACAACAACAACAGGTAAAATGGTGATGAATGGGCAGAGAGGGTCGGTTAACTACACACAGGGCATGAGTTCGAGGCCGACAGATAAACAAAAAATAAACAAAATGGAATACCATGATTAATGAACAGTCCAGCAGGCATCAGCTATGTAGCCAAGTGATCATAGGGTCCAGTGAACAGCAATAGATGGAACAGGGAAGTCGCGGGGTAGTCGCTACTATGATAGCACGGGGGAGACACGGCGTTTAAAGTTAGCAGGCCAGGGTAAGTAGAAACATCTGCTCCGACGTCCAGCAAAGGCCGGTTGAGGGCACAGCGGATGGAGTTATATACAGCCAATTTGCCACAAACTTGCGAGAAGATTGCAGGAATACATTTAATTTTGTAAGGACTATGACAGCTTCCAGTGTTTTGATGGGGGGGGGACCTAAAAATACATGTAGTCCTGCTTTGTGGCATTTTGCGAAGGCTCTATGTCATACTGATCGCAGAATTTTTGTATGGTTGTCCTTGTTCAATAGAGCCATTGGACGTCTTTCACGATGTTGTTCTTGGCAAATTCATTAGTAATTTTACAAGCAGACACATTTTTTCCAGTCTCTGAAAGACTACAGCTTGTGTTGGGTGGTGCTCTGGACCCTGTCCCTCCCCCAAGTTGGGCTTTTTTGAAAAGGAGGCGGACAGAAAGAACAATCTTTTGGGCAAACTGAAAGAACTGACCAGATCCAATGGCTTCAAGTGATTCCTCTCATCAACATGAATTTGACGACGGAGCGTCTATTAGCTACATGGTGACATTCAACCATACATGTTTCAACAGGGAATATAGCGAAGAGGATTTGAATCAGAGTTCCATTTAACTTCTTAACCATCAACTGTTTGGACCTCTTGCAGAAGATTTACTGGTACTGCACATCTCCTGGAAAGACAGGGTTGTGGTCTTAGCATTGTACACTTTTGTGGAAGGGATGTAGGGCAATACGCCTTTGTTGGTAAAGGTACACATCAAGACCAAAAGTTTGTGCACACCTGCTCGTTGAACATCTCATTCCAAAATCATGGGCATGAATATGGAGTTGGTCTCCCCCTTTGCTGCGCTAGATATTGGAACATTGCTGCAGGGACTTGCTTCCATTCAGCCACGAGCATTAGTGAGGTCAGGCACTGATGTTGGGCTTTTAGGCCTGGCTCCCAGTCGGTGTTTCAATTCATCCCAATGGTGTTCAATAAACTGTGCAGGCCAGTCAAGTTCTTCCACACAGATCTCGATAAACCATTTCTGTATGAACCTTGCTTTGTGCACAGGGGCATTGTCATGCTGAAACAGGAGAGGGCCTTACCCAAACTGTTGCCACAAAGTTGGAAGCACAGACAACTCTAGATTGTCATTGTATGCTGTAAAGTTAAGATTTCCCAAATCATAAAAAACAGCCCCAGAACATTATTCCTCCTCCACCAAACTTTACAGTTCACCTGTCGGACTGCCAGACTGCTCTGGAGTCCAATGGCGGAGAGCTTTACACGACTCCAGCTGACTCTTGGCATTGTGCATGGTGATCTTAGGCTTGTGTGCGGCTGCTCGACCATGGAAACCCATTTCATGAAGCTCATGAGGCCGTCTAGCATATTGATTAGAGACAATGAGGGCACAGTGGGAGCTGCTTATCAGAGGGAAAATCAGTCAACAAAGTGAATGGGCTGGAGAGCTAAAGGTGAGAAAAGTCTTAGGAAGGCAGTTCTTACACAGTAGGAATTGTTGTGTATTGGAGATTGAGGAGAAATGGCACCTCAATCGCTCTCATACACAACAATACATTTACTGTCTACGCACATCCCTGCACAACCAAAAAACCCTTCTTCATCTCAAAGTACTTACTGTAAACCTTCCCCCAGCCCATTGACTTTGACAGACCAATCTTGTCAATAGTAGCCCTTTGCAG
Organism: Salmo trutta; assembly: GCF_901001165.1. Classification (NCBI taxonomy): domain Eukaryota; kingdom Metazoa; phylum Chordata; class Actinopteri; order Salmoniformes; family Salmonidae; genus Salmo; species Salmo trutta. Next base: position 35,109,389 of record NC_042961.1, read on the forward strand.
GGAAATTATGCAGACATGTCTTTGTATTGCGTTTTGAGAATCTGCAGAGAATAATGAGGTGGTTGTGTCATTACTGTTGTAGTCTTTATTTTATACTTTTCAGTGTCCGTTGCTGGTTTCTGTTCCAAAATCTTGTTGTGCTATGTCACCGCAAGGTGTGTCCACTCCCTCATGCTTGTGTACCCAAAATGCCCCCGCTTTGGGGAGCTTTTCAGCAGGGCACTGGAATGACTCCAAATAACCTGAGTTTAACAAAAAGAATATGTCAAAACAGAACAGGGGTAGACTAGATTACATGGTCTGGAACATACTCTGGTCCTCAAGCTACCTCTAACCACCTGTAACCCCATAACAAACCATACAAACACTACCCAATTCATGTTTATACCATGCTTACTGTAAATCTTAGCCATCAGCTTGTAAATATTTTGGCCAATTTATACCCTTACATTGTGCAGAGCTAGGTGTTGGAAGCGTATGTTGATGGAATCAGATTCTGTACCACCTACAACAAAATACACAATTTAACCACCCCACTAATTGTATTGATCTCTATTAGACTGGCTAGCTAAGCATACCTAACATGGACATTTCAATATTGTCAGCTTGCTGTTAGCTAACTAGCATCACAAGATTGCTAGCCAACTGAGAACCAACCATATACAATTTAGACGCATTCATCATTGCTAGCAACACACAGAGTGAGTTAGCTATATCGACAATTCTATTTTTAGTATCAGTGTTTTCCAGACAAGGGTGGAATAGATGGCTAGATACTCTTTATTTGGTAACATGAGCTAGCTTACGTTAGCTAACGTCAGTCAAAGTTAAAACGAACAAACAAATATGTTTACTCTGCTGAAGGTAGCTACCAGTCTAGTTGTGACACAGCCTCAACCCCCACCACCAGTGGTTTTGTATCCTCCACTGGAAAACCTAAAATTACAATGTCCCTCAGATTTTCCTCTACCTCCTCCTCTAGTTCATCGAAGTATTGCATGGAAGCTATTAAAAATAAATCCACCAAACTGACAGTCGCTTACAGGCAGCTCAGCTACAGTTTTACACAGCAGGTGCTTTTCAACCTGGGGGCCATGGTCGCAGTCGTGGCAGGGGTGGTGACAGCAGAGGAGCCAGGGGGGATAGTGATAGAGTTGGAATGGAGATGGAGGATGCTTCTATTATCACAACCCCGGCCACTGGAGAAATTAGTGTCCAAAGAGGTTGGAACCACAGAGGAGAGGAGATGGCTCAGAATACAGACGCCCCTCAGGGGAAACAACATCTTTAATACAGCAACGCCCACAAGTAAAAGTAGACCAATCTGGCCCAAACCTTATGGTAAAAATACAGGGAAAATAAATTCCTATGTTGGTAGATACGGGTGCTGCTACATCCACTTTTGGTAAAGGAACTGGACTTGGCCTACCCCTAACCAATAAAACTAAACACTTTCCTCCACCCCAGTAGTACATTTTGAAACAAAACGCATGCCCAGTAAACGTAGAAGATTATTTTATATATAAATATTCTTCAAAGTAGCCACCCTTTGCCTTGATGACAGCTTTGCACACTCTTGGCATTCTCTACCAGCTTTACCTGGAATGCTTTTCCAACAGTCTTGAAGAAGTTGATAAGCACTTGTGGGCTGCTTTTTCTTCACTCTGTGGTCCAACTCATCCCAAACCATCTCAATTGGGTTGAGGTTGGGTGATTGTGGAGGCCAGGTCATCTGATGCAGCACTCCATCACTCTCCTTCTTGGTCAAATAGCCCTTACACAGCCTGGAGGTGTGTTGGGTCATTGTCCTGTTGAAAAACAAATTATTGTCCTACTAAGCGCAAACCGGATGGGATGGCGTATCACTACAGAATGCTGTGGTAGCCATGCTGGTTAAGTGTGCCTTGAATTCTAAATAAGCCACAGACAGTGTCACCAGCAAAGCACCCCCACACCATCACACCTCCTCCTCCATGCTTCACAGTGGGAACCACACATGCGGAGATGTGTGGAGTAGGTGTTTGTTGTGAGATGCGGAGTAGGTGTTTGTTCACCTACTCCGCATCTCACAAAGACAGCGGTTGGAACCAAAAATCTCCAATTGGGACTCATCAGACCAAAGGACAGATTTCCACCAGTCTAATGTCCATTGCTCGTGTTTCTTGGCCCAAGCAAGTCTCTTCTTCTTATTAGTGTCCTTTAGTAGTGGTTTCTTTGCAGCAATTCGACCATGAAGGCCTGATTCACACAGTCTCCTCTGAACAGTTGATGTTGAGGTGTGTCTGTTACTTGAACTCTGTGAAGCATTTATTTGCGCTGCAATTTCTGAGGCTGGTAACTCTAATGAACTTATCCTCTGCAGCAGAGGTAACTCTGGGTCTTGAGAGCCAGTTTCATCATAGCACTTGATGGTTTTTACGACTGCACTTGAAGAAATGTTCAAATTTTTTGAAATTGACTGACCTTTATGTCTTAAAATAATGATGGACTGTCGTTTCTCTTTGCTTATTCGAGCTGTGTTTTCCATAATATGGACTTGGTCTTTTACCAAATAGGGCTATCTTCTGTATACCACCTACCTTGTCAAAACACAACTGATTGGCTCAAACGCATTAAGAAGAAAAGAAACACACCTGTTAATTGAAATGCATTCCACGTGACTTTGACTGGTACTGTATGTATTTCTCCCACCCAACCATTTCATTTACTGGAAAGAGACTTGCTAACAACACTAAACACTACGATTTATTATACTCGTGAGTGGGCAAATTGAACCACTCCTCGAGACGGAGTGGGAAACTGAGTCTGTCCCTCAGTTTATTCTGTCTCAAGTTCCAGACTCATTATGGGCAGAGCACTCTAATAATATAATATTTTAGTAATCTGAAGCTAAGGAATCAATCCAAGGTTACACAACGAATACGAGTGACAGCATCTACCTTTTATTGTTTGCGTTTCCTATGGGAACAGAGGGATCAAGCTTGGGACTGATATTACATTTGAGGTCTCCACATTCCTCTCTCCCCGGCACATCTGGAGTTTGGGTCAAAGATAACATGTGTCCTTGGTGTTGTGAACTCAAATAGGCTGTAAGGGACAGAGGACAATTTGGAACGGAGGTATGAATAATTGAAAAGGATACAGATTTTGTCAACCTGACATGATGATTTCCAAATACTATTTCGATAGCGTTTGAATAACACCGGTGATTTAATTAAGTAAGAAGGTAATTTTAAAAGAAAGAAAAAAAAAGATGTTTCCATTAAGTGGAACACTGTCCAAAATTAAAGTAAGTAGTTCCAAGACTAAACCAGCACCAATTCTTTGCAGGCCCTAGCAGATTTGTTAAACAACAGGTTTTATATTTTGTTGATGTCCCAAGGGACAGAAAGTACAGAACGCAAGCCATACGTCAATGCAACTGGTCTAGACAATAATATTGCAAGTGAAAGGAGCTCTGGGATTGTTTACCTTAGTAGGTGTCCATTTCGCTTAATGGTACCCTGTATCATCTGATGTGTCTCCAGTATGATTATGTATACGCATGGTTTTATCAAGGCTTCCTGCCCAAAATGCAGTAAGCTCGATTGAAAAAGAAAGGGAGGTAAATAGCATAGGCCTCGAAGTACCGAAAATTGCATTTTTAGGACTGATTAAGATATAGCATAGTGAATACTAATTACTTGTTTATTTTCTCTTCCAGGACTGATGGAATGTCCACTACCCAATATTCTGATGAGTTTAAAAATGATTCTGTATCTCTCCATTTGAAATGCTTCCTGAGGCAGGTGCTTTGGAAGAGCAGTTAGTGAAATTCTGCAGTACTATAAAGTATAAGTGTACCCGGATCGGGCTGTTAATGGAACTCTCAAATTAAGTAAATCCTGGCCATTTGTTTGATTTTTCCCTACGTTTTACCACACACACACACACCAGCATACACACGCAGCCCACCTGTTATCCTGTTGGGGATAGGGGGCAGTATTTACACGGCCGGATAAAAAACGTACCGGATTTAATCTGGTTACTACTCCTGCCCAGTAACTAGAATATGCATATAATTATTGGCTTTGGATAGAAAACACCCTAAAGTTTCTAAAACTGTTTGAATGGTGTCTGTGAGTATAACAGAACTCATTTGGCAGGCAAAAACCTGAGAAGATTCTGACCAGGAAGTGGCCTGTCTGACAAGTTGTTGTTCTTCTTGCCTCTGTTTATTGAAGACTGAGGATCTTTGCTGTAACGTGACACTTCCTACGGCTCCCATAGGCTCTCAGAACCCGGGAAAAAGCTGAATGACGTAATTCAAGGCCCAGGCTGAAACACACTAGCGCGTTTGGCAAGTGCTCTATCAGAGGGCCATTAGACGAGGCTCGTGCATGAGGGGATAGCATGCTTTTACTTTCTCTCTCGTTGAATGTAAACAGGCTTTGCCGGTTGGAATATTATCGCTTTTTTACGAGAAAAGTGGCATAAAAATTGATTTTAAACAGCGGTTGACATGCTTCGAAGTACGGTAATGGAATATTTAGAATTTTTTTGTCACGAAATGCGCAATGCTCGTAACCCTTATTTACCCTTCGGATAGTGTCTTGAACGCACGAACAAAACGCCGCTGTTTGAACATAACTATGGATTATTTGGGACCAAACCAACATTTGTTATTGAAGTAGAAGACCTGGGAGTGCATTCTGACGAAGACAGCAAAGGTAATAAAATTTTTCTTATAGTAAATCTGACTTTGGTGAATGCTAAACTTGCTGGGTGTCTAAATAGCTAGCCCTGTGATGCCGGGCTATCTACTTAGAATATTGCAAAATGTGCTTTCACCGAAAAGCTATTTTAAAATCGGACATATCGAGTGCATAGAGGAGTTCTGTATCTATAATTCTTAAAATAATTGTTATGTTTTTTGTGAACGTTTATCGTGAGTAATTTAGTAAATTCACCGGAAGTGTTCGGTGGGAATGCTAGTCACCTGCTAATGTAAAAAGCTGGTTTTTGATATAAATATGAACTTGATTGAACAGACATGCATGTATTGTATAACATAATGTCCTAAGATTGTCATCTGATGAAGATCATCAAAGGTTAGTGCTGCATTTAGCTGTGGTTTGGGTTTATGTGACATTATATGCTAGCTTGAAAAATGGGTGTCTGATTATTTCTGGCTGGGTACTCTGCTGACATAATCTAATGTTTTGCTTTTGTTGTAAAGCCTTTTTGAAATCGGACAGTGTGGTTAGATTAACGAGAGTCTTGTCTTTAAAATGCTGTAAAATAGTAATATGTTTGAGAAATTGAAGTAATCGCATTTCTAAGGTATTTGAATAACGCGCCACAGGATTCAACTGGCTGTTGAGTAGGTGGGACGCAAGCGTGCCACCTAGCCCAGAGAGGTTAAGAATATTTGTAGTGGTTAATACCATGTCTGATTTATTTTATGTGTGGTTTTTCTATGAGTTTAGTAGGTTCTTTATGGGTTAACAGAGATGCACCTTAAAGGGCACACAAAATAAATGTTCTGAAGTATGCTTCTGTTGTGTCTTTGGCTATGCCAGATTAAGTGATATTTCATGCTATTCTATAAAATCCTTTCTCTGTAATTAATATTACCTGATTAAGCTAATCATGTAAATGTAATTAACTAGAAAGTCGGGGCACCACGGAAGAACGTTTATAGAGCCGTTATCTTCCGAATAAACTCTTAAAATACTTCGTAATCTTTTACATCGATAGCCGTCATCTTAATCATCTAATTTTCAGTCTCATAATGAAAGTTGTAAATTCTTGGTTATCTTCACGAACCCTGGCTAACAAGTTGAATCAGCAATACAAAATTGGGTTTAACTATTTATTTACTAAATACCTAAACCAATCACACAGAATTACAAATACACAGAATACAATGATGTCATACAGAAAACATCCCTGGTGGACGGAACCTGTATGAAAGCTGGTTACACAAAGGAAAGGGGGTTGGGCTTGAATGAAAGAGCGGGAAGACTTAGGAACAAAGAAACAGCAGCTATGCTATCGTAAATACATTATCTTATGCATTACTAAATTACCGCCCATTTGTAAAAGGAAAATGCAATAAATATTTACTCTGAGCTGCGCTTCGGTAGATTGGTCGTAGATGCTGGCCGGGTTGGCCAACAGATCTTCCTGTCCTCGGGAAGAATGTCTCTGGTGTTAAATTGGATACGTGGTGGTATCTTCGTCTGTCTGTTAGACTGGATCCGTCGTCCGTCCTTTCCTAGCCCACGTCTACAGTGGCCGCTGCTAACTCAACGGCTAGGAAGTATCACTTCTGTAGTGATTAAGCTCAAAGTTCATACCATTCGCCACCAAAGCTCACGCCGTGGTTGGCTTAGTTCTGTACTTGACGTGTGTCCTTCTAACGTAGAGGCTGCAGACCTCACGTACTGGAACATGTGGTTATCTTTTCGTCAAAGGCTTATATAGTGGAGAGGGGGAAGGATGTGTTTCATCGTTTATAACCCCTGTCTCTTCACAGGGGTGGGCCACTGATCAAGCAGGGCACTTTCCTTATGAAAACCCAATTCTCTCATTTGGAAGCTAAAATGACATTTAATCTCCTAACAAACAATTTCAATATCAAACATTTCAATTGCATAACAATTCCATGTGACTCTGATAACTAGAGGGTGTATACTTTCCCAGGTACAGTTTATGTCGTCCTGTCATCAGTCGTAATGTCTCAGATGACAACCGAACTGACATCCATACTCGTTACGTTCCAAAGCATATTTCCAACTGGTTTTATTACCAAAATATGGTTCCTTTCCCCATTTGTTTGATGTTCCCAGAGTCTCTATATTTAACAGGACAGCAGTCCTTCAGTAGGGTCAGAAAGAGAGGGGAAGGGAGAAAGGTATTTATGGGGGGGTCATAAACCTTACCCACAGGCCAACGTCATGACACTTCTCTGCTTCCCAAAACTCCCCCAGACGGCCATCCCCATCACTATCTCCAGCCTGGATAATAGTCAAGAGGCACGATAGAGGTAAAGAACCTTTTAAAACCTAGGTGGAAATGGACCACATCAGATCGCCCTCACCACCCCAACAGTGGTAAAGTGCTTGGGAAAAGACACCTGGATCCACGCCTCCCAAGTAAGAAAGAAGGTAGCAAAGCCAGGAGGAAATGTTACTCCTGCGACCAAGTAGGGGTACTCTGCTCAGCCTGGGACAAGCAGCTATTGTGGCTGTGGGCATCCTCTGGGTGGTAGCAGACTCAAAGCCAGAGGCGGGTGAACGTGCTAGTAACCTCTCCCCAAAGTCTCTGCTCCAGCATTGACCGGTTTTCACAGGGGAGAGCTCAGAAGTAGACAAAACCGACCTGGACTCTGATGACCCCGCTGACCTGAAAACAAAAAGAGGACATGGCCATTAAGCTTTTCCTCTGTTCAAACCCTTTCTTACAATTAGCTACTAATGTCTCTGTACTACAGAATGTATCTGATTGTTGGGTTTGTGGATTATTACCAGACAGTGCTGAGACTATGCCATTATTAGCAATACCCCTCAGTGTTTATGAAATATTGATGTGGACAAAAGGAGGTAACCTTACAGACCGAGATCTTCATTGGGTGGAGGATGAGGTGTTTTATATGAGAAGATTTGATTTTAATAATGCTACCTCTCTGCCCAAGCAACCGATCACCCTGGCCTACTTTCCCCCAGGATATGGATATTTGTGTTATATAGCTAATGGAACCGGGGAAAGTCACTGAAAGTATAGCCTTTCTGTCTACAATAACCTTACCGTTACTGTTGAGAAATGGAACATTCTACCCTAACATGCTCATTGGGAGTACGTTATAAACTTAAGAATGTCTACTTCCTCAGTAAGTGGAACTATGTAGGTGTGTGGCGGGAAAGCCTACTTTTATCTGCCAATAAACTGGTCAGGCTCATGCTATGCTGCCTATGTTGTTCCTGCTGTGCGTGCTAGCCAAGAACCCACAAGTCACCCTTTCTCCCACTTGTATAAGAGGACCATTGTGGCTGGCCCTGCAAAAAAAGAAGGGGGGGGGGTCAAGAATGCTGTACTTACATTCCAAACCTCTCTATTGGTGTTGCTGAGTCAGTTGCCACTATTAGAAAAGGTTGTTGCTACTATGGCAAAGCGAGATAACGAGGGGAGTTGTGATCTCTTTGCATGGGTGAAAACTAACCTGGGGAACATTGGAACTCTTGTGTTGCAATGTCTCCTGGTACTGGTCGGATTCCTTTTTCTATCCTTCTGTCTGTTCTCATGCCTGACGATTTTGATGAGGAGATTGTGTGAAACATCAGTATCTCCTCCCCACCAGATGGTCATGACCACAGAAGTGAACTTCAATGACCTGACGGATCTAGCCACTGCCTCCCCCTTTATTTGGGATCCAGATTTCCCTATTGGAGACGATAGTGCCTACTGTTATCAAAATGACCCCGATCCCTATGAACCGCCCTTTTCCTTAGATTATTATTAAGTTACCTTTCAGGAGTTCCATTGATATCACACCTTTTTCTGTAAAATGCCAATTTCCTAGAAACCAGAAGGTTTTAAGTTCTGTCTGACAATATCTCAGATATATAATTTGATGCCATGGTTTCCATGTCATCAAAGCAGGAATTGTTGTGGCAGAATTAGGGTGAGCTGTTATAAGGTTTATGCTCTGTTCTGTGATAAACTGCTTTTCATAGACTCCTGTTACGTCTGCACCCTAACACAAGGGCATTGCGTTCTGGAACTGTTGATTGTATAAAAAAAAATATTGTGCATTTAGAAAGTATTCAGACCCCTTGCCTTTTCCACATTTATTCTAAAATGGATATAAAAAATAAAAAAATCCTCATCAATCTGCACACAATGCCCCATAATGACAAAGCAAAAACAGGTTTAGGCATTTTTGCAAATGTATTAAAAATAAACTAATTAAATGACATTTACATAAGTATTCAGAACATTTACTCACTACTTTGTTGAAGCACCTTTGGCATCGATTACAGCCTTGAGTCTTCTTGGGTATGACGCTACAAGCTTGGCACACCTGTATTTGGGGAGTTTCTCCCATTCTTCTCTGCAGATCCTCTCAAGCTCTCTCAGGTTGGATGGGGAGTGTCGCTGCACAGCTATTTTCAGGTCTCTCCAGAGATGTTCGATCGGGTTCAAGTTCGGGCTCTGGCTGGGCCACGCAAGGACATTAAGAGACTTGTCCCAAAGCCACTCCTGTGTTGTCTTGGCTGTGTGCTTAGGGTCATTGTTCTGTTTGAAAGTGAGCCTTCGCCCCAATCTGAGGTCCTGAACCCTCTGGAGCAGGTTTTCATCAAGGATCTCGCTGTACTTTGCTACGTTCATCTTTCCCTCAATACTGACTAGTCTCCCAATCCCTGCTACTAAAAAACATCCCCACAGCTTTCTGCCACCATCATGCTTCACCGTAGGGATGGTGTCAGGTTTCCTCCAGACGTGATGCTTGGCATTCAGGCCAAAGAGTTCAGTCTTGGTTTCATCAGACCAGAGAATCTTGTTTCTCATGGTCTGAGAGTCATTTGGGAGCCTTTTGGCAAACACCAAGCGGGCTGGCGTGCCATTTAACTGATTAGTGGTTTCCGTCTGGCCACTCAACCATAAAGGCCTGATAGGTGGAGTGCTGCAGAGATGGTTGTCCTTCTGGAAGGTTCTCCCATCTCCACAGAGGAACTCTGGAGCTCTGTCAGAGTGACCATCGGGTTCTTGGTCACCTCCCTGACCAAGGCCCTTCTCCCCCGTTTGCTCAGTTTGGCCAGGCGGCCAGCTCTAGGAAGAGTCTTGGTGGTTCCAAACTTCTTTCATTAAGAATGATGGAGGCCACTGTGTTCTTGGGGACCTTCAATGCTGCAGAAATGTGTTGGTACCCTTCTCCAGATCTGTGCCTCGACACAATCCTGTCTCGGAGCTCTACGGACAATTCCTTCGACCTCATGGTTTGGTTTTTGTGCTGACATGTACTGTCAACTGTGGGACAGACAGGTCTGTGCCTTTACAAATCATGTCCAATCAATTGAATTTACCACAGGCGGATTCCAATCAAGTTGTAGAAACATCTCAAGGATGATCAATGGACACAGCATGCAGCTGAGCTCAATTTAGATAATCATAGCAAAGGGTCTGAATACTTATGTAAACAAGGTATTTCTGTTTAAATTTGAATAAATGTGCTAACATTTCTAAAAACCTGTGTTTTGCTTTGTCATTATGGGGTAATGTGTGTAGATTGATGAGAAAAAATATAATTTAACTGACTCGCTACAAATGAAGAGCCAGTGATAATTGAAGACGCTTCAGAATTGGACTACTTGATAACCAACCACAACTATAAAAGCTTCAAAGCAGGTCGCCACCTCTACTGTGAAATCTCCAGCTCTCCGATGGTTGTGTGGTGTCTAGCTTTATCTGAAGCTTCAATAGACATCAGTGCACATGCACACTATCTATTCCTTGGAAAGAGAGCTTTGTACAACAGACGAGTCATGTAATCAATACTCAAAGCTGTACCAGCCCATTTTATTCATTTACACACTTGATCTCACATAAATCATTTTATTTGGGGCTCTCCAATCTGAAAGCCATTTCCTTGAGTCAAGTCATTCATTGTTACGACTGAACAAACACAGTAATGATTTATTTAAGTGATAAGATTTCATTTGAGTTTTTCTGCCTGTTCCGTGTTATTCGTTGTTCCATTCCTATCAACAATTTGGTGTAATGTCAGTAATAATCACATACCTCCACAACAAAAACTGAAAGTGAAGTTTTAGTACACTCATTCAATCATTAAGGAATTTGGACCAGGATTGTTTTGCCATCATGTTTAATACTTAATTTCAGTCTGCATTATTGACTGAAATTAAATATATGTTAGGTCAGAAAGTCAACATTGTGTGAGCAAGTGTTGCTTATTTACACATAATAAGTTGTGAAGTAAATATGGTCAAAGTGTGTGTCTTCATCACTGTGCTTTCTGTTTCTCCCACTGTTCTGGTGTCAGCGTCTTCTGTTCAAAGGCGTGGATCTCTTTCAGCTCTTCAGCCAAGCAGGTGTTCACAATCCTGACAAACCAAACAAACCAAAAATCAGAAACAAGAGTCAACTACAGTCTACTCCACATATCCATTCAGTTAGCTCATAACCCATATCAGCTCTACCTGCCCACTGTGCCTACCTGTGTCTCGCCAGCAGTGGTTTCCCCTCAAACTGGGGAGACACTATTAGAACTTTGAAGCTGGCAGCACATCTGTTAGGGGATGTGTCTTCAACTTCCTGTAAAAATAAAGCCGGTAGAACAGGTCATTGGTGGGGTGTGTCACACCATAGCTCAGGAGTGGCCAACGCACCTCCCGGGTGTGAATGGTTTTGCTCCAGTCCTGTACTAACACGCAAGACTCAACTAAGGTTCTGATCATGAGCAATTGATTAGTAGACTCAGGCAAGAGCAGAGCTAGAACAAAAGCCTGCACACCCAGTAGCTCTCCAGTAGGAGTGTAAACGTACAAATACAAAATGACCAAAATCAGCCCAATTCTGTTACACTAATTGTTTTTTCACCAATCAGTCACAGCATAGGGCAATTTTAGATTTTTTTTTAACACCTTTTTTCACCCCAATTTCGTGGTATCCAATTGATAGTTACAGTCTTGTCCCATCAGTGCAACTCCCGTACGGACTCGGGAGAGGCAAAGGTCGAGAGCCGTGCCTCCTGCGAAACACGACCCAACCAAGCCGCACTGCTTCTTGACACAATGCCCGCTTAACCCGGAAACCGCACCAATGTGTCAGAGGAAACACCGTACATCTGGCGACCACGTCAGCGTGCCAAACCCTCTCCTAACTCAGACGACGCCTCATGGGTCTCCCAGTCACGGCCAGCTGTGACACAGCCTGGGATCGAACCCGGGTCTGTAGTGACGCCTTAGACCACTGCGCCACTCGGGAGGTCCACGTACATTGATTTTAACAAACAATTGGTCCCCAAAAAATGCACCCCTCCGGTGAATTTCAAAATCCCGATGTGGCCCGAGCCAAAAAGTTTGCCCACCCGTGGCATAGGGGTATACTACAAAGCAGGATCAATGACTTAGCCTGCTAACTTGCCAAAATATTCTAAAATAACTTTTTATTCTTAGAAATATAAGCTTGAAAAGGGCAAAACCACATATCTAAGTTTCTTAATTAAGCAGAAAATCTATATTTATTTCTGGTTGTTTAGCTGGCTAACTCATTGGTCCTGCTTTGTTGTATAACACCCAAATCTTTTCACATCAGATTTTCAGAGGTGATGTGATTGGTCAAAAGACCAATTAGTCAAAAAAAGATCAGAATTGAACTCCCTGTGTAAACGCAGCCTATGATACGTAGCATCCGTGTTCATTCATTGGGGAATAGGGATACATACCACATGCACCGCTCCGATCTCCTTGATTAGTTTGTCACGGATGTGATCTGTTGTAACAGACATACTTTTGGAAACAATACTTTTGTTGTCGCTTTATGATCCAAAACGTTACGGTAGGTTATTTTGTAAACAAGATGACGAAGCGAAAGGGAGGGTCCACTACCGCGTATGTATTGAGAGGCGGAATTAGATACTCAGGAAATGTGAAAGTATCCAATCGCAACTATGGAGTCAGAACTTCTAACCAACCAGATACTACTAGGGCGGGAAGAATATTTTTACACCAATGAGCGCTAGAATTGGACCATCTCGGAGTGACCAATTAATTGGGAGATGTGGGGGTCCTTATTTTACGATCTTGTTTAATTTCTTGCCTGAATAAATATATTACATAATAAATAGTTTGTAACTATACCTTCTCACGTGACCAAAGATACAAAATTATGTTATTTTTCTCGTAAATTCACATTTTGATATATATAAACTGTTAGTATAATGTGTGCTTTGAACTATGTTGTGTCAGGCATTAGCTTGAACCTCTTTTAAATTTGAAAACACAGCAAACGTTTTGTTAAAACAAAGATGATCTATTATATTGAGAAGATAGTCGAGTGACCGCTCTAACAGTGGAAATACATGTCCTCCAAGATGGAAGGCAGGCGAGCTCACCAATAAGTCGTTTTTCTCAAAGTTGCCACGTGTATCCACTTATATCAGTACGTCTGTAACAGCGTGAACATTACGAATCTTATATTAGTCAAATAAGCCTCAAGTAATTCGACACTATCATAGACCTAAATACAAAACGGGGTTACCTCACATGGACAGATTTGGGGTGGAGTAAATGCTCTCGCTTTGCTTTTTCTTCTCTTGTTTACAGTACATTTTTCTCACGCAGAACTAGTATCGGTTAGGGGGAAATTAATTAAATTAATGTGCATGTATTTCATAATGCTGGAGTAAAACGATATATTACCATACTACTCACATCAGGTTTAAGTTCCTTTTGTAGCCAGGTAGAAGTCAGACTAGCTAGCTAACATAGCTGGCTGGCTAGCTAACTGTTAGCTAACACAGGACAGGTTGCAAAGAATGTACACGTGAGATTTATGACACTAACTTGCTTGTTATTGACACATAACTCTACATATGGATTTTAGTTTGGTGACTTGATCATTTCATGTACATCTACTATGGTCTTGGAGGTAGAGAGTTTATTCGGGGTGTACATGCTGTATTGCACCAATCCCAAATTCAAGGGTCGCATCTACATTGGTTTCACTGTGAATCCAGAGCGTCGTATAGGACAGCACAACGCAGGACGACACCGTGGTGGAGCCAAGAGGACCAGTGGAAGGGGACCTTGGTAACTAACAGAACTAATGAAAAATAATATGTTGTATGGCTTGTTGCCATTCCTACAGTCTGAGAGACCTTGTGCATCATGTCGATTTTGTCCTTGTGCCTTCTCCAGGGAGATGGTTCTCATCATTCATGGCTTCCCCTCTGACATAGCTGCTTTGAGGGTAAGTCAGTAGGAACTGCTTCTCTTTAGCCTAATAGGCTGACCACACTGCTTGCGTCGCGAAATTTAGAAATCGATGTTATTCAGTAATTGCACTCCAGCGTGCCAACGAGCATCTGCGTTGCCAAGAGCTAAAATAGAAGTCATTCCTATTTCTGACGCAGATCGCGCTGCAAGTCCTGCCTCTCCCATCTTCTCATTGGTTTACGCTTCGAACACACCGACTGCGTTTGCATTTTGATACACCAGAAGTACATTAATTTCCAATGGAACGCTGCGTTTGCCTTGCAGTATTGCGTTGCGGAGGCAGTTGCAGTGCGTTCTGTGTGGTGCATACGTTGGATTTTTGGAACGTATGCATCAAATTGTATGCATTGACTTGACAGAAAGTAGCAAAATGTGAATGTTGAATTTTTATTGCACACATATCCAGTAAAAACAATATGGGATAACATAATTCAAACAGTTTGGCTGTAGAATTTCTTAACATTTTTTATACATTTATTTGCCAAGTATATTATTTATTCGATGACATCCACAAATTAATTGTGAGAGAGAGCCTATCATATAATTCCCTCCAAAATGCAGTTTTGGAGCGAAATGCAATAATAAATAGTCAAGATAGCAGAGTAGGCTCTTTCAACAATGAGACCAACGTTGAGGAAGGTGGTCTTGATCGCGCTGTTGGGCCAGGACCAGCCCCGCCGAAAGTGCCGTTCTGTGTGGGTCCAGAGATGGTTAAAGTCCCGAAAGCAGGTAGGGGAGTTCCACCATCTCATTCAAGAGCTTCGACTGTTTGGAGAGGAATTCCGAAGTTACTTTCGTCTGGACCGAAGCCAGTTCGATCACCTGCTCCAGATGGTTGGAGCCAGGATCGCCCGGATGGATACCAACTACCGGGAGTCCATCAGCCCAGATGAACACCTGGCTATTTGTCTCCGGTAAGCTAAATTCTAGTACATTTTTAAAGCCTTTGATACCATAATTGATTGATATTTGATATATTGCTTTTATGTGCAACCTAGCTAGCTAAAGGGCTCTCTAGTTAATAGTCCCTATTTGACATCAGATGTACTTTTACAGAATGTTCATTAGGACTATAACTTTTCCCAAAGTTGGTTTATAATCCTTTTTTAATTGTGCAATGTTACCAAATGAAAAGAAAGTTGGGGTGCCTTCTGCTCTGATGAAGGTAGGCTAGTCTTCTCCAGGACCCATTGTTGTTCAAGACAGTTAGTCATTCATTACGTTCTTATTGGACTTGCATTCACTCTTAGAGAAAAAGGTTCTAAAGGTGTCCTTCTGCTTTCCCCATAGGATAACACTTTTTGGTTCCAGGTATAACCCTTTGGGGACCCAATAGGGTTCTACTTGGAACCAAAAGGGTTCTACCTGGAACCAAAAAGGGTACTACCTGGAAACAAAAAGGGTTCTCCTATGGGGACAGCCGGAGAACCCTTTTAAGTAGATAGTACCATTCTTTCTAAGAGTAGAGTTGGCCTGGGCTACAGTTTATTGATCTAGTCATAGACTGAATTGTACTGTTTCAAGGCATTGTTACTGATGGTTGATGAGTATTACAATATAATTAGTAGAGCATAATAAACAGTAATGAGGTAGCTATATGAGTAGCTATAATATGTGGGGGGAATTCAAGTTACACACAATATTGATCATTATTTTGAATTATATTTTAGATTCTTGGCGACGGGACTCCTACAGGACCATTGGATTCAGCTTCCGAGTTGGACGGTCCACGGTGGCGGGCATTGTCCCCTCTGTGGCACAATCCATATGGGACTGTCTGGTTGGTGAATACATGTCTCTCCCCAAGGAGGAAGACTGGAGGGGCATCGCTGCCGAGTTCCTGGAGAGGTGGAATTTCCCCAACTGTCTTGGCTCCATTGCCGCGAAACATGTAGTAATCCAGGCTCCACCGTGCTCGGGTTCGCAATTCTACAACTACAAGGGTACATATTCAGTTGTACTCTTGGCTGTAGTAGATGCCGCCTACTGTTTCCGTGTTGTCGATGTTGGTGCTTACGGCAAGGGAAGTGATGGCGGGACCCTCTGGGACTCTGCCTTCGGCCAGGCACTTCAGGATGGCACCCTGGAGATTCCACCACCTGCATCACTCCCTGGGGCTGAAGACCTGGGACTTGTTCCCCACGTCTTCGTCGGCGACGAGGCCTTCCCTTTGAGACCCAACCTCATGAGGCCATACGCTGGACGCCAGCTGCCATTGCCAAAGTCTGTAAGGATCTTTAACAAACGACTGTCCAGGGCAAGGTTAGTTGTTGAATGCGCCTTTGGGATTCTGGCAGCCCGGTGGAGAATGTATCGGAGAGTGCTTGGTCTCAGCCCCTCAAATGTCGACGCCTGCGTGAAGGCCACATGTGTTCTCCACAACTACCTGCGGAGGTCATTCCAGGAGCCGCTCTGAATTGAGATGGGCACGCCAAATGGTTACCTACCTGACGTCACCAGGAAAGGTGCCAACAACGCCCCCAGACAGGCACTCAGGTGAGGGAGAAACTGACCACCTACTTCCATTCGCCAGCAGGTGACTTCCATTTGCCAGCAGTATGCCATGGAGTGAAACAGCTCTTTTAAGAGCCCCCTAACACAAAGGTTATTTTAAGAACCATCCACCGTTGTCCATAAAATTGCATTTTTTCCCCAGATTACTTTATGTATCATTGTCTCTCTTCATTGGAAGTTATATTTAAGTGAAATTTGGGAGTGAAGATCACACCTTAACCCCTTCCCTCTCCCATTAACGCCAGTATTATACACACCTGGCATGGTACATCAGGTGAGCGGGAGCACTAATTAAGGTTATACGACATGATAACAAAGGGAAAGGGTAACCTAGGGTCCATACAAATAGTACAGTTTACCGCCATGTTCACTGGCCAGGCAAAATACAGGTGGAAGAGAATGTGTTTTTACTTTCATCTTGTCTTAGATCTGCAAATGTGTAGGGAAG
Organism: Salmo trutta; assembly: GCF_901001165.1. Taxonomy (NCBI): domain Eukaryota; kingdom Metazoa; phylum Chordata; class Actinopteri; order Salmoniformes; family Salmonidae; genus Salmo; species Salmo trutta. Next base: position 35,126,351 of record NC_042961.1, read on the forward strand.
AAATAAGCAGATTAAGTCTAAATGAGATATTAATAAACAACTGAAACAACTGACAATGAAAACATAATTTAATAAGTATTCAAGTACAGGAAAGAACATGACAGGTATGTATGTATGTATGTATGTATGTATGTATGTATGTATGTATGTATGTATGTATGTATGTTGTAAAAATGTTTAAAAAAATAAAACTATTGAAAGAGGTGTGTATGTGCGTGTAAAAATGAAAAATAAATAAATGTATAGCCTGTAATCTGTAAGAGAACAACAAGAGCATGTATTTTTGGCACAACTGCAGACAGAAACAGGCACTACTCATAAAGCCTAGACGTAGTAGGGGAACTTCAGACGTGGCCATAAAGAGAGAGAGGGCAAGGCACTGGAGATCTGAGGAACAGAGTGGATTGGAGGAGAGGTGTGTGTGTGTGTCTCTGTCTCTGTCTCTGAAAAAAAGAAAATAATATGTAGCCATAACACAGCTAAACAAACAAATGGCCCCTGGATGTCATGGACCAGTTGATGGAACATAACTTCACAAAAAGTTTCAACACCCTGGTTTTCAAGTGGTTTTAAATGAAAGAAATGTATTCACCTTGTAGTCTTGTAAAAGACCAACAAGAGCATCTGTGAATTCTCCAGTGTATGATTTTCAATTCTGTCAATTCAGAAATCTATGTAACGCTAATAAGGAATGCTATCCTAAGACTTTATAAACAAATTACTTTACGAATTGACTGAATTTAAACGGAACTGCCGTGTGTGAAAAGAAAGGTACAATGAGGGAGGTCAAAACAACAACCAGACAACTCCTCTTCCTGTCTTTCCTGTGAGCTGGTTTGCTAAATTGACTCCATCTATGGAAGGGAAGAAAAAAACAACACATACAAGCTTAACATAAATCTCACCTTTTATGGTGTTATATTATGTTAACTAAATACTGCTTGTATAGTGTAGTTAGTGGTGTAAATATTGGAACAGTGTGGTAAAGTTGGTAATACTTGCTGTTTACTCATGGAATTTGTATTTCAGATCAAAAGATGTATATGACAGGCAAATATTTAGACAGCAAACTGTTGTTTTAGGATATTTTGTAACCCAGAAACAACAGCTATACATTTGCCTCATATTAATACTTTGATCTGAAATACCAATTAGCCTACATGAGTATACTGTAAAAAAATACCTACTTTACTTCACTGTCGCAACACTTATGACACTACCTGTGATGTAGAGAGAAAAAAAACGTACCATTGAACTCGGCTTCGAAAAGCAGCTGATACATTTTAACCTTGACTGCTGCTTTTCTTTGCGGAAGCAGCCTCTTCAGTGTTGCCACCAGGCTCAAGGCAAAGAGGGTCTCTTCATCCTCCTTCATGTGAGCATCAAGTTGGGCAACATCCCACTCGATGGCTTGGAGGAGCCTCTGCTGAAATGAGTTGAGTGGATCTGGCGATGGTCGCACTTGTAGATGACGTTGAGGGTCTTGATGCACCGGTGGCGACAACACTTGTGGATGACATAGTAGAGGGTCTGGCTGTTAAATTGCCACTCGTTGCCCTAGGCACAATAAATGGATCCAGAAAATGAAGAATGTGGCAGAAGTGCCAAGGCTGCTGGCCTGAAGCTGCTGACCCAGACCTCTTCTTTTCTTTCTCTGCCCTTCTCTCTCTCTCTCTACCTGTCCCTGAGTTCTCTCCACTTCCTCCTACAGTCTTCTTTTACATAGACATGAACATAAGCCAAACCATTACCTAGCATAACTATAGTTATTAGATAGCTATCATGGACATGTCACCTACTGTGCACACAGACATACACATGGTTATCTGACCAAATTATCAGTGGTACAGTAGTATCTACCATTTATATTACTATTTATCTGACAAACACACTCTTTCAAACATGATTATTTGGGAAAGTTATCAGTTATAGTAACTAGCATAATTTATATGACTATTTCTTTCACACACACACCTCATTGGCTAGGTTAGCTAGCTAGCTAATGTTAAAAATCTGTCGTTCTGCCCCTGAACAACGCAGTTAACCCACTGTTCCTAGGCCGTCATTGAAAATAAGAATATGTTCTTAACTGACTTTTTTTAACTAGCCACATCTAGCACTAGCTCACTACTAAACTGACCTGGCAATCCTACTATCGGGGACACCTGTCTCCAAGCAGCATTTTTTGTGTTTATGTCCCTGTAGCTGTCAGCAGTTGTGTCAAAAAGACACTGTTTTGAGGAAACTGCGAAAATAATTCTCCTCCGTGTGTCCAACCGCATGCGACCATCTGCAAAAGATACCTGCATCAGTATAGTTGCCTAGCTGTGTAAAAAATATATGCAGTAGTGATGCTATTACGCAGTTGGTGTGTTATACAAATCAGTAAAATCCAGACGGAAAATATTTACACAAGAAGCAACCTAATATTACACAGCCATCTCCTCATTGGTTATACCCACGTGGGTGACTGAAAGACAAACGAGGTCAGTGGTGGTAATGCACCTAATTTATGAAAGTTGCCAATCGCAATATAAAGTCAAGAGAAGAAAAGGCCTGGAAGGGAGAGAGATGACTAGAAACGATTCGGTTTACCGTTTTATGTGTGGATTAATTGGCGGAGTAGAGGACCTTGTGCATTTCAGGTAAAATAACAACTCAATGTTTATATCCCAGGACAAATTAGTTAGCAACAGCAAGCTAGCTAAATAGGACAAATTAGCTAGCAAGTGCAAGCTAACTTGCTAAATTGCCATAAATGTTTAATTCTTTTCGACCTGTCCCCAAATTAATGTAATTGGTTCAGAGTTTGTTTTGATATTTTAACTTGCGTGTCGTGATCGCGTTTGTTGTGGGGGTACAAAATACATTTATGCACGATGGCGCACGCGCACAGCCGGTTTGGGTTCCGTGTAACTTTCAATTCAACAACCTTAGTTACACCCCCCCCCCCCCCATATGTGTCACTTCCCCACCAGATTGATGTTTCAAGACCTAACCTCTGTCTTCTCCTTCCTTCCATCAATAGTTTGAGTGGGCATGGCAGAACCCCCACTCCTCCCGACGCCTGTCCCACGTCACCCGGCGCTCAAAGAAGGAATCCAGCCTGCAGTTCCACTGGCGTGTGGTGTCCAACATGTTGCGGGTGATGCCGTGGAGCCGCCTGCCCCTCACCACCCGCTGGCTCAAGCAGGAGTACAGGATGGACTTTGAGCCTGGCCTTCAGCCGCCGCTGCACGTCCCTTTGGCCTTCGGCAGCATCAGGGCCAGGAAACAGAAACCGAAGGATGTGGAAGAGGAACAAGAGAAGGGTGCAGCTATATGCCTCCTTTGTCAGGGGACTGTTAAGGTAAAGCTAGTGGCGCTTTAAAGTAAAGCTGTACAGTGGCCACCAATTCTGGTCCTGGAGAGCATTGAAGACGCAGAGTTTTGTTCCAACCCTGCATCAAAACATCTCATTTAGCTAGTTGACTGCTCATCAGGACCTTGATTAATTTAATCCTTTCAGTCTGCAGATAAGATGACCTGCTTCCATCCCTTATGTCACATGACCAGCCACCTGATTTGCTTAGCCAAACACTTTCTGACGGGTGAGGCCGCACATCTCCTTCCTGTGGAGGGGGAGTGTCCCGGTTGCCATCGCTCAGTACTGTGGGGGAGTCTGATTCGCCACAAGAAAGGCTGTTACGGAGACCTGGAGGAGAACACATCCTCATCCCAAGTAAGTGGGGGATTCAAATGTAGGAATTATGATTGTCAGTGTTTTGTATTTTACTTATTAATTCAGACTTGCCTCAATAACTAACAGTAAAAATATTAGGATGAAGGCCCAAGTCATCTGTGATACTTCTGTTATATGACTTGTAATAATGCATCGGTGTTGTTTCACAGAACCATTGGACAGATGAACTGCAGATCTAATCTGAATGTGATCAGTCAGAACCTTCCTAATATGAACTTTGAACTGCTACCGAGTCACCATGACTGTACAGAGAAAAGACTGCGAAGATAGGATGAAATACAGTAGATCAATGACTAGCAAGTTACTCTTGAATGGACTTTCCTGCAACAGCAAAGGGTTGATCAATTGATTGATCCGTCAGAAGATTTAATGTTTGCACAAAAATCATGCTGATCTGGTGTGAAAAATGTTTTTAATGCAGCATCTGAACCCTTTTTAGATTGAATCTGTTAACTAAAAAACAATCATGAATAAGGCAGTTTTAAATGTGTGTAAAACCTATATGTATTGTATGTACAGCCAATAAAACATAGATGCTTTCTTTTGGAGCCAAGGAAAGCACAAGTTTTTGCCCCTGAGGAAGTGTTTATTTCAATATGATGTACCCACAAAGTTTAAATCCTTAAAACCATCACTAAAATAGCACCTGAGACCATATAGATCTAAACAGACATACTCTATCATCAGAACACACAACAAAATAACCAAACTATATCATAAAAAAGGCAACCATATAATATGACATATCATCAACATCAAGTGTATGTGCAAGACAGAAAACATAGTGACAAATAGATTTGAAAAAAGTGCATGGCTAGATAGACCCATCAGTGTCTCTTCATGATGGCTTTAGGTTCCTTTCTATGTACCTCATCTCTTGTCACTGAGCAGGGCTAGTATATGCAGTGACCACAGGCTTTAAGAAAGAAAACATGATTAAACAACAATGAAAGCATTCTCAGATTAAACATAGCAGCTAAACTGTAAATACATTGTGTATGTGATCAAATACCTTCAGTGAAGTGTACGAGAGCATGTGAGTATGGAACATGCATCTGGTCAAACCATTTGGCATGTGTTCAAATTCTCATGCTCTTGAAATGAACTCTTACCATGCTGGGTGCTGCAGGGGAGCAGAAGCGGAGCAGCTTGCAGCTGTAGATAGTCAGGGTGACAGAGATGCCGAGGAGAGTTGCGTGCACGAGGAACCACTCGACATAGAATGGATACACCGAATTCTGGGTAGGTGTGGGCGATAGCAGACACAGAAACATAGTTTGAGGTATGAGTGAATGACGCTACCATTCTGTTGCTATGTTTACTTTTCTAACCATCTACAGCACTATTTGTATTGTGTTTTAATATTCATGTATTCCATCAACAAACTTTCAATCTTTGATTGACACATACAGATGTTCTGATTGCTACCAACTACTAAGTCTCTGAGCTGTACAAGACAATAGTTTCCCCAGAACTTCCCCAAATCTTTTCACTGAGATTCAGCTGAAATAGTTGATCTCGGGACAGATACATATAGGCCTTATATACAGTATACTTTATAGTCTGTTCTAACACTATTTCTATGGGACTCACCATCAGCTTGTCGCAGGTGATGTGATGATGTGTGTTGTTGTAATCAGTGAAAAGCCAGCAGTCTGGCACTAAGTGGGTGTCAGACAACTTTCCTCCTACGACGACCACGTTGAACATGGCCATAAGGCAGGTAGCCAGCTGTGTCCCCAGACACGCCTTCAGCTGAAAGGACGAGGAAAATGAGACAATAGATGTTTTTGTCTTCCAGATATAATGCAATGGGTAATCTAAGTTAGAAAATATGATAATTTAGCACAGATCTGGTTACAGATCTGTTTGTGCTCTCTTGCCAACTGACTGTGGGAGTAGGCAAAACAGCACAAACAGATCTGGGTTCCGACTATGATGACTCACTGTGGGAACATGAAGACTCTGGGCTGCTATGGCCACACTTCCCGCTACTATCGCCTACAGAGAGCACAGCACAGTTAGCTAAAAATCACCCATTTCATGTCAAGATACAGCAAGGAAAAACAAGAACAAATCATAGCTTTCTTCACTTGTTCAATAATAGCATGAATTTATTTACCATACTGATAAACCTAATAAGCGGCCAAGGACATGCATAGAGAAGTATCCTACTCACAGACAGGGAGCCTATCGCCCTGGTTACTTCTTCATTTCTCTGATCCAATCGGTTGGCTACACTGACATAAACTGAGTTGAGCACAAACACACCCAAAGTGATCTGAGAGACCTATGATGAGAAGAAATATCCACAAAGTCAAGATTCCTACAGAATAAATGCAGTAAGAAGAACAGTTTTATGTTTGCATTTTAACGTTATTATATCAAGTTAAGTAATTGAGAACCAATTAACAATGGAATACAATATCAGTAGTTTAGTAAAATAGCCTTATTCTGTAGGGAATTGATGAGGATTTAGTTGTTTCTTAGATTTGCCTTCCGCAAAAATAGACTCACACACCCCCAGTGCTTTGGGCTGGAACTCCTGGTAGGTCTTGCGGGTCGGGGTCTCGGTCTCAGCACCTGGAAAGTCGTGGTCCAGAAATGTAACATCGAAGAGGGAACCTCTCTCTTCATTCACGTCGCCGGCAGGTTGTGAATTGGCGGGTGAGTCCGCAATAACCCCAGTTTCAGCAACAACTTCGTCGGGATAAAGGATGGAAAACCATATGCCAATATGGAAAACAGACCCCTAACTGTTTTAGCCTATACATAACCATAACTTCTAGGCAATAGACCAAGGTAGGCATCCAGAATTGGACAAAAATAAACCAAGTTATTTCTTAGGGTTAGTTTTCGTTTGTTTGGAAATTACATTTGTAGACCACATTATCCGGACATTTTGAAGGAATTATGCAGCCTAGTAGGTTGAATTAAACTAAACAAATGCAATACGAAAACAATTTACCTTCCATTTCCCCAGAGTTGCTGCAAAGATATCCTACAGCCTATTTAATAAACAGCCTACGTTTTGGATTTGAATGTAGTACATAAAATGAGACGAGTAAACGCCCAGTAAACTTTTATTTTCCATAATGTCTGCCCTCTAGTGAGAGAAATTTGATCCTACATTCCGAAGTTGTGGCATATGCACATAGGCTAACCAATTTTCAGAAATTGTATTCCATAATCATACATGTTATTACTAGAATCCCAGTATGTTTTGAGTCGCACATTAATCAATCAATCAATCAAATTCATTTATAAAGTCCGATTTACATCAGCCGATGTAAAAAAAAAAGGTGCTATACAGAAACCCAGCCTAAAACCCCAAACAGCAAGCAATTCAGATGTAGAAACACCGTGGCTAGTTTGGACATTTGGCAATATAACAGAACATAAAAGTTAACTCAATAGAATTTATTTTAAAAATAACACTTTTTTTATTACAAAAAGAAACACAATATTACTCTTAGCAATCAGAAATGACATATACTGTACAGGCATATACAATATTTCAGTCAATGGGGAAAAAAATACATGTTTCTGCTGGTTGATTAGTTAATATGAACTCAGCTCAAAAAGAAACGTCCTCTTACAGTCAACTGCGTTTATTTTCAGCAAACTTAACATGTGTAAATATTTGTATGAACATAAGATTCAACAACTGAGACATAAACTGAACAAGTTCCACAGACATGTGACTAACAAAAAAGGAATAATGTGTCCCTGAACAAAGGGGGGGTCAAAATCAAAAGTTGGCCACCAGCTGCATTAAGTACTGTCCTGCGACGGTGGGTTTGTGCCCATAGTCGACGTTGTTGCCGGTAATGTCTGGTGAGGACCTGCCTTACAACAGGCCTACAAGCCCTCAGTCCAGCCTCTCTCAGCCTATTGCGGACAGTCTGAGCACTGCTGGAGGGATTGTGCATTCCTGGTGTTGTTGTTGCCATTCTTGTGCGTTCCTGGCAGTTGTTGTTGCCATCCTGTACCTGTCCCGCAGGTGTGATGTTCGGATGTACCGATCCTGTGCAGGTGTTGTTACACATGGTCTGCCACTGCAAGGACGATCAGCTGTCCATCCTGTCTCCCTGTAGCGCTGTCTTAGGTGTCTCACAGTACGGACATTGCAATTTATTGCCCTGACCACATATGCAGTCCTCATGCCTCCTTGCAGCATGCCTAAGGCACGTTCACGCAGATGAGCAGGGACCCTGGGCATCTTTCTTTTGGTGTTTTTCAGAGTCAGTAGAAAGGCTTCTTTAGGGTCCTAAGTTTTCATAACTGTGACCTTAATTGCCTACCATCTGTAAGCTGTTAGCGTCTTAACGACCGTTCCACAGGTGCATGTTCATTAATTGTTTATGGTTCATTGAACAAGCATGGGAAACAGTGTTTTTAAATCCTTTACAATGAAGATCTGTGAAGTTATTTGGATTTTTACAAATTATCTTTGAAAGACAGGGTCCTGAAAAAGGGCCTTTTCTTTTTTTACTGAGTTTATTACTGTATATTTCTTAATTGCTAAGCAGGAGGAACTTGGACTGTGATCACCGGATTAAAGAGGGAAATCAACGGCTCAAATAAAAAGTTAGAATCAGCATGTTATAATAACATAGTCCTACAGTAACTTCTAATGCAGATAGTTGATTTTAAATTATTGGAATATAGGCCAGTCAGCTCAGACACACCATAGGCTTAGTATTTGTGGGCCTGCAGTCAAAACTAAAACTTCGACCTGGTCTAGTCTGTTGTTTTAAACTCCAACCAAACTTTTATTTTCCATGAATGCTAGTGTCTATTCTTTATGTTATATTTCTATTGACACTGACCATTCTGGCAGCTGGGCAGCAACAGTAGACCACCTTGCAGCAGTAGGCAGCCAGTGTGACAGAGATAGCAATGAGAGCAGCCTGTATCAGGACCTGTGAGAAGCCCCTGACTGCAGCGTGCAGTTTGGGGCCGGGCTCAATGTGGGCAGAGTCAAACGTCGGGCTGGACTCAATGTGGGTGGAGTCAAATGCGCAAAACCCAAACCCTTCCCGTCTCCTTCAAGGTCACCCAAGTTGAGGTAAACGTCGAAGGTATCAACGTCAACAAAAGCAAATCTTAATCGAACCTACATGGATAAAAATATAAACCATGGAAGTGAGACTGTCATTATGCATAATGTACTTTGTAATATTCATGTTATACCAGTGCAGTGGTATATTTTTATATGACCAACTACCGCACCGATGTTAGCATAGCGTTAATTAGCACCCATTTGCACGTGAGCTAGCTAATTGCTCACAATGAGGAATCTTATTTGGAAAAATGTGCCTACTTGAGCAGTAAGCCTAGGTTTAAATGTTATGCAATCGATTTGATCGTTGATTTTCTGTGTTTCTTCAGTGTATGCCTTGCTGTGTTTGGCTGGCCCTAAACGTGTATTGTTAATGCCATTCCCTTAGTTACACATAGTGAGTCTACACAGCCTACACATAGTATATACATAGTATACACCTGGTCCCAACATACATGGCAAGTCAAGAAAAGTAATTGTAACTTGTCTACATTGCAAACTGAAGTTAAATAAGAAAAACTTAAACACATTTACAAAGAAAGCATGCACATTGCTTTGAAAGATTTTTGGCATGTGAGTGCATTGATGTGAGAAATGGTGTGTTTGCAGTCGAAAATAAATGTTCTAGTCCAGCAATACCCATACATGTTGTGAAAAATACTTGGGCTAATTCAGTTCCAACTGTGTTCAAAACTGTTATGCATGCTGAAGTATAAAAAGCTGTTGAATTGTACTTTTTCTTTACTTTCACATACATTGTGTTGACAGAAACATTGCTCGGATCTTGTCCCCTGGACCTTGGAGGACTTTTGGTGTGGATGATGTTCAGGTTAGATATTCCTTTCAATTATTCCACTGAACTGTACCATTTGATTGTCATTCCTTTATTGAAAATTGTACCTTGTTCACACCACAGGGCCTACCAAAGCAAGATTTCTCAAACAACTGTGGGGTGTTAGTTTTGATGGTAAGATGCTGGTTATTCAGTATATTATATTTTTTCTCTTATAACAAATGAAACCGTATTATTATTTCTGTGCTTGTAGCATGCAAAGCACACTATTGTTATTGCTCATACTTTTTCTTGTTTATTATTCTTGACACTTTTTGGGACCTATTTCCTACAGTTTTTATACTACATACACAATTCATACATCAAACTCCTGCAAAGCTGGATGCTGATGTGACATGCTGTGACTTCTTGGGGGGGATGTCTTCTACATCCTGAAATATATTCCTCGAGGGGGGGTGGTATTATGATTTACTAGTATCATTATTGTTATCATAACTATCAAACTTAACAACCTACTCTTTCTTAACTTACAGTACGCTCTGATAAACAGACGCCTCACAAGTCCTCAACTGGCAGCTTCATGAAATAGTACCCGCAAAACACCAGTCTCAACATCAACAGTGAAGATGTGACTCCGGGATGCTGGCCTTCTAGGCAGAGTTGCAAAGAAAAAGCCATATCTCAGACTGGAGTCGCCTCTTCACTGTTGACGTTGAGACTGGTGTTTTGCGGGTACTATTTAATGAAGCTTCCAGTTGAGGACTTGTGAGGCGTCTGTTTCTCAAACTAGACACTCTAATGTACTTGTTCTCTTGCTCAGTTGTGCACCAGGGCCTCCCACTCCTCTTTCTATTATGGTTGGAGCCAGTTTGCGCTGTTCTGTGAAGAGAGTAGTACACAGCGTTGCACGATATCTTCAGTTTGTTGGCAATTTCTCGCATGGAATAGCCATTTCTCAGAACAAGAATAGACTGACAAGTTTCAGAAAAAAGTCCTTTGTTTCTGGCCATTTTGAGCCTGTAATCGAACCAACAAATGCTGACTCTCCAGATACTCAACTAGTCTAAAGAAGGCCAGTTTTGTTGCTTCTTTAATCAGGACAACAGTTTTCAGCTGTGCTAATATAATTGCAAATGGGTTTTCTAATGATCAATTAGCCTTTTAAAATAATAAACTTGGATTAGCTAACACAACTTTCCATTGGAACACAGGAGTGATGGTTGCTGATAATGGGCCTCTGTACGCCTATGTAGATATTCCTTTAAAAATCAGCCGTTTCCAGCTACAGTAGTCATTTACAACATTAACAATGTCTACACTGTATTTCTGATCAATTTGATGTTATTTTAATGGACAAAAAATGTGCTTTTCTTTCAAAAACAAAGACATTTCTAAGTGACCCCAAACTTTTTAATGGTAGTGCACGTATGTTTCAAGCAAACCACCATATTCGCTGTGCCTAAGAACACCAATGCAACCTGTCTAAATGACTACTTTCCTGTAGCAATCACATCTGTACCCATGAAATGCTTTGAAAGGCTGGTCATGGATCACATCAACACCATCATCCCAGAAACCCTGGATCCACTCCAATTCACATACCGCCCCAACAGATCCACAGATGACAAAATCTCAATTGCACTCCACACTGCACTTTCCCACCTACGTGAGAGTGCTGTTCATTGACTACATCTCAGCGTTCAACACCATTGTGCCTTCCAAGCTCATCACTAAGCTAAGGACCCTGGGACTGAACACCTCCCTCTGCAACAGGATCCTGGGCTTCCTGATGGGCTGCCCCCAGGTGGTGAGGGTAGGCAACAACACATCTGCCACACTGACCCTAAACACGGGGCCCCTCAGGGGTGTGTGCTCAGTCACCTCCTGTACTCCTCATCACTCACGACTGCGTGGCCGCGCACAACTCCAACATCATCAAGTTTGCCGACGGCATGACGTGGTAGAAATGATTATAGACAACCTATAGGGAGGAGGTCAGTGTGGTGCCAGGACAACAACCTCTCCCTCAATGTGAGCAAGACAAAGGAACTTATCATGGACTACAGGAAACGGAGGGCTGAACACATCCCCTTCATATTGACGGGTCTGTAGTAGAGCGGCACTAAAGACCTATCCTGGGGCGGCAGCGTAGCCTAGTGGTTAGAGCGTTGGACTAGTAACTGAAAGGTTGCAAGATCGAATCCCTGAGCTGACAAGGTACAAATCTGTTGTTCTGCCCCTGAACAAGGCAGTTAACCCAATGTTCCTAGGCCGTCATTGAAAATAAGAATTTGTTCTTAACTGACTTGCCTAGTTAAATAAAAGGTAAAATAAAAAAAATCCTGTTCCAAACACAGTCGTGAAGAGGGCACGACAACACCTCTTCCCCTCAGGATGCTGAGAAGATTTGCCATGGACCCTCAAATCCTCAAAGTTATTCAGCTGAACCATTGAGAGCATCTTGACTGGCTCCATCATCCTTGGTATGGCAACTGCTCGGCATTCGACTGCAAGGTGCTACAGAGGGTAGTGCGTATGGCCCAGTACATCACTGGGTTCGAACTCCCTGCCATCCAGGACCTCTATTCCAGGTGATGTCAGAGGAAGGCCCTGTCACGAGTTGACGCTGGAGAGATGAAGCAGGCACGGGGAGTGAAACATTTAATATATAACGGACATGGAACGAGACAGGAACAGCGTCAGCAAACTAATACAAAGACAAAAAACAATTAATGCAGCAGCGGGGAACAGAGCAAGGGAACTGAGAAATATGTGATGAATGAGCCCAATATCACTGATGCGCATGACGAGGTGTACGTGATGGATGGCAGGAGCGCGTGATGCAGGGCAACCTGGCGTCCTCAAGCGCCAGGGGGAGGGAAGAGCGGGAGCAGACGTGACAGGCCCTAGAACATGGGTCTCCAACCTTGTTCCTGGAAAGCTACCCCCTGTAGCTTTCACTCCAACCCCAACTGTAACTAACCTGATTCAGCTTGTCAACCAGTTAACTGATAGAATCAGGTGCGCTCGATTAGGGTTGGACTGAAATTCTACAGGACAGTAGCTCTCCAGGAACAGGGTTGAAGAGCCCTGCCCTAGACATTTTCAAAGACTCTATCCATCCAAGTCATAGAGTGTTTTCTCTGCTACCGCACTGCAAGAGGTATTGGAGTGCCAAGTCTGTGAACAAAAGGCACCTGAACAGCTTCTACCCCCAAGCCATAAGACTGCTGAACAGTTAACCAAATGGCTACCCGGACAATTTATATTGACCCGATTTGATATTTATTTATCTTAATTGTTTTGCACGAACTCCCTTACACTGGCTCTATGCACACTCAATAGACTCTACCCACACACTCTACAATGACACACTACATACACTCACACACACATGCATATTGACGCCACACACATTCACACTTTCACATACACTGCTGCTACTCTGTTTATTATATATCCTGATTGCTTAGTCACTTTTACCCCTACCCACATGATCATACTGTATTACCTCAATTACCACGTACCCCTGCACATTGACTCTGTAGTGGTACTCATTGTATATAGCCTCGTTATTGTTTTTATTGTGTTACTATTTACTTTTTTATTTAGCAAATATTTGTCCTACTTTTTAAATCTGCACTGTTGGTAATAGGCTCATAACTAAGCATTTCACAGTAAAGTCTACACCTGTTGTATTTGGCGCATGGGACCGATACAATTTGATTTGATTTTAATATGATTGCTTTTGGGGTTTCCTGTCAGACATTGAATATCTTGTTTTGAAAGATGTACTTTGTACTTTGTTGAAGCATCTTTGGCAGCGATTACAGCCTGTCCTGTTGGAAGGTGAACCACCCCAGTCTGTGGTGCTGAGCGCTCAGGAGCAGGTTTTCATCAAGGATCCCTCTGTACTTTGCTCCATTCATCTTTTCCTCGATCCTGTCTAGTCTCCCAGTCCCTGCCACTGAAAAACATCTCCACAGCATGATGCTGCCACCACCATGCTTCACCGTAGGAATGATACCAGGTTTCCTCCAGACGTTCACTTGGAGTGAACAACTATTTTACCGGTCGACCAAAATAGTATGATTAAAAAAAACAATGGTGTTAAAAATAGTTAATGGTTTACTTTCCCGGGAAAAGTTCATAATAATAAAGGAGGCCTTTATTTTATTCACAGCCAATCCAAACGCTGGAAATAAGAATGGCCCATCCCCCTGTCAAGTAAAATGCGAAAACGCTGTGCATTGCCATAAAAGGAATACACCGTGCTCATGCGCACTGTGTGTAGTTCTGTTTGAAGTGAACTGACCAGTGAATATAGTAAGCAACAATACTGGCGCAAGAAAACCATTACAAACCATACTAAATGCATTATCTCAAATCTATTTACAAGTTTTCTTGATTGTCTCAATGCATCGGTGGAACAATGTTAGGTCATCACTATCCAAACGTGGAAAAGTCACAACTGGTCAGCTATGTGGAGGATTATTTGGAATGTGTTGAGTCCATGCCTTTGGATATACAAAGAAACGTCTCTCTGCTGCGAGAAATTGACTCAAAGTATCAAGGTATTGTTTTTCCTCTCGTTGTTTTAGTGCTTATATTTGCGAGTTTGACGATACAATTACAAAAACTGGGTGTGCTGGATTGGCAAATTCCCGATCCACTTTAGTTAATGTTCCACACACTAGCTAGCATTGAAAGCAAGTGTATGTGCTGAAATATAGATAGTTTAGTCTTTCGAGTAAGATGTATGCCTTCAATTTGTTATCCTCAACATGTCCCAGTTGGCTTGATATAGCGACAGAGGATCAGCCATTTTGACAAGAGGGGTGTTGTGGCGTTTAACGGCTTTCTTTCGAGTTGGCAAACCTGTTATCTGCATTTGTTTTATATTTATTTTACAAGGGATGTTGATTTATTGTTGATAGTGTTGCCTACTAACAAATATAAAATTCGTAGTGTAACAGTAACGTTAACTGTTAACAGAAAGAAAAAACGAAATGGTCGTTGTTGCAATCCGCTCTAACGCTGGTGATGAAAATATGCCATGTACGAGAATTTTGCCAGTGCCGCGTTCAAAACAACTGGGAACTCGGTGATTTCCGAAACCAGTACGTTCAAGACAACTGGGAATTTGGACTCGGACTGGTATTTTTCTTTAAGCATCTCGCATCGGGCCACTTTCTAGAACTCAGACTGGCTAAGCCTGCCTATTTGTACTATTTCTCTATAAAAATCGGATTAAAAACTTAACCACACTGCAAACCTTTTATGCCTATGGTAATCACAGCCCAGTAGTGCCATACGAAGGTTGGGTTGGCAACAATAGCTAACTACTTCCCTCGCTGTAACGTTAACAAAACTGGGAAAGCAGTGCTCGGCAGGTGGGGGTGGAGGATACTGTACCGTTGTCCCCAAGCAAACTAGCAGCATCCTCCTTTGGTGGTGTTTTTTCGGCAGTTGGCATCCAATGTTGGTGCATTACTACCGCCTACTGTGCTGGAGTGTGGGCCAGAGACAGCGCTAGCATCCACAATGGCAGTGGGTGCGGCATGTAGTAACCGCAGTGTGCAGATAGACATTATTGCCTGTTCAGGCGGAAAGTTTTGTCACTTCCTGAATCGGGTATTAGAACACCCCGCACACCTGTGGTGAAAACAACCTGTGGTAACCTAGTTTACCCAATTGGCTAGCAGCAAAAACTTTACCTTTTTCAAACCTAATTTTCTTGTCTGCTTGTCTTAGTCAATGACAACTAGATTTAAGTACATGTCTCAAGATTTTATTTCAACATTGCTTGCTCCTGAGTGTTCTCACTACTTAGAAAAACCTATTTCAAGGCTTCCCTCATGCCCCTTTTCATGAGGGTGCTAGCTAGCTTCTGTCCGTAACATTAAGCTAGCTAAAACAAGCAACAACACAAATGGATTATACAGCGACAAGTAGTGAGTGGCGTTAAACGGACTATACTAAACAAGTTAAATGTATTGCCTGTGATTAAATGTGTTCCACACACATAGCTACATGTAGCCTCCTTGGATTCCCTACATTTCCCACTCTCCCATGCCGAATAGTCTGAAGCCACAGGGCTCTTCTCGCTGGCTCTGTTTTCTTATGTGGGAGCATTGTGAATTGTAGGTTGGGAGTTTTGCCATTGTATATTGAACAACAAACACAGCAGCTTTTCGGCATGTTTTGTTATTTCTGTATAACTAAACATCGACAACAAAGTTGGCTCTTTTACAGCAGGAGTCGATGTAAAAAAAAAAAAATTGGTTTCCCCCAATGTGTGTGTGTGTGTGTGGTCGAGGGGAATTCCTTATGACGTGAGTTGGTCGTTCAATAAAACGTCACAATACGGTGCCGAGCATTCGATTTGGCTGCTGTGGGGGGCAAGGAGATCCCCAGCTCCACTAAAACCATTGACAACTGCGTGCCGTTTTCAAGGGATTGTTAAATCAGCAGTAGAAACTATAAAAAATCAGCCTCCCCACACCTTATTTGTTAAAAAGCTAAGGGATGGTGCTGGAGAAATGTAATCACTATCAAATTCATAGATGGCTATGGATGCAAGGATTGACCATACCTGATATCACAATTATAGTTTTAACCATGTTTTGAGGCTATATAGCATTTGTTTACATTTTATTTACAAACCATTGGAGTAAAACAAGTTTATTTTTTGGGTTCTGATGAGCTTTGTTCAAGTGTTGTACCCCATGAGTCATTTTTAAGTTAGGGACTGTGTTATTTGTGATGAGGGATACCTGGAGAAAATCGGACTTCTGGAAGAAAAAAAATAATGGCCTTCCCTAGAGTAAAATACATTTTTACCCGACCCTCCCTGAACGCTTGAAAAAAGACAAGTGACCCTCCCATATACCCAAAATAATAATAAAAAAAATAGCAGAGAACATGCCTACCGTTTATCCTCACTCCTAGGACAGACCAGCCTTGACAAAGAAGGTTGCAGAGTCACTGACCACCCCAGACAATTGTAGGGGTGAAAATATATTCATGCAGTGTTTTTATTATAATGGATATCTTATTTGTATTCCGAGAATAATTAGCCTTTTTATAAACACATTTCATGCAATTCGATGTCGTTTTACATGACTGGAGACAAGCAGAATCTTTTAAAACCACAACAGAGCATGACATTGAATGTGCGCATGCTGCAGCCACGGAGACGTTTTGATTTCTATACTTTGTCATGCTATTGTTAACAAAAGAGGTTAGTCTAAGTTTGGGACAGTCTTAAAGTTTTCTATCAGCTGTAAAAGTTGAGCTCAACAGAACCAGTCACATCTGAAGTATCTGATCATCAATGAAATCGAGAAAAAGGTATTTCTTTAACACAGCAGCCGCATGTCATCAGGTAGACCTATATGCACTTGTAACTTTTTTATTTGGGAAATTGTCTTTTTCTACTTTATTCCATGATATTGTTGTTACAAAATAGATTTGTGTTGACTGATTGGGGCATGGGAATATAATAGCATCTGCTAGGCAAAATTTAACAAACAGCGCATGATCCTCAAACCAAAGACTGGCCAAACTCAAGTTTCTAAAAGTGAATTCAAAGGCACTGTATAGCCTAATAAGGCATTTCTTTTTCATAATTATTTCTTTTTCATTTTATATAGCCTAAAATGGTCATTTTTATAGGCATGTTGTTGAACTGCTGTTAATGCTGAGCACTCCTGCCAGCCTGTAGCGTGTCACAAATGCTACACAATTTATTTCCTAAATGCATTTTTGTTTCTCCTTAGGCTTGCTCCTGACTGATTTGGAGTTAGTATTTTGTTCAATAGCCTGTTGAAATGCCAAACATCAATTGATAGTGACAGAATCACACATTAGTTTCCAAGCAAAGTAAAAAAAAAAAATGGTGTCCTTGGCTATAGGTTGTAGCACAGCCTCTGAATGTCATAGACTAACCAATATCCCATATGCATAGTCTTTTCCCGGCATTTTAAAGCTTGTTTCTAGTATAAAGCGTTGTTATAGATCGCTTTATATAATCATGTCCATATATATATTTTTCTTCTTAAATACTAAGCTAAAAAGGGTAGGTCTATGCTTTTAGTCATTTTCTTTAACAAAAGCCACAATACCCTCACCCCTTCAATTCAAGTCCTGGTTTTAACTTAACACATCAAGCACTTCATATTCACTGATATTTAAGGAGTGCATGGTGACTGAAGGAATTGGCTGACAAAATCAATGGATAGTACACTCTAGTTTTGTCAATTATGTAGTCCTACCTCTTACTGAATAGGAAGAAATGGGCTCCAACACAAAGCCACTTGTTCTAGGTAGAATTAAGTAAAATTCAAATGTAAACTGTTTAAATTAATTGGGCCTTCTCAAATTAGTCTACTTTCAAAACTCATGCGCAGTTCATCTCTGCAGCTGCCACTTCATAGTAGTTTAAATTCAAATAAAATGTCACATGTGCCGAATACAACAAACATTACAGTGAAATGCATACTTACAAGCCCTTAACAAACGATGCAGTTTTAAGAAAAATAAGTGTTAAAGTTAGGGATGCATGGATGCATAATATCGACTTTTAGCCGATATTAGCTAAAAGTGTTGGCGTCGGCCCGATGTCTAGTTTAACCTCTATGGGACCCCTTCCCGTTCTCATCCCGGTAACGGGATTGCTTGACAAGATAGCATGGCGCGAAATTCAAAACAGCAAAAATCTAATAATTTCAATTTCTCAAACAATCAACTATTTTACACCATTTGAAAGATAAACATCTCCTTAATCTAACCACTTTGTCCGATTTCAAAGAGGCTTTACGGCGAAAGCATAGAATTTGATTATGTTAGGACAGTACATAGACAAAAAAATTACACAGCCATTTTCAATGCAAGGACAGGCGTCACCAAAAGCAGAAAACCAGCTAAAATTATGCACTAACCTTTGACAATCTTCATCAGATGTCACTCCTAGGACATTATGTTAGAACAAAAAATGCATGTATTGTCTATCAAGTTCATATTTATATCCAAAAACATTTTTACATTGGCGCATGACGTTCAGAAAATATATTTCCCCCAAACTGCCGGTGAATCAGCACTGCAATTTATAAAAATACTCGTCATAAACGTTGATAAAATATTAATCTCTTACATCTAGACGTTCCGCTAGTGGAACACCGCTCCAATATCCAATGATAGGGCGTGGCTCGAAATACAAACTCCTCGAAAATACAAAAACGTCAATTTTTCAAACATATGACTATTTTACACCATTTTAAAGACTAAGGAGAGTTATCTAACCACACTGTCCGATTTCAAAAAGGCTTTACAATGAAAGCAAAACATTAGATTATGTCAGGAGAGTACCCAGCCAGAAATAATCAGACACCCATTTTTCAAGCTAGCATATAATGTCACATAAACCAAAACCACAGCTAAATGCAGCACTAACCTTTGATCTTCATCAGATGACACTCCTAGGACATTGTTATACAATACATGCATGTTTTGTTCAATCAAGTTCATATTTATATCAAAAACCAGCTTTTTACATTAGCATGTGACGTTCAGAACTAGCATTCCCACCGAACACTTCCGGTGAATTTACAAAATTACTCACGATAAACGTTCACAAAAATCATTAATTATTTTAAGAATTATAGATACAGAACTCCTTTATGCAATCGCGGTGTCCGATTTTAAAATAGCTTTTCGGTGAAAGCACATTTTGCAATATTCTGAGTAGATAGCCCGGCCATCACTGGCTAGCTATTTTGACACCCACCAAGTTTGGCCCTCACCAAAGTCAGATTTACTATAAGAAAAATTGGATTACCTTTGCTGTTCTTCGTCAGAATGCACTCCCAGGACTTCTACTTCAACAACAAATGTTGGTTTGGTTCCAAATAATCCATAGTTATATCCAAATAGCGGCGTTTTGTTCGTGCGTTCAAGACACTATCCGAAGGGTAACGCGCTGGCGCGTTTCGTGACAAAAAAATTCAAAATATTCGATTACCGTACTTCGAAGCATGTCAAACGCTGTTTAAAATCAATTTTTATGCGATTTTTCTCGTAAAATAGCGATAATATTCCGACCGGGAGTCGTTGTTTTCGTTCAAAGACTGAAAATGTAAAATGGCCTCTTCACGTGCACGCGCACGCCCGTCTCATTGTTCTCAGATCGACCACTATCCAAATGCGCTACTGTTTTTCAGCCAGAGACTGCAGAGTCATCATTCAACGTTCTGGCGCCTTCTGAGAGCCTATGGGAGCCTTAGAAAGTGTAACTTTACAGCAGAGATCCTCTGTTTTGGATAGAGATGACAAAGAAGGCCAAGAAATGGTCAGACAGGGTACTTCCTGTACAGAATCTTCTCAGGTTTTGGCCTGCCATTTGAGTTCCGTTATACTCACAGACACCATTCAAACAGTTTTAGAAACTTTGGAGTGTTTTCTATCCAAAGCTACTAATAATATGCATATTCTAGTTTCTGGGCCATAGTAGTAACCTGTTTCTGGGCAGGAGTAATAAGCAGATTAAATCGGGTACGTTTTTATCCGGCCGTGAAAATACTGCCCCCTATCCATAACAAGTTAAACTGTTATTCAAAGAATTATAGATGAACATCTCCTCAATGCAACCGCATTGACAGATTTCAAAATAACTTTACTGGGAAAGCACACTTTGCAATAATCTGTGTACTGTGCTCAGAAAAATACACTACGCAATACAGATAGCCGCCATTTTGGAGTCATCTAAATGCATTAGAAATATACACTTACCTTTAATAATCTTCATCAGAAAGCACTTCCAGGAATCCCAGGTCCACAACAAATGTTATTTTGTTCGATAAAGTTCATAATTTATGTCCAAATAACTCAAAATGTAGGACCTCCAAGGAAAATGTCACGACGAAAAGTCAAAAAGAAAATCTATTTACGTTCGTTCAAACATGTCAAACGTTGTATAGCATCAATCTTTAGGGCCTTTATAACGTGAAACTTCAGTAATTTTCCAACCGGACTCATGGATTGTCTTGAAAAACGTTTTGGAATAGAGCTACCTCTCGCGTGAACGCGCGGCAATGAACTGACATCCTTCCCTGGGTTACCAACTTCCCAGCCTTCTCATTCGGTCTCTGTTCATCATAGACGCCTCAAACAACTTTCTAAAGACTGTTGACATCTAGTGGAAGCCTTAGGAAGTGGAAAATGAATCCTTAGTAACTGTGTGTTCGATTGGCAATGACTTGAAAAACCTACAGGCACCAGATTTTTCATTTCCTGGTTGTATTTTTCTCAGGTTTTTGCCTGCCATATGAATTCTGTTATACTCAGACACCATTCAAACAGTTTTAGAAACTTCAGAGTGTTTTCTATCCAAATCTACTAATAATATGCATATTCTAGTTTCTGGGCCAGAGTAGTAACCTGTTTAAATTGGGTACGTTTTTCATCCGGCCGTGAAAATACTGCCTCCTAGCCCAGACAGGTTAACGCCGATGTGCAAAACCGATGTCAAAGCTGTCGTACATAACGTACACTACCGTTCAAAAGTT
The DNA here is from genome assembly GCF_901001165.1 of Salmo trutta. Lineage (NCBI taxonomy): Eukaryota > Metazoa > Chordata > Actinopteri > Salmoniformes > Salmonidae > Salmo > Salmo trutta. The sequence continues at coordinate 35,147,515 of NC_042961.1, forward strand.
TGGGGTCACTTAGAAATGTCCTTATTTTAGAACGATAAGCACATTTTTTTTGACCATTTTAAAATGACATAATTGATCAGAAATACATGTTGGAAACGGCAGATTAAAAAAATTATAATGGAATATCTACATAGGCGTACAGAACCCCATTATCAGAAACCATCACTCCTGTGTTCCAATGGCACTTTGTTTTTGCTAATACAAGTTTATCATTTTAAAAGGCTAATGCCCATGCCAAATATTTTCATTCTCCTGAGGGGGAATAGGTTTTGTCGTGCCCGCTTCACGACTGTCATGGTGTGCTTGGACCATGTTAATTTGTTGGTGATGTAGACACCAAGGAACTTGAAGCTCTCAACCTGCTCCACTACAGCCCGGTCAATGAGAATGGGGTCCTGCTCGGTCCTCTTTTTCCTGTAGTCCACAATCATCTCCTTTGTCTTGATCACGTTGAGGGAGAGGTTGTTGTCCTGGCACCACACGGCCAGGTCTCTGACCTCCTACCTATAGGCTGTCTCGTTGTTGATCAGGCCTACCACTGTTGTCGTTGGCAAATTTTAATGATGGCGTTGGAGTCGTGCCTGGCCGTGCAGTCATGAGTGAACAGGGAGTACAGGAGGGGGCTGAGCACGCATCCCTGAGGGGCCCCGGTTTTGAGGATCAGCATGGCAGATGTGCTGTTACCTACCCTTACCACCTGGGGGGTGGCCCGTCAGGAAGTCCAGGTTCCAGTTGCAGAGGGAGGTGTTTAGTCCCAGGGTCCTTGGCTTATTGATGAGCTTTGAGGGCACTATGGTGTTGAACGCTGAGCTGTTGTCAATGAATAGCATTCTCACATAGGTGTTCCTTTTTGTCTAGGTGGGAAAGGGCAGTGTGGAGTGCAATAGAGACTGCATTATCTGTGGATCTGTTGGGGCGGTATGCAAATTGGAGTGGGTCTAGGGTTTCTGGGATGATGTTGATGTGAGCCATGACCAGCCTTTCAATGTACTTCATGGCTACAGATGTGAGAGCTATGGGTCGGTAGTCATTTAGGCAAGTTACCATAGTGTTCTTGGGAACAGGCACTATGTCCGGTCTGCTTAAAACATGTTGGTATTACAGACTAGGACAGGGAGAGTTTGAAAATGTCAGTGAAGACACTTGGTAGTTGGTCAGCAGTACATGTCCTGGTAATCCATCTGGCCCTGCGGTCTTGTGAATGTTGACCTTTCCAAAGGTCTTATAGCATTTGTGCGTTCGATTAGAGGCTCAATGTCCAGAAACAAAGTACTTTCTTCTGAAACTAGTCAGTCTATTCTTGTTCTGAGAAATGAAGGCCATTCCATGTGAGAATTGTCAAGAAACTGAAGATCTCGTACTACTCCCTTCCCTTCATTTTGAGCCTGTAATCAAACCCACAAATTCTGATGCTCCAGATACTCAACTAGTCTAAAGGCCAGTTTTATTGCATCTTTAATCAGAACAGTTTTCAGCTGTGCTAACATAATTGCAAAAGGGTTTTCTAATGATCAATTAGCCTTTTAAAATGATAAACTTGGATTAGCTAACACAACGTGCCATTGGAACACAGACCGTGATGGTTGCTGATAATAGGCCTCTGTACGCCTATGTAGATATTCCATAAATCAGCTGTTCCCAGCTAAAATAGTCATATTCAACATTTACAATGTCTACACTATTTCTGATCAATTTCATATTTTAATGGAGAAAAAATTTGCATTTCTTTAAAAAACAAGGACATTATAAGTGACCCCAAACTGTTGAACAGTGGTGTAGGTAGATATAGCACTACCCATGCAACACAGCATTCCTAACCTAGCCCACAATTGCCTGCTGTGTGGATCGAGCAGTCATTTGAAAGAGTAAGAACATTTCAGCAATACAACTAAGGCGAAATCGACTAACGCAAACATAATAAAATTCATTGCCCTTGACAATCAACCCTTCTCTTTCGTGGATGATGTTGGCTTTCGCCGACGGGTCGAGCACCGGTACACACTACCAAGTAGGTGCTATTTTTCAGATGTTGCCCTACCGGAGTTATACAGTATTGTTGAAACTCGCATGCACGAGCAACTTGCTATGACTTCATGACTGACATTTGGACCAGCGACGTCAGCCCCATGAGCATTGAGTCTGACAGCACAGTGGGTCGACGAGGATTTCATACTGAGGAAAACCGTATTGCATGCTCAAGAATGTGCTGGTTCTCATTCCGCTGCTAACATTTCAATATCATGTTTGAAACATGAACACTCTTAGCTCCATTCGAACAACTGACTCGAGAAATAAGCTCAACTGCGTCTTCAGCAGACGTGATACCCTGTCATGGCATTGAAACGCCTGCTCAACCCGACGGTCTGTGTTGGCATTTTTGTTCATTTGGAAAAGTAATCAACTATAGGCTGTGAACAAGCGATTCGGTGGCATTCTCTCTGAGCCTCTACTGTGTTGCCACCATGCTTGATGCTAGGTACAAGGACCGCTATTTCGATGCAGACAAACAGGGTTTACGTGAAATGTTAGACACAGCAGGACAAGATGGAAACGGACACCGTGACAGTGCACACCGATGACGAGAGGCCACAGACGGAGATGCCACAGACAGAGCTGAAACTTCACCGCTTGACATGATATCCTGGTTGAGACTGAACAAATGAACAAAACGGCAAGTAAGTGAAAGAAATAGGTTTTGATGTTTTACTGGTATTGGGGACAAATGTAAATGCCAACTAACTTTTTGGTGTGTGTGTTTCAACTATTTAACTGTACTAGAGTGCTTAAGGCCGCAAAAATGTAAAATATCTGGTATCGGTTTATTTTTTTTATTTTTTTGTTGCAAGGAAAATATCGGGCCAAAATTTCAATCAGTGCATCCCTAGTGACTATGCATAGATAATAAACAGCGTAGCAGCAGTGTAAAAATGGGGGGGGGGGGTCAATGCAAATAGTCTGCGTAGCCATTTGATTAGCTGTTCAGAAGTCTTATGGCTTGGGGGTAGAAGCTGTTACTCCTTTTGGACCTAGACTTGGCGCTCCGGTACCGGAATGCGGTAACAGAGAGAATAGTCTGACTAGGGTGGCTGGTGCATTCGGAAAGTATTCAGACCCCTTGACTTTTTTCAGATTTTGTTACATTGCAGCCTTACCCTGAAATTAATTAAATCGTTTTTCTTCCTTAATCTAAACACTACCCAGTAATGACAAAGCAAAAACATGATTTTATTTTTTGTTGAAGCACCTTTGGCAGCGATTACAGCCTTGGATATGATGCTACAAGCTTGGTACACCTGTATTTGGGGAGTTTCTTCCATTCTTCTCTGCAGATCCTCTCCAGCTCTGTCAGGTTGGATGGGGAGCATTGCTGCACAGCTATTTTCAGGTCTCTCCAGAAATGTTAGATCGGGTTCAAGTCCGGTCTCTGGCTGTGCCACTCGAGGACATTCAGAGACTTGTCCCGAAGTCATTCCTCCATTGTATTGGCTGTGTGCTTAGGGTTGTTGTCCTGTTGGAAAGTGAACCTTTGCCCCAGGCTGAGGTCCTGAGCACTCTGGAGGATCTTGCTATAAGGATCTTGCTATACTTTGCTCTGTTCATCTTTCCCTCAGTCCTGACTAGTCTCCCAGTCCCGGCTGCTGAAAAACATCCCCACAGCTTGATTTTTCCACCATCATGCTTCACCATAGGGATGGTGCCAGGTTTCCTCCAGATGTCACGGATGGCATGCAGGCGTAAGAATTCAATCTTGGTTTCATCAGACCAGAGAATCTTGTTTCTCATGGTTCGAGAGTCCTTTAAGTGCCTTTTGGCAAACTCCAAGCGGGCTGTCATGTGCCTTTTTACTGAGGAGTGGTTTCCGTCTGGCCACTCTACCATAAAGGCCTGATTTGGTGGAGTGCTGGAAGGTTCTTCTGGAAGGTTCTCATCTCCACAGAGGAACTTTAGAGCTCGGTCAGTGATCATCGGGTTCTTAGTTACCTTCCTAAGGCCCTTCTTCCCCGTTTGCCGGGCGGACAGCTCTATGAAGAGTCTTGGTGGTTCCACATTTCTTCCATTTAAGAATGGAGGCCACTAAGTTCTTGGGGACCTTCAGTGCTGCAGACATTTAATTTTTTTGTACCCTTCCACTGATTTGTGCCTTGACACAATCCTGTCTCGGAGCTCTAAGGACAATTCCTTCGGCCTCATGGTTTGGTTTGTGCGCTGACATACACGGTCAACTGTGGGACCTTATATAGACAGGTGTGTGCCTTTCCAAATCATGTCCAATCAATTGAATTTACCACAGGTGGACTCCAATCAAGCTGTAGAAACATCCTATGGATGATCAATGGAAACAGGATGCACCTGAGCTGAATTTCAAGTGTCCTAGCAAAGGGTCCGTGTACTTATATAAATAAGTTATTTTTGTTTTTTAATACATTTGAAAACATGATTGGTGGAATTAAAAAAAAATCCATTTTAAAAGACTAACGTAACAAAATGTGGAAAAAGTCAAGGGGTCTGAATACTTTCCAAAAGAAATTACTGCGTCCAAAGTACCATAGTCGTACCATAGTCGACCGCAGTTACTGCAGTTTCAAAACTGCAGTTTTTTTTACCTCTTTCCCTTAAAAAAAAAAAAAAAAAAACTGTCAACCTATATTTTAACATTTCAATAAATGTGAATTTTTGTGGCTAGTTAAGTTTTACACCTGTCAACTTGTGCAATACGTTAAGAGAGAAAGTAGATTCTGTTCTTCATTTTACCTGTCACATAATTTTATTATGAAACTTACCGTAGTTTCCCAGAACAGAGAATGCGGGAGCTGTTGAGTCCATAGCGTTGTTTATACAACGGGTGGGCCTAATCCTGAATGCTGATTGGTTAACTTCTTGCGCATCAGTGGGATGCTAGCGTCCCATTTCGACAACTTCCGGTGAAATTGCAGAGTGCGAAACTCAAATTACAGAAATGGTCATATTTAACATTCATGAAAATACAGGTGTGATACATCAGAATAAAGCTTAACTTGTTGTTAATCCAGCTGCTGTTTGATTTCAAAAAGGCTTTATGGCGAAAGCACACCATGCGATTATCTGAGGACAGCGCCCAGCACACAAAAGCATTAAAAACATTTTCCAACCAGGCAGGTGCGCCACGAAAGTCAGAAATAGCGATAAAATAAATGCCTTACCTTTGAAGATTTTCTTCTGTTGGCACTCCGAAAGGTCCCAGCTACATCACAATTGGTCCTTTTGTTCGATAAAGTCCTTCTTTATATCCATAAACTCAATTTAACTGGCGCGCTTCATTCAATAATCCACCGGTTTCCCTCCTTCAAAATGCATACAAAATGAATCCCAAACGTTACCTATAAACTTCTCCAAACAAGTCAAACATCGTTTATAATCAAACCTCAGGTACCCTAATACGTAAATAAACGATCAAATTTAAGACGGAGAATTGTTATTGTCTTTACCGGAGATGAACAAGTATGCGCTCTCATCCACGCGTGTGAAAACACTGCAGCCAAAATAGGAGCCACTTAGAAAAACTTCAAATTCTAGCTCATTATTCCAAAAACCAGCCTGAAATTCTTGACATCTAGTGGAAGCCCTAGAAACTGCAATCGGAGGTTTTCCCTTCATATTAAAAATGACAGCCATTGGAATCCGTGGTGGGCTGAATTCTCTTTTTCTGGATGGTTTGTCCTTGGGGTTTTTGCATGCCATATCAGTTCTGTTATACTCGCAGGCATTATTTTAAGTTTTTTTTAGAAACTTTAGAGTGTTAGTGTTTTCTATCCAAATCTACCAATTATATGCATATTCTAGCTTCTGGGCCTGAGTAACAGGCAGTTTACTTTGGGCAAGCTTGTCATCCAGATGTCAAAATTCTGCCCCCTAGGCCAAAGAGGTTAAAACCGCATTCCAGCCGGTGTCTATTCCACAAGTTACCACCAGCTAAATCTATGATGTAAAAATGCCTATTTACTCTGTTCTATCTGACTGTGCAATCCACTGTCTCATCAGCCCAGCCAAGCAATTTACAAACTTGACTATTATAAAAAGCATCAAGACATTCTCACGTTTCTTTTGTATTGTATAAACCTTGTCTGTCTCTCCAACATTTACAACATTGTTTTAGTATTCAAATTCGATCTCCAGCAGTCACATAGTAATGAATATGTCAGTACGAGGCAGGCAGCATTTCTCAGCAAGTCAAAATCATGAATCAGCTGGCATCATTTTTATATATAAGAAATGTCATTGAAAAAATGTCAAACAAAATGAAGTGCAGCTAGTTTGCAGTCTTTCCAGCTTCAGCTGAGGTGATTGTGTTGGCTGTGTTGTTAGCTAGTGCCCTGACGAGCGAGCACATTTTCTATGCCATTTTCTTGCTTCATTAGCTCATTGTTATGGATGTATCCAAATAACGCTAGAAAAGTCTATGCAAACGCAGCTACTTTTCTGTTATTCTGGCTGCAAATTTTGACGTGACTGAGTTAGATGGCTAGCAAGCAAACAAGGGATAAGAACGTTGCCAGCCAGTGTGGCAAAAGAACATTTAGAACGAACGACTGGGTCGCGTCCGTGGATACAAAACAAAAGAACTGAACGACTGTGTCGCTTCTCTACCAATCGATAGAACAAATGACCAGCTGACTTGGGTAGAAACCCTAGATTCGTGTCAGGACTATGGTTGCAAAGGGTCAAACTTTCCAGTAAATTTCCATTTTTACGGAAGTTTTCCATGGGAAGTTAATCCCGGGAACTTTGGGAATTTTTGCTTAAATTCATCATAAAAGTTAGTTTATAACAGGGACCCTTTTTTTGTGGGATACACAAGGCAATCTTAGGTATTGTGGGATATTTTGGTTAAACTATCCCCAATTCAATGGAATTGCAACCCTCTGCATGCAACAATGCATTCTTCCATTACATGTGCAGTGCATTCTTCCATCACGCGTACAGCTGATTCTCAAGATCTTGCACACTAATGAGATTCTATTGAGCCCACACCACTACACTGTCTGAGCCAAGGACTACATGCTTTCTGGTAAGTTTTGATTACAATACTGGGTGGGGTGTTTTTTTGTTTTTTTTTGTGACATGATTTAAATAAAGAATAGTAAATAGTAGACTACAGCAAAGTGTGTTTAAATCATTTCTAACTTAACAATTTCTGCTAGTTAGTTGTTGCTACCATGTGGGTTTTAGCTTGCTTGAGCCTGCTAACTGAGTGTTAATTCACCTGTTTCCACACATGTTTCATTTTAAAACATTTGTTACAGAGGAATTGTATAACTGCTTAACTATTTATCTGTACATGGAATTGTATTTTTTACAAAAAAAATTCTAATCTTTACAGGATAGTGCCAAGGGCACCATCTGATGTGTGGAGACATTTCACTGCAGCTAATATAGAAGGAAAAGCTGTGTACATGGGAAAATACTGTGCCAAATCATATGTGAAGAATGCAACAAAGATGCAGAATCATCTGGCAAGTGCATGAAGTTCCCTCGGCGCTCACAACAAGCAACCTCTGACAAAAGTCCCTCTACTTCTATTCGAGGGGAAAATGATGAATCGGGCACATTATCAATAGCAACAGCTCATGGTCCTCCTGGAATCAGAAGTTTTTGTTGAATCAATGGAGGAACATAGAGAAATGTTGAATGTCTTGCTCGAGCTGTGTATGCAACTGGTTCACCTCAGATGCTCACAGGCAACGTGTATTGGAAGAGATTTCTGAATGGACTTTGCCCAGCATGCACTGCTCCAACCAGACATGCTTTATCTAATCATTTGCTGGATACAGAGTTCAACAGAGTTCAAGTGAAGGTCAAGCAAATCATAGAGAAAGCAGACCTATATTGCAATCATCTCTGATGGGTGGTCGAATGAGGAATAATTAACTATACAGTGAGGGGGAAAAAGTATTTGATCCCCTGCTGATTTTGTACGTTTGCCCACTGACAAAGAATTGATCAGTCTATAATTTTAATGGTAGGTTTATTTGAACAGTGAGAGACAGAATAACAACAAAAACGCATGTCAAAAATGTTATAAATTGATTTGCATTTTAATGAGGGAAATAAGTATTTGACCCCCTCTCAATCAGAAAGATTTCTGGCTCCCAGGTGTCTTTTATACAGGTAACGAGCCAAGATTAGGAGCACACTCTTAAAGGGAGTGCTCCTAATCTCAGTTTGTTACCTGTATAAGAGACACCTGTCCACAGAAGCAATCAATCAATCAATCAGATTCCAAACTCTCCACCATGGCCAAGACCAAAGAGCTCTCCAAGGATGTCAGGGACAAGATTGTAGACCTACACAAAGCTGGAATGGGCTACAAGACCATCGCCAAGCAGCTTGGTGAGAAGGTGACAACAGTTGGTGCGATTATTCGCAAATGGAAGAAACAAAAGAACTGTCAATCTCCCTCGGCCTGGGGCTCCATGCAAGATCTCACCTCGTGGAGTTGCAATGATCATGAGTACGGTGAGGAATCAGCCCAGAACTACACGGGAGGAACTTGTCAATGATCTCAAGGCAGCTGGGACCATTGTCACCAAGAAAACAGTTGGTAAAACACTACGCCGTGAAGGACTGAAATCCTGCAGCGCCCGCAAGGTCCCCCTGCTCAAGAAAGCACATATACATGCCAGTCTGAAGTTTGCCAATGAGCATCTGATGGATTCAGAGGACAACTGGGTGAAAATGTTGTGGTCACATGAGACCAAAATGGAGCTCTTTGGCATCAACTCAACTCGCCGTGTTTGGAGGAATGCTGCCTATGACTCCAAGAACACCATCCCCAACATCAACCATGGAGGTGGAAACATTATGCTTTGGGGGTGTTTTTCTGCTAAGGGGACAGGACAACTTCACCGCATCAAAAGGACGATGGACAGGGTCATGTACCGTCAAATCTTGGGTGAGAACCTCCTTCCCTCAGCCAGGGCATTGAAAATGGGTCGTGGATCGGTATAGCAGCATGACAATGACCCAAAACACACGGCCAAGGCAACAAAGGAGTGGCTCAAGAAGAAGCACATTAAGGTCCTGGAGTGGCCTAGCCAGTCTCCAGACCTTAATCCAATAGAAAATCTGTGGCGGGAGCTGAAGGTTCGAGTTGCCAAACGTCACCCTTGAAACCTTAATGATTTGGAGAAGATCTGCAAAGAGGAGTGGGACAAAATCCCTCCTGAGATGTGTGCAAACCTGGTGGCCAACTACAAGAAACGTCTGCCCTCGGTGGCAAAACCCTTGTTGGCAATCACAAAGTACTAAGTTATGTTTTGCAGAGGGGTGAAATACTTATTTCCCTCATTAAAATGCAAATCAATTTATAACATTTTTGACATGTTTTTCTGGATTTCTTTGTTATTCTGTCTCTCACTGTTCAAATAAACCTACCATTAAAATTATAGACTGATAATTTCTGTCAGTGGGCAAACGTACAAAATCAGCAGGGGATCAAATACTTTTTTCCCTCACTGTATCTCCACCCCTCAACCAGTATTCTACAAGAGCACAGACAAGAGGGACAACAGACACGCTGTCTCTACATTGCAGATGAGCTGAAGACAGTCATCAATGACCTTGGACCACAGAAGGTATTTGTATTGGTGACAGACAATGCTGTGAACATGAAGGCTGCTTGGTCTAAAGTGGAGAAGTTCTACCCTCACATCACACCCATTGGCTGTGCTGCTCATGCATTCAATCTGCTCCTCAAGGACGACATGGCAATGAAAACAATGGATACACACTAAGAGAGCCAAGGAAATGTTTAGGTATGTGAAGGGTCATCAAGTTCTCGCAGCAATCTACCTCACCAAGCAAAGTGAGAAGAATAAGTGCACCGCATTGAAGCTGCCCAGCAACACCTGTTGGGGTGGTGTTATCATGTTTGACAGTCTCCGGAAACTCCTGAAACCTATAGCAGTAGCCATTGCACGGATTGAGGAAGACAATGCCATCCTGTCTGATGTTCAGACTCTGCTTGCAGATGTAAGAGAAGAAATCCGTACTGCCCTGCCCACTTCACTGTTGCTCCAAGCAGAGGAAACTGCAGTTCTGAAATGCATCAAAAAGTGAAGACTTCTGCCTGAAGCCCATACACGCCGCAGCATACATGTTGGACCCCAAGTATGCTGGCAAGAGCATCCTGTCTGATGCAGAGATCAACAAGGCCTATAGTGTCATCACTACTGTCTCGCCACCTTGGCCTGGATGAGGACAGGGTTCTTGGCAGTCTGGCGAAGTACACTTCTAAGCAAGGGCTTTGGGATGGAGATGCAATATGGCAGTCGTGCCAACATATCTCATCAGCCACCTGGTGGAAGGGACTTTGTGGATCTGAGGCTCTTTCCCTTGATGCCTCCATCAGCCTCCAAATCTCACCAACATCAGTCGCCTCACAGCGCATCTGGTCCTTGTTTGGGAACACACACACCAAAGCACGCAACAGGCTGACCAATACAAGGGTTGAAAAATTGGTGGCCATCCGGGTAAATTTGAGGCTTTTTGAGCCTGACAATGAGCCATCCTCAACAAGGTTGTAAAGTGACAGTGAAGATGAGGTCTCAGAATATGATATTCAAGAGGTGGACAGTGAGGCGGTCCAGGAGGAAGACATGGAAGCCTGAGCGGAAGACAACCAAAGCTTTAGTTTCTAAACTATCATTTGACAGATGTATGTTGAAAATGTTTTTGGGAGATGCGATGGATCATTCAATATTCCCTTTTGTTCAGTGAAATCATCCCATGTGAGGAGTCAACACATTTTAATTAAATTACATTTTATTTGATTTCTATTGGAAGGATTTAATTATTTGCAATTATGTCTACTGATAAGGTTAAAGGTTTGTTTCTGTCTCCATATGATATGGTAAATATATCCAATGCAAAAAAATCTACATTTAAATGGTATTAATTTGAAAAGTTTCCACCTCTGATTATTCCCCAAAATGTGCAACCCGAGTTGGGACTATGTCTTGTGGAAGGATGAAATAGTATGAATAAATTAATCAATTTTAACGTTTTAAATGAAAATGTCATCATGATTTTAATATGTTGGTAACCGTGTGTGTGATCATGCCCGAGAAGCCGGTGTTTGGAGGATGTATTGGCACTGCTTGCCGGCCCTCAACTTAACACCCGTGCCAATATTTCCTCGAGACACCGGCTTCTCTGGCATTATCACTTAAATGTCTTTCTGCGAGTCTGTTGTGCGACGCACATGAACTGACGTTGCACTTGTATGCTATTCAAAACTATATGTTTACCATCAGATATAACGGCATTCTGCCTTGAGAAGTCAACTCACCAACAGCTCTTTATCTGTACAGCTGCCTTTTTTTTTTTTTTTCACCCCACTATGCTTCCTACTAGTGTTTTTTATTTTATTTTTATTTTTTTTCTCTCTCCATTCTTCTCCCCTCTGCTTCCATCAGAAAACCATGAATCACAACTTTATTCATTTGGACAATTTGTCTTTTTCACTTGTAAATGTCCACACTCACCGAAAATGACATTCGGTAGCTACTAGCTATGCTTCTATGAGCTGGATTTACCTGTCTTTGGAATTAATCATTTTTCGCTTGTATGTGATTTCGCAATTACTTGTGCTAATTTTGTTAGCATTCTGGTAATATACGGACAATGTTTTTTTATTTATTTTTGTTTTAGTGCCCCCTTGTGTTCTATGCTGGTAATACCGTATTTCCCAGGATGGCAGAAGAACAGAATGATGGTATGAAAATCTGGATACAGCCCAAGCCTACACGTGACTTCCTACAGGCCGTGCCCACAGCCATTGAGGCTGCTAGCTAGGACACCGGCACACCATTTTCCAGCTCATTACTCGTTTGTCAGATTGCTATTAGGGGATTTCCAGTGCTCCCAGAGTTTTGCAGTAGCTATTTTATACATGCATAAAATTGTGCTCACCAAATTTCTCATGCATTTTTCCCCTGTTCCTACCAGGGTCCTTAATGAGCACTTACATTTTCCCTGCCCACTGACTGATAGTGTCATATTATTTAATCCCTCATGATTATTCTACTCAGTAACTAAACAAATGCAGGAGACACCCATCCTGACAACTTTTTTCTCATTCTGTGTGCTTTGCAGAGGTCCTGAAGGAGGTTGACGATGTCTACGAGCGTTACCAGGGCGAGCAGGATGCGGCACAGCGTAAGAGGCTTCAGATCCAGCTGCAGCGGGCCCTCATCAGTAGCCAGGAGCTCGGCGACGAGAAGATCCATGTGGTTACCCAGATGACCGAGCTGGTAGAGAACCGTTCCCGCCAGATGGACTCCCTCTGCCTCCAGGAGCCCAGCGAGATCAGTGAGCGGGTCATCACCGAGCGGCGCTCCAGTTCTGTCCAGGAGGCGGCGGTGTCCACCCCTGCCGAGCGTTCCTCTGCACGCCGGCCGAGACGCCAGCGCAACAGTGAGAGCCGTGACTCCAACCACACCTTGGGGAATGGAGCGGTGATGGACGACCCGGCGGATGAGCTGCCCCTGCAGCCGCGGGAGAAAAGGTCCAAGTCGGCCAAGAAGAAGAAGCGCAAGGCCAAGCAGGAGCGCGACGCCTCGCCCGTGGAGTTCACCATCGACCCCAACGAGCCCACCTACTGCCTGTGCGAGCAGGTGTCATACGGCGAGATGATCGGCTGCGATAATGACGCGTGCCCCATCGAGTGGTTCCACTTCTCCTGCGTGGGGCTCACCTACAAGCCCAAGGGGAAGTGGTTCTGTCCCAAGTGCAGAGGGGACAACGAAAAGACTATGGACAAAAACCTGGACAAGAACAAAAAGGACCGGAGGTCCAGGTAGTAGTTACAAGTCCTCCGTCCGTTGTCCCTTTCCTCTCGGAACATTGTTGAACTGAGGGTTGAGTTTACCAAAGTGATTCATTCAAGGGATGACGAAATGTCAAGTTCTGAGAGCAATTGAACACTATTGAACTGAACTGAACTGAACTGCGAAGTCTGATGTTGACTGTAAGGATCCTCCGCCTAAGCTGCCATCTTCTGTCTGTATCGTGTGTTACTTAACTTCCGTTCCAACAAGTGTATTGATTAACTCGAGAAGCAAATTTTGGCTTACTTGCCCATTTGGAAATGTTTATTTGATGTAATGTATCTGAATGAATGATGTCCTTTTTGTAAAAAAATAATACATTATGTTTGGCCCATTTTTCTTAGTTGAGTAAGCTTTTAGTTTCTTTTGTGTTAAAATAAGTCTGTCCCAAATCAGTGCGTCTCGATTCATGACGGGGCTAAATAGATGATTGTGCAATGTTTTTTATTTTGTATGGCTGACAGAGGGGTAGTTTGCGCTGTTTCTGTGAAGTGTTCATCTGAGTTGGGATTTCACACGAATTTCACATTTTAGGTTATTTTATGATTTCCCAACTGTCATTTCAATTGACCATCCACAGGTGCAGCACTCTAATTTGCTAAAAAGTGATGGTCGGTCTGGAATGGGATTTCATATTTGTGGAGACGGTCTACGTTTTCTGTATATCCATTAAAACAGTTATACTGGTGAGAGGGGAACCAATTTATTACTTTTATATCTGTTTCGCTACACCCGCAATAACATCTGCTAAGTAAGTGTATGCGACCAATAAAATTTTACTTGAATCCTTTTCTTGAAATATACATTTCACATTCCATTCTTCTGCTTTTCAGGTCATATTGTTAAACTGAAGTGTTTCAGTAAGTAAAGATATTTCCAAATACTCATAAATAACATGAGTATCACAAAGAAATAAAGTTTCCCAAAACAAACTCCACTCCTACATGCGTCTCTGGCTGTCCAATTTGTCTTCATCCTCGCTACTACTGTACATGGGTATCAGGGAAGAGGACAGACAGGATGTTGCAGGCCTCCAGGTCCTATAGCAGGGGTGCCCAACCAGTCGGTCTACTGGTCGATCGTGGAGTGCTTGCCAGTCGATTGTGAGATTATACTTCAACTAAAATTCAGCCACATAAATCGATGCCTATAATCTCTTTGTTTTAATGTTCAACAGTCCTCCATTAACACCAATGTCTGAAAAGTCATGTGATTTACATAAAATATGACCAGTCCCTGCCCACTTATTGACATATGCCTAGTTAGAGAGGTCAAATGCTGCCCGCCAACTCAAAGTCGAGGTCACGGTGATGCCAGGCAGGTAGCTAGCTAACTTTGTAGCCAGATTTGTTCTTAAGTTGTTCGATCGACAATAGCAATGAGTGAAGGGAAGGATACAAAAAAAGGAATGGGAGGAGGATTATTTTCATGTCAAACTCAAAATGTGTATGCCTCATCTGCCATAATAGCATCGATATCCCAAAGAAAAGTAACGACATATTAAAACCACACACAAAACCCAGGAAAGAGATTTTCCAGCAAAGACTGAATTACGAAGGGTACAAGAACTAAAAAAATAAACTGGCAGAGAAGAAGAGGGAATAGCGGAGAACCTCGAGGATCAACTGAAGGATATTGACAACTGCGAGTGGTTATGGAGTGGCAGGTAGCCTAGAGCGTTGGACTAGTAACCGAAAGGTTGCAAGATCGAATCCCCGAGCTGACAAGGTAAAAATCTGGTTCTGCCCCTGAACAAGGCCGTTAACCCACTAGGCCGTCATTGAAAATAAGAATTTGTTCTTAACTGACTTGCCTAGTTAAATGTAAAATAAATTCCCTCCAGTTTGACAAGTCCACAGATATGGTAAATGTGGCACAGTTATGCATTTTCCTCGGAATGGCATTTGACATGAGTTCAAAGGAGGAACAACTCGCCATTTTGCCACTGAAAGGACATACAAGGGGCGAAGATATTTTTCCATCTTTTATGGAGTTTGCTAACAAATTCCAACTGCCCTTTTGTAAGCTTGTCTCCATTACTACCAATGGGGCACCCGCTATGGTAGGCCGCATTAGTGGGTTCGTTACATTGTGCAAACAAGATTATTATTTCCCGAACTTTTAGTTATTATTGCGTAATTCATCCGCAAGCTTTGTGCAGGAAGATGTTAAACATGAAAGAGGTGATGGATGTTGCGATGAAGATTGTGTGTTCTATTTGAGCAAGAAGCCTACAGCGGAGGCTATTTCGCGCTCACTTAGGAGAGACGGAAGCGTAGCACACAGTGCGGTGGCTGAGCCGAGGTACATTTTTAGGGATATTCAGTGAGTCGTTGCCTGAAATCTCCAAACATGCAGAATATGCACAGCTAGAGGACATACAATGGCTCTTAGATTTAGCTTTTCTCACTGACCTAACTTACATGCTTTGCGTTTCATAGCGGCAGGTCCATACTCAGTGTTGTGTTGTGTTTCATACATTTTGTTGGTTGGTTTAGATTTAGAGACTGGTAGATCTCATCAGGCTGGCAAATAGGATCAGCTCACCTGTGTGAACAATCAACACACAAATGCCATGAATTGTCACTTTACTATCACCTGGGTGTCACACACTAGTGGCACTCAGTAAATAAACAAATTGTAACTCCCTCAACTTTTACCTAACACACATGTTTCTATCACTTGTCTGTGAGCGTGGCTTCAGAAAGTATTAATACCCCTTGACTTTTTCCACATTTTATTGTTACAGCGTGAATTCAAAATGGATGAAATAGATTTCTGACCTATCTCAACACAATACCCCATAATGACAATGAAAACATGTTTTTAGAAATTTTAGCGATTAAAAAAAAAGAATTCTCCCATTTACATAAGTATTTACACCCCTGAGTCAATACTTGGTAGAAGCACATTTGGCAGTGATTACAGCTGTGGGTATTTCTGAGTTAGTCTCTAATAGCTTTCCACACTTGGATTGTGCAACATGTGCCCATTATTCTTTAAAACATTCTTTAAGATCTGATAAATTGATGATCCTTGCTAGGCAACCATTTTCAGGTCTTGCCATTGATTTTCAGGTAGATTTAAGCCAAAACTGTAACTGGGTCACTCAGGAACATTCACAATCTTCTTGGTAAGCAACTCCAGTGTAGATTTTGCCTACTGTTTTAGATTATTGTCATGCTGAAATGTGAATTCCTCTCCCAATGTCTGGCAGAAATCAGACTGAACCACGTTTTTCCTGGGTTTAGCACCATTCCATTTAATTTTTTTATCCTGAAAAACTCCCCAGTCCTTAATAATTACAAGCATACTCATGACAAGATGCAGACACCACTATGCTTGAATATGTAGTGGTATTCAGTAATGCGTTGTATTGGTTTTGCCCCTAACATAACACTTTGAATTCATGACCAAAAGTGAATTGCTTTGCCACATTCTTTGCAGTATTACTTTAATGCCTTGTTGCAAACAGGATTCATGTTTTGGAATCTTTTTATTCTGTACAGGCTTCCTTCTTTTCACTCTGTCAATTTAGTTAGTATTGTGGTGTAACTACAATGTTGTTGATACATCCTAATTTTTCTATCACAGCCAATGAACTCTATAACTGTTTTAAAGTCACCATAGGCCTCACGGTGAAGTCCTTGAGCCGCTTCCTTCCTCTCCGGCAACTGAGTTATGAAGGACGCCTGTATCTTTGTAGTGACTGGGTGTATTGATACACCATCCAAAGTGTAATTAATAACTTCACCCTTCTTTGCGAGGCATTGGAAAACCTCCCTGATCTTTGTGGTTGAAATTCACTGCTTGACTGAGGGACCTTACAGATAATTGTATATGTGGGGTACAGGAATTAGGAAGTCATATGAAAATCATGTTAAACACTATTATTGCACACAGTGAGTCCATGCAACTAATGTCAAATCAAATTTTATTGGTCGCATACATATGTTTAGGAGATGTTATTGCGGCTGTAGCGAAATGCTTGTGTTTCTAGCTCCAACTGTGCAGTAATATCTAACAATTTCACAACAATACACACAATACACACACATCTAAGTAAAGGAATGAAATTAAGAATAGAGTCCATGCATCTTATTATGTGAATTGTTAAGCACATTTTTACTCCTCCTGAACTTATTTCAGCTTGCCATAACAAAGGGGTTGAAAACATATTAACTCAATTGATTGGAATTAATTGGAAAAAAATACATAATTCCACTTTTACATTATGGGTATTGTGTTCAGGCCAGTAATTTTTTTTAAATCGAATTTAAATTCAGGCTGTAATACAACCAAATGTGGAAAAAATAAAGGGTGTCAATACTTTCCAAAGGCATCATATGTGTGCACATAAACATAATCATCACATTTCTCTAAAAAGGCAAAAATGGCATGAAACTCCAAGGTAATCTCTGTCCTACCTGCTAGTAGAATGGATGTTTCTCCTCTCTCAGGGATATAAATCTGGTTGGACACTCCTAGCATCAGGCTCCTGTAGCCAGAGATAGTCTTGTGTGACCCCAAAGGCGACTCTGCTGGCATCATCTGTGATCGCCACACAACAGACTCCAGGCTCATTCTTCAATCATTTCCTTACCTTCAGAAGTTTAAAAAATGCAATAATTTAAAACATATTGGGTGGGGAGAGATCAAATAATGTAGCTTGTGTACTTATATGGACAATTGTGTCGACAGTGATCACAGATGGACAATAAAGTTATTTGAATTTGAATCTGGCTTGATACTGTACATACTGTGCCTTTCTGCAGGTCCCAGAGGGTGAGGTAGGGTGTATGTTGAGCCTGGCTGTAGTTGGCCAGGACCAGATGTCCCCCAGGGTGAGTGAGGGCGATGATGTGACGGGTCAGCAAGGACGTCCTGGCCTCCAGGATATGGAGGTGTTCCTGGGACTTCCGCTGAACACATTGAGGTGGTGGGAGAAATAGCAGTTGATAGAGAGGGGTAGAGAGGAGATCAGAGGGATGGAGAGACATCACATTAGTTAGTTAAACTCTGTAGAGCCAGCCACATATTCAGAGCACACAAGTAAAATAGTAGACATGGCGCACACACAAACACTTTACCTGTTGGTCCCCACCGAGGAGGTATTGGTCTATGGAGTTGTATGTCTCCCTGTCCAACCTGCGCTGCTCCCTTTGCGCCTCCCTTTTCGTCCTCCTCTTAGCAGAGTGGCTCTCTGTCCTTCCTTCCCAGGGCATCACCTGAGCTACGGTTAATAGTAATCCACAGGGCAATATAAATGTGTATATTGTTACAGCTACAACACTGGAGTGTTCAGAATTATTGAGAGCATTAGACTACAGGGTAATAGCAAGGTAATAAAATAGTAACACTGAAAACAAGTTATGCTGGATTTTTGGACAGATAGCTTAGCTTGCACTACTTTTCTGGTAGAGTCTCTGGTTTTGTTACCTGTGGTCTCCTTAATGATGGTAGTATCCGGGACTGCCTGTCTCTGACGGTGCTGCTGGACACTTTGATATACCCATACTCTAGGTCCCACACTACCAGATGGTCCCTATAACACCCAACAGTCCAAATAAAATAGGTTATGACAATATAAGTGTTTTAAAAAAGTGTTAGCCTTCCACATCCCAAAACCGGTTCACAACAATGGGGAAAACCGTATTAGGGGCAACAATGAACACAACATTGTTAAGCTGTGCAAGAATTAGGATGCTAGAGGGTATTATTTCTCTGAAGTAACTGACTCCGAGGGACTGTTTTTGGAGTGTGGTGTTTCAGGTAGTGGACTAAGTTAGTTGGTGCTTGTTTCAAGTAACCAACTCTCTCTCACCTTGTCTCAGACAAGCCCAGGAGTAGCTGTTCGACCGGGAGCCTTTATTTGTGTCGGGGACAGGGGACGATGTAAAGACCAGACTGTCTCTTAAGCTAGATTCTCTTGAACAGGTCATAGACCAGCAGAGTCTATGGAGTCAAGTGTGACAGAAGCTTAGACTAGGCTTTAGCTCAATCGGCTAACATAGTCTTGTTGCATGCAGGAGACCTGAGCTCGAACCTAGGTAGTCACAAATGTAGAGCACATATTTCACTACAGGTACGCTACTGTCAACTAATGAGGTGACTTCAATCCATGAAGTGAAACAACAGTGTAGAGCAGAGTGGATTCAATATGGATACCAGGCAAATTGATAAATTAGTTGATGACCTGGAATATGGGTGAAGGGGTGTCAGTGAAGGTGGCTGTCCCTCTGTCTGTCAGGATGTACAGCTTCATGTCATGGGCCAAGGCCATGTCGGTGTTGCCATGGAGACCGTAATCCACTCTGACTGGCCACCCTGTGAACCTTGACCTGGCCAGGTTCCAGACCCGCACCGTGTAGAGTCGTAGGGATCTGCACACCTCGTAGCTGTCACCAGAGGGAGACAGAGACCCTGGAAAGATCAAGACGTCATAGCAGATACCTGGGGCACAACTTAATTGTCTAAAGTGGCTTCCTTCCTCCTTGTCATCGCCTTCAACTGCATTGATGTGAAAGGCAGGGCAGGAGAAGCAAATTCCCAGTAGGCATCTACACATCTCGTCTATGCCATGTAAATAGAACAGTGAATATGAAGGAGAGGAGATGAGATGAGAGGAGGATATACATTTAGAGTATTGAGATGTCCCCAATTACATGCTAAAAAGGAAATAAAAATAAGAAAATTTAAAAATACACAGTACTACTTAAACAACACAGAAAATACTAATACCAATATTATTTAAACATTAACAATACAGAAAAATAGTACAGTAAATACTATATTCTTGATAAAACCTACTGTTGGTGTTTCCTCATGGGGAGGACCTCCTCTGTGTTGTCCCTCCTCACCTTGTGGACGTTGTAGGTGAGGGTCTGATCGTTGACCCAGGAGGACAGGTCCCACAGCCTTAGGTACCTCTACCCACTGCACACCCCCAGACAGAACCGCAGTGTCACGCCCTGACCATAGAGAGCCCTCGGGGTGCACTGGGTGGGTTTCACGGAAGAATACTGTACCGAGTTATCTAGCTGAATAAACTAAGTTTGAGCCTATTCCTGGAAACATTGAACCACTGTAGTTTACATCAATTATAATTTCTAAAGTGAAGTTGGAAAAGTTATATTTGAGTGTTTCAGTGAATGGTTAGTGTTTTTTGATATAAATATGAACTTGATTGAACAAAACATGCATGTATTGTATAACATAATGTCCTAGGTGTGTCATCTGATGAAGATCATCAAAGGTTAGTGCTGCATTTAGCTGTGGTTTGGGTTTATGTGACATTATATGCTAGCTTGAAAAATGGGTGTCCGATTTCAAAAAGGCTTTACAACGAAAGCAAAACAATAGATTATGTCAGCAGAGTACCCAGCCAGAAATAATCAGACACCCATTTTTCAAGCTAGCATATAATGTCACATAAACCCAAACCACAGCTAAATGCAGCACTAACCTTTGATGATCTTCATCAGATGACACACCTAGGACATTATGTTATACAATACATGCATGTTTTGTTCAATCAAGTTCATATTTATATCAAAAAACAGCTTTTTACATTAGCATGTGACTAGCATGTGACTAGCATTCCCACCGAACACTTCCGGTGAATTTACTAAATTACTCACGATAAACGTTCACAAAAAACATAACAATTATTTTAAGAATTATAGATACAGACCTCCTATATGCACTCGCTATGTCCGATTTTAAAATAGCTTTTCGGTGAAAGCACATTTTGCAATAATCTAAGTAGATAGCCCGGCATCACAGGGCTAGCTATTTAGACACCCACCAAGTTTAGCCCTCACCAAAGTCAGATTTACTATAAGAAAAATGTTATTACCTTTGCTGTTCTTCGTCAGAATGCACTCCCAGGACTTCTACTTCATAAACAAATGTTGGTTTGGTCCCAAGCGCCTCCAGTATCATTGTTTTCAGATCGACCACTTACAAAATGCGCTAATGTTTTTCAGCCAGGGCCTGCAAAGCCACTATTCAGCTTTTTGGCGCCTTCTGAGAGCCTATGGGAGCATTAGAAAATGTCACGTCATGCCAGAGATCCCCTGTTTTGGTTAGAGATGATCAAGAAGGCCATGAAATGGTCAGAGAGAGCGCTTCCTGTTTGGAATCTTCTCAGGTTTTGGCCTGCCAAATGAGTTATGTTATACTCACAGACACCATTCAAACAGTTTTAGAAACTTTGGAGTGTTTTCTATCCAAAGCTAATAATTATATGCATATTCTAGTTACTGGGCAGGAGTAGTAACCAGATTAAATCAGGTATGTTTTTTATCCGGCCGTGCAAATACTGCCCCCTATCCCCAACAGGTTATCCTCCCCACGTCTACCTTTGACTCATTTCTCTCTGCCTCCTTCTTTCCATTCCTCTCCTCTTTTGACCTCACCCTCTCACCGTCCCCCCCTACTCACAAGGCAGGCAATACGCTTGACCTCATCTTTACTAGAGGCTGTTCTTCTACTAATCTCACTGCAACTCCCCTCCAAGTCTCCGACCACTACCTTGTATCCTTTTCCCTCTCGCTCTCCTCCAACACTACTCACTCTGCCCCTACTCAGATGGTATTGCGTCGTCGCAACCTTCGCTCTCTCTCTCCTGCTACTCTCTCCTCTTCCATCCTATCATCTCTTCCCTCTGCTCAATCCTTCTCCAACCAATCTCCTGATTCTGCCTCCTCAACCCTCCTCTCCTCCCTTTCTGCATCCTTTGACTCTCTATGTCCCCTATCCTCCCGGCCGGCTCGGTCCTCCGCTCCTGCTCCATGGCTTGACGACTCATTGCGAACTCACAGAACAGGGCTCCGGACAGCTGAGCGGAAATGGAGGAAAACTAGCCTCCCTGCGGACCTGGCATCTTTTCACTCCCTCCTCTCTACATTTCCTTCCTCTGTTTCTGCTGCTAAAGCCACTTTCTACCACTCTAAATTCCAAGCATCTGCCTCAAACCCTAGGAAGCTCTTTGCCACCTTCTCCTCCCTCCTGAATCCTCCCTCGCCCCCTCCCTCTCTGCGGATGACTTCGTCAACCATTTTGAAAAGAAGGTTGACGACATCCGATCCTCGTTTGTTAAGTCAAACGACACCGCTGGTCCTGCTCACATTGCCCTACCCTATGCTTTGACCTCTTTCTCCCCTCTTTCTCCAGATGAAATCTTGCGACTTGTGACGGCCGGCCGCCCAACAACCTGCCCGCTTGACCCTATCCCCTCCTCTCTTCTCCAGACCATTTCCGGAGACCTTCCCCCTTACCTCATCAACTCATCCTTGACCGCTGGCTACGTCCCTTCCGTCTTCAAGAGAGCGAGAGTTGCAACCCTTCTCAAAAAACCTATGCTCGATCCCTCCGATGTCAACAACTACAGACCAGTATCCCTTCTTTCTTTTCTCTCCAAAACTTTTGAGCGTGCCGTCCTTGGCCAGCTCTCTTGCTATCTCTCTCAGAATGACCTTCTTGATCCAAATCAGTCAGGTTTCAAGACTGGTCATTCAACTGGGACTGTTCTTCTCTGTGTCACGGAGGCGCTCAGCACTGCTAAAGCTAACTCTCTCTCCTCTGCTCTCATCCTTCTAGACCTATCGGCTGCCTTTGATACTGTGAACCATCAGATCCTCCTCTCCACCCTCTCCGAGTTGGGCATCTCCGGCGCGGCTCAATCTTGGATTGCGTCCTACCTGACAGGTCGCTCCTACCAGGTGGCGTGGCGAGAATCCGTCTCCGCACCACGTGCTCTCACCACTGGTGTCCCCCAGGGCTCAGTTCTAGGCCCTCTCCTATTCTCGCTATACACCAAGTCACTTGGCTCTGTCATATCCTCACATGGTCTCTCCTATCATTGCTACGCAGACGACACACAATTAATCTTCTCCTTTCCCCCTTCTGATAACCAGGTGGCGAATCGCATCTCTGCATGTCTGGCAGACATATCAGTGTGGATGACGGATCACCACCTCAAGCTGAACCTCGGCAAGACGGAGCTGCTCTTCCTCCCGGGGAAGGACTGCCCGTTCCATGATCTCGCCATCACGGTTGACAACTCCATTGTGTCCTCCTCCCAGAGTGCTAAGAACCTTGGCGTGACCCTGGACAACACCCTGTCGTTCTCCGCTAACATCAAGGCGGTGACCCGATCCTGTAGGTTCATGCTCTACAACATTCGCAGAGTACGACCCTGCCTTAGACAGGAAGCGGCGCAGGTCCTAATCCAGGCACTTGTCATCTCCCGTCTGGATTACTGCAACTCGCTGTTGGCGGGGCTCCCTGCCCGTGCCATTAAACCCCTACAACTCATCCAGAATGCCGCAGCCCGTCTGGTGTTCAACCTTCCCAAGTTCTCTCACATCACCCCGCTCCTCCGCACACTCCACTGGCTTCCAGTTGAAGCTCGCATCTGCTACAAGACCATGGTGCTTGCCTACGGAGCTGTGAGGGGAATGGCACCTCCGTACCTTCAGGCTCTGATCAGTCCCTACACCCAAAGAAGGGCACTGCGTTCATCCACCTCTGGCCTGCTCGCCTCCCTACCTCTGCGGAAGCACAGTTCCCACTCAGCCCAGTCAAAACTGTTCGCTGCTCTGGCACCCCAATGGTGGAACAAGCTCCCTCACGACGCCAGGACAGCGGAGTCAATCACCACCTTCCGGAGACACCTGAAACCCCACCTCTTTAAGGAATACCTGGGATAGGATAAAGTAATCCTTCTACCCCCCCCCAAAAAAGATATAGATGTACTATTTTAAAGTGGTTGTTCCACTGGATATCATAAGGTGAATGCACCAATTTGTAAGTCGCTCTGGATAAGAGCGTCTGCTAAATGACGTAAATGTAAATGTAAATGATATTGTTTAGTGCTTATGTGCTTTATGTATGGCACGTTCATTTATTCTTTGTTGTTTTTAGTTTCACTGTAATAAATATGTCGAACTCTACTCACGCTGCGCCTTGGTCCGTCCATTATGTATAAGACGAACGTGACAGAATATCCCACCACGCCAGGACTAAGCAGCGTGCCCTGGAGGAAAAGGAGAGCTGGAGCATAGGAGGACAGCGACGACGTCGGCGTCTGCGGCCACAGAAACCCCAAGATTTTTTGGGGGGGGGCACAAGGGGCGGTCGCTCGAGCCGAGGAGAGAGCCAGAGACCATCAGGGAGTCTATGGCGCAGTGTGAGGAGGGAGATCGGAGAGAGATGTTGGTTAGGTGTGTTCTGCAGCGCATTCGCCCTGAAGAGCGTCTCCTCAGCCCGGTACGTCCTGTGCCGGCTCCCCGCACTCGCCCTGAAGAGTCCGGTGAAACCTGTGCCGGCTCCACGCACCAGGCCTCCAGTGTGCCTTCCCAGCCAGGTATGTCCTGTGCCGGCTCCCCGCACTCGCCCTGAGGAGCGCAGTCAGTCCGGTGAAACCTGTGCCGGCTCCACGCACCAGGCCTCCGGTGCGCCTCTCCAGCCCGGTATGTCCTGTGCCAGCTCCCCGCATTCGCCCTGAAGAGCGTGTCATCAGTCCGGTGAAACCTGTGCCGGCTCCACGCACCAGGCCTCCAGTGCGCCTCCCCAGCCCGGTACATTCTGTGCTGGCTCCCCGCACTCGCCCTGAAGAGCATGTCATCAGTCCGATGAAACCTGTGCCGGCTACACGCACCAAGCCTTCAGTGCGCCTCCCCAGCCTGGTACGTCCTGTGCCGGCTCACAGTCCAGAGCATCCAGCGACGGTCTACAGCCCGGAACCTCCAGCAACGGTTCACAGTTCAGAGCTTCCAGCGACGGGTTCACAGTCCAGAGCTTCCAGTGCCGGTGCCATAGCTGGAGCCTTCCACTGCGCCGATGCCCAGTACAGGCACGGCGTCCAGTCCCGCTCCATGGCCGGAGCCTTCGCACACAGCGCACCACCTGAGCCTCGGAACTCGATCACAGGGTCTTGGAGCTTCATTGTTTTAAATGTTCTAGGATTGTTAGGTCGCTGTGATAACCGGATCCCTTTGTGATAACCAAAAAGTGGCACCGTTAAGGTACTCCTAGTGTCGAAACATGAGGAAGTAAGGAAGGACAAACCAGAAAGAGGGGAAACCCAAGGATCCCCTACAACAGATATGAATCGCAAAAAAACGAGCATGGGATTCTTCGAGTCTCTGATATCCACGAGCAAGGATCTGTTTAACAGCAGAATGTCAGTCGTCCCTAATGGCACCATCCTGAGCGCGGCCCGTTTCAGGGCAAGCTGGGAGCCTCCATCGCTGTCATCACCTCTCTCAACGTGGGGTTTCTGACCATGCCCAACAACATTCTGTACTTCATCAACAACAAGCATGGTACGAGGACCAAGGGCAGGCTGGACGCAGACTCCACACCATTGCCTCCTTCCGAGGGCAGAAACCTCTGCCCTCGGAATACTATGAGTATGCTTACATCCACTTGATGATAGCCCTCATCATGCTTGGGTGCCTTGGCTTGGTCATGAGCATAGCGCTCAGCTCCTTCGCCTCCAAGAGCAAATGGAAAATGGACGACTCCGAGGGCTCCTACAGGGGTCCGGAGTCCACCAAGAGCACCAGGACCATGCTGGCATGCCTCATCATGATGAACATTGAGCTGTTCATTTCCGTGACTGTACCAACCTCTGATCAGCAATGCGCATAACATGGAGTGCGCTATCACCGTGTTCAACATCATAATCTACATCATGTACGTGGTGACCATGGTGCTGACTTCGACCGTCCTAAAGGGGAAGCACGAAAGAATCCTGGTTGATGTTCAGAAACACCATCCGGAGGCAGTGACTATACCCCCCTCAACTCGAGACTACATGAGCAGAAGCATCAACCCTTACAATTCCCAATCCAGCTTCATGTAAGGAACTCCAGCCTCTCTGACGCCACCACCTGCGCTGAGAAACAAGGGGAGCGAAGAGCTGGAACGCACCCAAATTGCACGCCCTACAGGCTGTCAGCCTGCGGGCCACCGAAGGCCTTGGTTAATTGGTGTGACTATTATTATAATTTTCAAGGAACCCTGAGTGTGTCGTGTGTTGTGGTTACAGCCCCGTTCTCAGGAGCTGCATCAGCAATTCACAAAAGCAGTTTACCTGACCCTGCGCTTTAGAAGAAATTAAAACAATGTCAACAGCAGTCCCTCCAGGATACACCCTACGTCTCCTTCGAATGAATTGTTATGTAACACATGTTTTCTTTTTTGTCTTTTGTTTATTCGTTTTTCGAACTGAAAAATACACTGGACACAAGAAGGGAACAATCGTACAAATAGCAGAATAGGCTCCTGTGTGATTGTGCAATCCCCCTCTGTGTTTTCTCACTTGTCACAGCGATATAGATGTGTGTGTCGTGCATCAACTTGTGGTATCTATGTGAATATCGACACATGTTCAACAGAAAATAATATGAATAGGAACATAGAAAAAAACATTCACAGGTTTAGGTTTCATATGAAACCGTACAGGTGTCCGGGTCATATGGCTGCTGCACTTCACTTCTTTATTACAACCAGAGAAGCGTTGCAGCTAGGGCAGTGGTAGACTGTGTCCAGACACTCATTCTTGAAGAAAGGGTAAATGCAGCAGCCCACCAGGCAGATGGCAGCAGCAGCCCACCAGAAATGGGAGAGAATCATGAAAGAATTTAAGAACCCATCTCACCCAGAAAGTAAGAACAACACAGCCATGGCAATGGCGAAGGATCCGAACTTATAGCGAACTACAGGCGTGTCATACTTTTGACAATTAGAGCAGAACACTAAAGGGAGAAAGAGATAGGGAGAGGGATAAAGAGGGACTGAAGCTCAATTCACCGACGTAATAGGAACGAAAACATGCAAAGGAAGGCAGGGGTACCACCATGCTAAGCAATGAATTAAGTTATTGCAGTTGATTAGTGACACCCACCACACACATCATCTTCCTCTAGATACGTCTCCTGAGTTGGCATACTATCAAGACTATCAGTGGAGTTGGCGGTGGAATATGAGGAGCAGAATGAATAGTTTCCGGTTTCTGAATCCAACATGTTTGTGATGGAAAATGAAATGAAATAGACATGCAGTCAAACCAGGGGTTGTGAGAGTGTGAGAGGAGAATGTGTGCTTCAGAGATAAATAAGTGTTCTCTCCGTAACTTGCCACTACAATCACCCTTCCTTTCAAGCTGACTACTCTTGTGCACTGCCACAGTGTAGCGCACATCCCCGTTCAGGTGTTTTATATACAAGCATCTCATATGTTCCTCCCCTTCTGCATGAGCTCCCCACACAGGCTTATGTAATGTGGACTGTGGCCAAGTGATACAACCCCTCAGTTCTAATCTCTCCATCTCTCACATGATAAACAGTGTCGCACTAGCAAAGTACCATTTGGGTAATCAGGCGTGAGCTGGAACTTATCAGTATGCACGGTCACTGGCCATGAATGATAACAAGAACACTAAGCACTAAGTGAAACGTCTATCAGTTTATTTCATCCGAACCTTGTTATTGAATGCAGAGAAATACACTAGAAGCCCCAGTTTGCAGTGTGGATTGAAGTGTATATTCGAAAACATCATGTTAAATTTCACCGCTATGCGGATGACACACAGCTGTACATTTCAATGAAACATGGTGAAGCTCCAAAATTGCTCTCGCTAGAAGCCTGTGTTTCAGACATAAGGAAGTGGATGGCTTCAAATGTTCTACTTTTAAACTCAGACAAAACAGAGATGCTTGTTCTAGGTCCTAAGAAACAAAGAGATCTTCTGTTAAATCTGACAATTAATCTTGATGGTTGTACAGTCGTCTCAAATAAAACTGTGAAGGACCTCGGCGTGACTCTGGACCCTGATCTCTCTTTTGAAGAACATATCAAGACTGTTTCAAGGGCAGCTTTTTTCCAACTACGTAACATTGCAAAAATCAGAAACTTTCTGACCACAAATGATGCAGAAAAATTAATCCATGCTTTTGTTACTTCTAGGTTGGACTACTGCAATGCTCTACTTTCCGGCTACCCGGATAAAGCACTAAATAAACTTCAGTTAGTGCTAAATACGGCTGCTAGAATCCTGACTAGAACCAAAAAATTGGATCATATTACTCCAGTGTTAGCCTCCCTACACTGGCTTCCTGTTAAGGCAAGGGCTGATTTCAAGGTTTTACTGCTAACCTACAAAGCATTACATGGGCTTGCTTCTACCTATCTTTCCGATTTGGTCCTGCCGTACATACCTACACGTACGCTACGGTCACAAGACGCGGGCCTCCTAATTGTCCCTAGAATTTCTAAGCAAACAGCTGGAGACAGGGCTTTCTCCTATAGAGCTCCATTTTTATGGAATAGTCTGCCTACCCATGTGAGAGATGCAGACTCGGTCTCAACCTTTAAGTCTTTACTGAAGACTCATCTCTTCAGTGGGTCCTATGATTGAGTGTAGTCTGGCCCAGGAGTGTGAAGGTGAACGGAAAGGCTCTGGAGCAACGAACTGCCCTTGCTGTCTCTGCCTGGCCGGTTCCCCTCTCTCCACTGGGATTCTTTGCCTCTAACCCTATTACAGGGGCTGAGTCACTGGCTTATTGGTGTTCTTCCATGCCGTCCCTAGGAGGGGTGCATCACTTGAGTGGGTTGAGTCACTGACGTGGTCTTCCTGTCTGGGTTGGCGCCCTAGGACCATGCCTCAGGACTACCTGACATGATGACTCCTTGCTGTCCCCAGTCCACCTGGCCGTGCTGCTGCTCCAGTTTCAACTGTTCTGCCTGCGGCTTTGGAACCCTGACCTGTTCACCGGATGTGCTACCTGTCCCAGACCTGCTGTTTTCAACTCTCTAGAGACAGCAGGAGTGGTAGAGATACTCTCAATGATCGGCTATAAAAAGCCAACTGACATTTACTCTTGAGGTGCTGACTTGTTACACCCTCGACAACTGTGAATATTATTATTTGACCATGCTGGTCATTTATGAACATTTGAACATCTTGGCCATGTGCTGTTATAATCTCCACCCGGCACAGCCAGAAGAGGGCTGGCCACCCCTAATAGCCTGGTTCCTCTCTAGGTTTCTTCCTAGGTTTTGGCCTTTCTAGGGAGTTTTTCCTAGCCACCGTGCTTCTACACCTGCATTGCTTGCTGTTTGGGGTTTTAGGCTGGGTTTCTGTACAGCACTTTGAGATATCAGCTGATGTAAGAAGGGCTATATAAATACATTTGATTTGATATATCTACATACAAATGGCACACATTAAAACAGCTTTAACTCGCTAACTCTATATACACGGCTCCCACATAGCCAAGGGTCTAATGGCCTGGGCAAGAATCTACTCAACGTTTCCAAATACCGCACATGATGTCTTACGATTCCAATAGCGATACACAAAGACCGATCACGGTGAGATGCTGCTCATGGCTGAACGCTGACGATGATAACAAGGCTCGACAGAGACATTGCAAACGCCACCAAGGCCCTATGCAGTGCCCTGTGCTGCATCGTTAATGAGCTCTCGATTTGCCAGATTCGTCCGCGACACCGACGTGACTGGGTATGGAGCAAGGATCAGTTGAGAAGAATGTGAATGAGAATAAGAACAAAACCAAGAAGAAAACAAAAAGAAACAACAGCACCACAGTGTACATTACAGCAACCCCATAGCCCAGGTACAGTTCGTATCCATGTCCAAAGACTCCAGGAAAGCACGCATGTCATATTGGAAGCTGGTCGCAGCCGACGCCGAAAGGTTCAGAAGGAGACTACACCAGTTAGAGCCCTCAATATCTAGATGTCTAGACGAGGGTCACCGGGACCACATGAGGAACTAACCTCGAGAGTGCGTGTCACTGAGAGCTCCTCTCCCGTCACATCCCCGTATTTACGAACAGCTTCCTCAGCAAACCGTCTCATGGTGTAGTACAACAAGTCATACGGCAAATGAAGTAAAGAAAGTTAAGCCGGGGAAACCTTTCCTCGGCACAGCAAACTCTGCCCAGTCAGTCACTCTGACAACACCTCGCTCCACGTTCTCACCAAACCCCTCGGATAACCGAAGCAGACCTCCTGTCCTTTCCTCCCTCGTAACCCAGCCATCTACCCCAGGATCCGACTGAATCAACTAACACAAAAGCTGCCTGGTACAACTGCCTCTTCTTGAAGAACAGGACCCTGACAGATCATGAAAAGGAAAACCTGGACCGTGTCAACATGAGATCTGTCAGCCACGACGGAGTCGATGTAATGATAGGACCCAAGGACAGTCCCTTCACCAGACCCATGTACGTAGAGTCGACGCACTACCACCATCTCGATGCCCTATTAGCCATGATTGCGTGCTATGTCTACCCGAAAGTGGAAAGCTTGTACGACTATCCCGTGAGACACATGCAATTTGCAGCAGCTCAGCGAGTCGTCCACGCATCATGATCCGCTATCAATTACAGGGAGGAGAGGACAAGAGTAAGGAATGAAAAGACAAGCCAAAAGAAGTCATGACAAGAGAAGCCTAAAAGTAAACAAGATGATCGTCTTCACAGTACATCCACCAGTGAAAGGAAAATGTTGGACCCTGGACCTTGGACCCATAGTCTGGCGCGTTCAGGGAGCCTTCATGCTGTTACACGACAGCCATCGTTGGAAACAAGCAACTCCACGAGATTGACTTGACCACGATCTAGCAACAGCTGTGCCTCATCTCGAATCCTGACACCGTGCCCGTACAGCATGTACTATGGCAATGAAAAGGAATACAAATAAATAACTGAACAGTCCATTGAACACGTCGGTGTCTCTCATTTCATTGAGTATGTGTATCTATCCCTACATTTGTCTCTCCGTCATTACTATGCAAGGCATACCACACAGTGTTTCATATCCCACATAATATAGTCATTACACTCCCCTGATTTACAGAGGAGCAGTAGCAATCTGCATTAATGTACAAATTGTAGTGACAGGCGGAAGTTAGTGTTTACACTGCGAGGGAAATATAGAATATATCTCCCTTGACAGATACACATTTAATTAGTCAGTCTTGCCAAGCAACTTTCCCAATTCACTCCATGAGACGGGGATTTGTGATGAATGCAATAAATCTAGCAATTGCCAGAGTGATTCAGTGGCATAAGGTCTGGTTACAGAGAGAGATTGAGAGAGAAGAGAATAGCGATCGGGGAGAATGGGTGGCTGTGTTTCATATCACAGGTCCTGTGTTGTAGCTCGCCGATTTCCACTGTCATCTGCAGTTATTCCACTCTCATCTAGCAACCCTTGTCTGTGCTGTAACCAGCAGCAATGAACTATGTTGTTATCCATGACACCTATTTAATTTGCTGCATCAGACACAAAAATTTAGAAACGGAAACTTACTCTCAATGCAACACCACCCATGCACCAGATAATTGCAGCGACCATTACCTAGGCCGGATAAAACAGGACACGAGAGGAAGATTAGGTGGAGATGATGAGAAAGCACATGAACAAGCACACCGAGGTAAAGTTGCTCACGATGTGCATGATGCTCACCCGACACTGTGTTGAACCAAGTGTTATTTTATTTTTGTATTGTTGGATCAGTTTTGAGAAGGAGGCAGTGAGACTGTCTTTAACCGGGGATCAATACCCAAACACACACAGTCCACATCCCAGGGAATGGGATATCCTCAGTTTCTGAATCAGAGCGTTCCAATTGTCACCACTGGGGGGGGTGCTGACATTTCATGGAACTCAAATAGCCGTTTAACCTCTCTAGGGTAGGGGGCAGTATTTGCACGGCCGGATAAAAAACGTACCCGATTTAATCTGGTTATTACTACTGCCCAAAAACTAGAATATGCATATAATTATTTGATTTGGATAGAAAACACCCTAAAGTTTCTAAAACTGTTTGAATGGTGTCTGTGAGTATAACAGAACTCATATGGCAGGCAAAAACCTGAGAAGATTCCTTACAGGAAGTGCCCTCTCTGACCATTTCTTGGCCTTCTACACTCTCTTTATTGAAAACTGAGGATCTTTGCTGTAACGTGACACTTCCTATGGCTCCCATAGGCTCTCAGAAGGCGGCAGAATGGGGAATGATGACTTTGCAGGCCCAGGCTGAAAAACAGTAGAGCATTTGGATAGTGGTCGATCAGGGAACAATGAGACTGGGGCCGCGTGCACGAGCCGATACCATGTTTTTATTTTTTCGTCTTTGAACGAAAAACACCAGCAATAGAGAAAATCATCCTGGACATGACAAATCTGGAGGGGTTTCGAAAATATGGCTGCTAATCTTAGTAGGTGTATACAGGTCCCGAGGTGAGGCTGTAGCTAGTCTATGGAATGCAGAGAGTGGAAGGGCCATTTTCCGTGCCACGATGCCACTCAAGCGCTTTCACACTTACTCAAGACTAATACGATTTGATGACCGTGAGTCGAGACCGGCAAGACGTGCGACGGACAAACTGGCAGCCATAAGAGAGGTCTGGGACAAGTGGGTCGAGCGGCTGCCAGTCCTCTACAAACCAGGGCCTAACGTGACAGTGGATGAGCATCTGGTTCCACTCAGAGGTAGTATATCTAGGTATATCTAGGGTTCTTCCTAGGTTCTGTCCTTTCTAGGGAGTTTTCTTAGCCACCGGGCTTCTACGCCTGCATTGCTTGCTGTTTGGGGTTTTAGGCTGGGTTTCTGTGCACCACTTTGAGTTGATGTAATATCAGCCGATGTAAGAAGGGCTTTATAAATTTGATTTGATATATATAATAAAAGTGATTTTCACCACTGATGTCTGTGACTGCTTCTGCCGACACCGATACTAATAATTACCGATGATTCTAATCTCTTCTTTCCAAAGGTCGTTGTCCTTCCCGGCAGTACATGCCCAGCAAGCTAGAAAAATATGGGATCAAGTCATGGGTGGCCTGCGACGCCAAATCCAGATACGCTTGGAAGATGCAAGTCTACACCTGGAAGCCAACCAGTGGAGGGCCCTCTTATGAAGTCGGACGGCAGCTTCTGAAGAGGAACGTCACCATGGTTGGCACGGTTTGAAAGAACAAGTCTGAGCTCCCACCTGCACTGCTTGCATCAAAGGAAAGAGAGGTCTTCTCATTTATTTTTTATTTATTTATTTAACCGTTAATTCACCAGGTAAGTTGACTGAGAACACATTCTCATTTACAGCAACAACCTGGGGAGAGGAGGGGGATGGATGAGCCAATTGTAAGCTGGGGATGATTAGATGGCCATGATGGTATGAGGGCCATATTGGGAATTTAGCCAGGACACCAGGGTTAACACCAGGGTTAACACCAGGGTTAACACCAGGGTTAACACCAGGGTTAACACCAGGGTTAACACCAAGGTTAACACCAAGGTTAACACCAGGGTTAACACCCCTACAATAAGTGCAATGGGATCTTTAATGACCTCAGAGAGTCAGGACACCTATTTAACATCCCATCCAAAAGATGGCACCCTACACAGGGCAGTGTCACTGCCCTGGGGCATTGGGATATTTTTTAGACCAGAGGAAAGAGTGCCTCCTACTGGCCCTCCAACACCACTTGCAGCAGCATCAGGTCTTCCATCCAGGGACTGACCAGGACCAACCCTGCTTAGCTTCAGAAGCAAGCCAGCAGTGGGATGCAGGGTGGTATGCTGCTGGTATACTGCTGCTCATCAACATTTGCCTTCATGCCCACCACCACTCTAGTTTCCTACCTCCCCAAGAAAAACAAGAATGTGTTACTTCTGAGCACACAGCACACAGAGGCTGAAATTAGCAATCACCAGGACAGGAAGCCAGCCATCATCCTAGACTACAACTGCAACAAAGGAGGTGTGGACAACCTAGATAAAGTGATTGGAACGTACAGCTGCAGAAGGAAGACTGCCCGCTGGCCCCTGGTCATCTTCCATAACATTATTGATGTTTCCTCCTACAATGCCTTTGTCATATGGAGAGAGAGCAACTCTAGCTGGATGCCTCGTAAGCGGAAAAAGAGGAGGGTGTTCCTGGAGCAGCTGGGAAAGGCACTTGTAACTCCATTCATCGAAAGAAGGGAGCATCTCCCCCACACAGAAGCATCTGCAGCACTTGTGAAAGCTGTTCACAGGGCTAGATCTCATGATCAACCTGAGGAGCCAGCTGCCCTAGCCACTGCCCCAGCTGGGGCAAGTAAGAGGAAGATATGTCAGATCTGCCCACCAAAGGACTGTAAAACACATACTGTGTGCCGCAGGTGTAAGAAATATATCTGCAAAGGCTGTGCACACGCATACTGTCCCACATGTGCTCATTGGGGATTTAGTGAAGGAGGGACAGTTTGACCCGGAGGACACGGGGTGTATACAGAATATGAGGACAACGGGAGGGTTAAACAAATCAAAATATATTTTATATTTCAGATTCTTCAAAGTAGTCATCCTTTTCCTTGATGACTGCTTTGCACACTCTTGGCATTCTCTCAAACCTTTTCATGAGGTAGTCACCTGGAAAGCATTTCAATTAACAGGTTTACCTTCTTAAAAGTTAATTTGTGGAATTTCTTTCCTTGTTAATGCATTTGAGCCAATCAGTTGTGTTGTGAGAAGGTAGGGATGGTTGACAGAAGATAGCCCTATTTGGTAAAAGACCAAGTCCATATTATGCCAAGAACAGCTCAAATAAGCAAAGAGAAACAACAATCCATCGTTACTTAAGACATGAAGGTCAGTCAATTCGGAAAATTTCAAGAACTTTGAAAGTTTCTTCTAGTGCAGTTGCAAAAACCATGAAGCTCTATGATGAAACTGTCTCTTTGAGGACTACCACGGGAAAGGAAGACCCAGAGTTACCTCCACTGCAGATGATAAGTTCAGTATAGTTAACTGCACCTCAGATTGCAGCCCAAATAAATGCTTCACAGAGTTCAAGAAAAATACACATCTCAACATGCACTGTTCAGAGGAGACTGCGTAAATCAGGCCTTCATGGTCAAATTGCTCTATTGAAAACACTACTAAAGGACGGACACCAATAATAAGGAGAGACTTGCTTGGGCCAAGAAACATGAGCAATGGACCTTACACTGGTGGAAATCATTCCAAATTTGAGATTTTTGACATTCAATGTGTGTGTAAAGAATCAAGGGTGTTTAGTTGGGTCTACTATTCATTATAAAACTAATTGTTGAATGGTTTAAAATCCGTCAGAAGCTGCTTTCAATTCATGGTGGCTCTGAATTAGTCTTGACAGAGACAGAGCTTGTTTTGCCAAGGAAAGTGAAAAGGACTGAGGGAAAGTAAAATGGAAAATACATGGAAAGGAACATTGAAGAACCTCAAAGAACATTGCATTTTCAAGATCATGTAACATCAAACATAACATCAAAATGCATCTTATATTCCTGCCCTTACAGAAAAACCACATGATTTCACAATTTGAAAATCACATGATTTCAACTTACATTTTATGTGAAATCATGTGAAAACATGTTTTGGAACACAACGTGATGACGTTTTTACATGTGTAGTTTAACGCAATCACATGTTGCTTAACATGTTATCACATTATCTTCACATAAGATTACATGAAAACATGTTTTTGGAACACTTCCCGTGTTCACATGTGAAATTCATGTGTTTTTTTGCGTATCTGACTGGATAGGATGGGTGACTCAGCAGAGGACAGAGCGAAGCTGACCAGCCAACAGGAGCTGTGTCCCTGACAAGCAGGCCACCAAACACCTCTGCAGTTCCACACTCAAGGTTCTTAATAATGCTTTAAAATGCACATGTACGATTGTGCATGTGTAATGGGTTGAAAACAAAGTCACTAAAAACAGACACCCATTTATTATTTATTTCCCCCAATTTGTTTATGTATTTGTCTTAATTCATCTAAATTGTATTTTCTTCATACTTTAGAGTTAGCAGCCCATCAGGCCAATAGATGGCGCTGTTGCACTGTTGTAGCAGGAGAAACAGAGAATTCTGGCCAAGCACGCACCATTCTGCAGAATAAGGATAGCATCAGCACTTTTCAGAGGTAAACTTGTGTCTGTTCTTTTTACTATTACAGGTATGTAATAGAACTTCCAAACGTTCAAATATATACAGAATATGTAATAACATGCTATTTAACAACTTTGTCAAGATATCACGTTAGGAAAGGTTTTGTTTTGGCTTTGTGCCGAACTGAGTGAAAGAAGAACGTGATTTACATTGAGTGAGAGTATATGTTAGCTTGGATGCTAGCTGAGGTAAAAAAATGATTTACGAGTCATAGAGACTAACATAAACTCACTCACTTTTGTACATCGCCTTAGCGCCCCAAAAACATAATACTTCCAGATCAACTGTAATGTCAATACCGTTGTAAAGCACAATTTCCAACAAAATTAATGAAATGACCTCTACGCTGCCCGTTTCTGCATAATTCACGAAGGCAATGAGCTCCGTCGGGTCTTTTTAAAAATGGCGGGTGGGGGAGTGAAACAAATGCGTGATAGTGAGAAGGAGAGATGTCGTGTGGGAAAACTGCATTTTTTTCACTCGATCTGTCCAACTTATCACCTTATCGCCTCTAAAATGTAAATAAAACACTATAAAGAGTTTATATAATGTGTCATTACATAACTATTTGAAGGTTTGTGTCGAATTTGAATCGGGTTTTTAGGGCGGTGCTAAAGTGATCTTCAGAAGTAAACATTGTCTTTTGAGAGTCATGATAGCTTGCAATGACGACGCAAAAAATTACTGGGTATCCCCCTTTACCCCCGTCACTGTCCATTTCTTGTTTTTAAACGATGAGAGAAGTGCTACACCTGGTGGAGAGAGATTGTAAGACAGAAATAGTTTCTTTACGCGTGCTGTACGTTACTGCATGACACGTCACGATGTAACGGAGGGTCAGTTTTTTTCAACTTTCTCCAATACTATAGAGCCATTACCATGTCGATCAACGCTTGAATAGAAACGTACTTCACATCCCAGATTTTGAAGTCAACACAGTCGCTACAGTCTCATTAGTTTTCTTTGCAGCCTCATTTGAATGTCGCGATTGTGCACAGTTTTATGGAATGGGGTGAGTTTACCTTATGTTTACAGAGTAGCTTACTTGTACTGGTTTTTGTCTAAATCATACACTAAAACAGGGTTATTTGTGGAACATTTTTGAATCCTGCTGTAGGTAAAGTGCATTTATGTTGTGTAATTTAAAGTGTGCACTTGTTTGATGTGAATATTTTAAAAGTACTAACAAGAAAATAGACAATTGAACAAGAGAAAAAAAACATTCTTCAGGATAAAGAAAGCGGCAGAACTTTGCAGACGTAAACTTGTGTCCGTTCTTTTTACTATTGCAGGCCACCTCAGCTACACATGAACTCTGTCTGCACACGCATCCACGCATGCACATACACACCGACAAACACACACTAATGTTCTCTCGTGTTTGTCAGCAGTTTATCGTGGCCCTGTTGTTTGCCTCCTTCACCAAAGCTCTGTCAGGGACCTACATGAAGAGTGCCATCACTCAGAGAAACACTGACCTGTCCAGCTCTCTCATCGGACTCATAGACGGCAGCTTTGAGATGGGTATCAACAATAACATTGAGTTGCTTGAGAATTAATGTAGTAAAAACCAGATACAGACTACGGTATGGTCCATTTGTTTTGTGGTTCAATCGGAGTCTGCTTTCAATACTGTCCGGTTTTGTTGTTGTTCCTATTAATTGATTGACTGGCGTTTGTCCATGACTCTACTGTCAAACCCCTAACATTGTTTTATGTGCTGCTATGTTGTTGCAGCCTAGTATCCAAACTGATATGCCATTTTAATTTAAATAAAAACAGCATTTATAATTTGCGATTCCTGCCTACTGAAGTGTTGTGTTTTCTTGCAGGTAACCTGCTCTTCCTGGCTGTGGTCAGCCATTTTGGGGCGAAGCTACACCGGCCCCGGCTCATTGCTATGGGCTGTTTCCTCATGGCTGTAGGATCCCTCCTCACAGGACTGCCACACTTCTTCATGGGTTGGTAAACAACTGAAATACTGGATAAACTCGTACTTGTAGAGATACTCCAATGCAGATGACAGTTTCACTTTTGAAATAAAGAAATGTATCCAGTTGTTGATTAATCTCAGTTAACTTAGAACTAAAGTCTTGCGTAATTGGTCAGCTGCTTGATTATGTTTTGGGGTCATACATGTTAAGAGAAGGGATTAAGAGATGCTTTAACTGTGACGTGGTAAAGTTGGACCCAGGTGCAGAGAAGAGACCAGAAGATGAAGCAGTGGTTCCAACCAATGTCTCCACCCCTCAAGGGCCCACTTAACTGCCAAGAGCTCCCGGTTGCCTACATCGTAGTTGCGTTCCGCTGGCGAGAACCGCTTGGAGAGAAAGGCGCATGGGTGCAGTTTCTTGTCCTCCTCGTTCCGCTGTGAAAGGACCGCCCCAGCTCCGGTGTCCGAGGCGTCCACCTCTACCACAAAGGGACGAGTAGGATCAGGATGAACGAGGATGGGTCCGGAGGTGAAACGTCCCTTGAGCTCTATGAATGCCCTGTCAGCCTCGGGATTCCAGCAAAAACCTGCTTGAGTGAGGTGGGACAGGGCCGTATGTGTTCCCGGAATGGTTTTTGGAGAAGATCAGGATGTCGTCGAGGTGAACAAAGACGAACCGATTCAACATATCCCTAAGAGTGTCATTGATCAATGCTTGAAAGACTGCCAGTGAGTTCGATATCCCGAAGGTCATGACTAAATACTCAATGACCACTAGGGGTGTTAAAGGCAGTTTTCCACTCATCTCCCTCCCTGATTCTCATCAGATTTTAAGCGTTGCGGAGGTCCAGTTTGGTGAAGAATTGGGCTCCTAGGGCCAACTCCAAGGCGGCGGACATCGGGTACGGGGTAACGATTCTTGATCGTAAGCCTTTTTAGCCCTCTGTAATCGATGTGAGGAAACAGAGAGACAAGGGATGCATTTAGACAGGCAGCCCAATTATGATATTTTTTCCACTAATTGGTCTTTTGACCAATCACATTAGATATTTTCGCATCAGCTCTTTTTCAATGCATATCTGACTGGTCAAAAGACCAATTACTCAAAAAAATAACAGAATTGGGCTGCCTGTCTCAACGAAGCCATAGAAACCTGGACATGCTCCAACTGAAATGTTCCCTCCTCAGCATTGATGTTGAATGGCATGAAATACTATTTATTGTTTCTCTCCCATCCCCTGTAGGTTTGTTGAACATGAGTGGAAATGAATCTCCAGCACACTGGTAGCACTTTAGATGTGTGAGTATAACTTTTCCAGGTGAGTTGAACCTGCCTGTGGGTGCGGTGGGGATTTTCCTGGGAGGTCTACTGATGAAGAGGTATACGCTTGGCGTTGTGTCTGGAGCCCAGCTGTCTTTCGTCACCTCCTTCATGGCCTACCTCCTCCTCCCTCTGCAGTCTGGCACTAAGTGTGACAACGTTCAGGTGGCTGGTCTGACCGTGTCCTACAACGGGTAAAAATGCATCGGATTGGTTGGTTGGTGGGTTGATAAAAACAAAAGGTTTGATCAGTGAGTTCGAGGGAGAGTGAGACCAAAACACACATGGGCTTGTGCCAGGGCTCCCTCTTGTGGGAATACACAGTATGGTTGTTACTGAGCCAGGATTCCTGGCTGTTTTGTCACTGTGTCTATGTCAATGATAGTTCAGCAACAATTATTTAAACATCATTATGGCCAGCCATTCTTTCTGTCCCCCAGGTCCCCTGGTGTAAGATGGCAGCGTGTTGTCAGAGTATAACAGTGACTGCTCCTGCTTGGCTGGGGAGTGGGACCCTGTGTTTTCAGACAACGGCATCACCTACACCTCCCCCTGCCTCGCAGTCTGCTCCAGCTTTACAGGAAGCTGGAGCAGGATACGGCAAGAACATGGTACTAATACTATTGATGTACTGAGTGTACAAAACATTCACAGGGAGGCTTATGTTGACGCCAATGCTTCCCACAATTGTGTCAAGTTGGCTGTATGTCTTTTGAGTGGTGGACCATTCTTGATACACACGGGAAACTGTTGAGTGTAAAAAAACAACAACAGCGTTGCAGTTCTTGACACAAACTGGTACCCCTGGCACCTACTACCATGCCCCGTTGAAAGGCACATAAATATTTTGTCTTGCCCATTCACCCTCTGAATGGCACACATACAATCCATGTCTCAATTGTCTCAAGCCTTACAATATTTTTTTTAAACCTGTCTCCTCCTCTTTATCTATACTGATTTAAGTGGATTTAACTAGTGACATCCATAAGGGATTATAGCTTTAACCTGGATTCACCTGGTCAGTATATGTCATGGAAAGAGCAGGTGTTCTTAATATTTTATACACTCAGTGTAACTATTTGGCACTGAAATAAGTTATTTTCAACCATTAACTGAGGCCTTTTTGGGGCCTTATCTCCCACCTGGGATGAAGAGGACTAAGTTAGTCATTTCTGATCGGCAATAAAGTATATATTTTTTTGATGTATGGAAAAATTATGGTTTGCAAATCCTATGTAGAGAAGGTTCTCTCTGGTAGTTGTGCAATATGACTTCAACTTTTACAGGGCACTCTTGTAAAATATATTTTTAATCTCAATGTGACTCCCTGTTTAAATAAAGGTTAAATAAAATAAAATAAAAAACACAAAGACAGGATATGGGGTATCACATCATTACATACTAGACCCTACTGCACCTGCATTCCAGCACCATTCCAACATGTTTGAGGTGGGGGATCAATACATGTGGGGGAAGAGGTGTCTGTCGAATGTATGATTCTGACATGTACAGGTAAGTTCATTGTGTGTGTGTGTGGATGGGGCGTCCACATTTGTGTGCGTACTCTGAGGTGTGTTTGAATATGAATGAGCAGCAGTGTTGTGATGTGTCCTATCCCGTCCTTGCAGGGTGATCTTCCACGGCCTCATCACATGTCTCAGTGGCTCCTCCTACTTTTTCATCATCGCAGTCATTACAGTTTAGGAGGGAGGGGGACACCACCATGGGACAGCCCCCACACTCATCCCTAGAGATCAAATTTCAGACTCCCTCCAAAACCACTGAACCCCTCAACACACCGAAAGAGATTAAGGTGCACACCCTTAAAGAGGGAGCCGGAACAGGATAACTCCCACCAAACTCCCAAAGACACAGAGGAGGAGGAACTATCCAACACCCAGGGAGAGAGAACGAGTGACCTCAGTCAAACACAGCCAGGAAGAGGAGGTGGAAGAGGCGTTAGATAGAGGAGAGGAGGAGGTTACCCCATAGGCCATGCCTCCTGTTCATGTGAGCAAGAAAGAGCAGAAGGCTTCTGATCAGCCAATGGGCAGGCAGAGGGAGAGGTCATGGTGATTCACACCCACAGAGAGAAAGACAACCCACACAACCTCTTGGCTGAGATGAACCACACAGTCAGAGGGCCTTCAGGGCTAGCCAGTCAGCCTGCCTGCTCTGATCCTCAAGTCAATTGTATTTCAATTCATGTTCATTAAAGATTTTATTCAAGAATTGAAAAGTCCCATTTACTTAATCATCATTTTTCACTGTCTGCAAGAACAAGGGTGAGTCTGGGTCACCCTTTTACTTGGCTAACACAACTTGCATATCGTCATAGACTAGGCCGAAACGTTAATCTTTTGTGGTTGCACCTCAATGTTGATTGAGCGCCCCCCGTTTTTTTGTTCTCAAATAATACAAAATAAATTTAATGTAGGAAGTAAATTATTAAAAGCATTAAAATTGGGATGTTTCCCACTTATTTACACAACCTGGTCCACACTTGCAAAGTGAAAGTTTATAGAAAAGTTCTGAAATTAAGTACTAAACGGAAGAAAAGCACAATTGAATCCAATTGTAATGCAAATAATTTAATTGTCTATGGTTCAATCCCATTTCTGAAGGTCTGATGAATAATTAATATTGTTCCTCCTCTTCCTTGTGGCAGGCGCAGCAGCACACTGCCCTCCAAAGCCTGCAAAAAAATCGCTGGACTACCCCTTTCCAAGCTCTGCATGGAACATCCAGTGTCACATCCTTGGTGACGTGACGTGTGGGGTGACATCCGAGATGACCACAGCAACAACCTGTGGAAAGGGAAAAAATAGGTACAGAATGTAAAGAAATGCAAACCGTAGGTTCTAAACACTGGCCAGCTGAAAGGTTCTACTAAGATGGCATGACAAATGGCACCTGTCAGAGTGCTCTCTATAAGTGTTACCCACCTGCTTGGATGTCAGCTGGCAGAGTGGCGAAGACAGCAATCGTGAGAGTCCTTCTTCAGGTATGACGTCCACAACCTCCAAGAGGGAAGAGATAGACTCTGCCTCTGTATTGGGGTGTTGTCCACAACATTCAGGTGGAAAGAAGCCGAATCTGCCTCTCTGTTACGGGTGATGTTCACAACCTCAAGGTGTGAAGAAGCTGGATCTGCCTCTGTTAGCAGTGATGTCAACAACCTCCAGGTGGGAAGAAGCCTGGTCTGCCTGTTTTTGGGGTAATGTCCACAACCTCCAGGTGGGAAGAAGCCTGGTCTGCCTCTGTTTTAGGGGTGATATCCACAACCTCCAGGTGGGAAGAAGCCGGGTCTGCCTCTGTGTTATGGGTGACAACAACAATCCTGATGAGCTCTACTACTACAAGGCACCAAGATGTCAACATAACAGGCACCTGTCAGAGTGCTCTATATCAGTGCTACTCACCTGCTTGGATGTCAGCTGGTAGTGTGGTGGAAACGGCCACCGCGAGGACAGGGGGGACTGGTAGGGTGGCTGCAGGGGGCTGGAAGCATCTCTGCACCTCTTCCGCCACAAAGGCGCAGACAGATCTCATATAAAAAGGGCCCTGGAGGTCATCCGTGGAGAAGGACTGACTAATTCTCCCGAGGATCGACTGCACAGATTCAAAAGCAGCAGCCCGGGAGAAAGGGATGTGAGGGGAAGGGTCCTTTAACATGCAGGAAAGCTTCTCCACTTTGGCCGCCGCCATGTCCACGGCCATCCCGCTTATTAGGAATGGGTGCTCTGAATGGCCTTCCTCTGGCTGAAACCAGGAGGAGCCTGGGCACCACCTCCACCACCACCACCTGGTATGGGCTGAGCAGGTTGCTACGGGGTTCATTGGACTGCTCGCCCAGATTGCTCCTCACAGCTCTCTCCACGATGCTGTGGACCTTAGGGTCACTGAAATCAACAAAAAGAAGAAGACAAAGCTAAACGATGTGCAATGTGCTCACAGAGAACACTGTCTTAGTCTG
The DNA here is from genome assembly GCF_901001165.1 of Salmo trutta. NCBI lineage: Eukaryota > Metazoa > Chordata > Actinopteri > Salmoniformes > Salmonidae > Salmo > Salmo trutta. Next base: position 35,190,637 of record NC_042961.1, read on the forward strand.
TTTCTGCATAGTTCCAGATGTGTAGATAAATGAATCAAGTAATATGCAGGTCAGTACATGGAACTCACGTCAGCTGGTGAGGTGGGGTGCATGGAACGGCGGAGTTTGCAGAAAGCCTCGTGCTCTATGTTCATCATTTTTAGGCAAGTGTTTACGTCCCAGGCCTGTCGTAGGAAACAGGAAGTCCCATTAGTGTAATTTCACAACAGATCTATTCTGCTGTACTAACTAGTTGTTGAAAGGCTAGGGAGAAATTGCTCACTCTTATGTCTCTAACTCTCATTCTCTTGCCAGCCGAGTGAGGTCGTTCCCCTCCTCCAGGGTTTCCTTTCACACCCTTCAAATAAAACACAGAGCAATTAAACTTTCATGGCTTCCGATTGTTCTGTTGTTTATTTTACCCACACCTCCTGGAGTGTTGCTGGTGGCAGGGAATGGCAGTGAAGGTGAGTGCTGACGTGGTACTCACCTCTCCCTAAAGGATTTTTTTGCCCTGAGACACCAGCCAGTCGATCATGTGCTCCGTGGTGACATGGGTCGGGACCTGGCCTTGGTTCTGGAGCAGCAGATAGTGGACCATGAGCTTCTTCTGCAAGATGAGGTAAGGTGTGAGACCGTGCCACGAAATACCATATCATGCGCTTTCAGAAGAGCATCTGGCAACATTTCACAACTGTTCATGCCTCACAATTTGCAAGTGATATTAAGAACTCTTATGACCAACTTCTCTAAACTGTCTTGAAATAAAACTCTTTCTGTTGTTTGTTTTTGTGGGATGAATCTTACATGTTTATTCTAATATGTTTCCTCCCAGCAGGCCTGCAGAGTCTGAAAATAAAGGCTGCTTCTACAGAATTCCTTTGAAGAGAATGAAAATAATTATGCTTTTTTTATGCACATTATGAACAGGCATTTACATTATGCTAAAATGAATATCTCCAAGATTACCTTTGTGGGACCATAAGTGAACTCCGGAATGCACCAAACCCTATCCATGGTAAGCTGGGGAAGAAATGCAGCGCTATAGATAAACGGGATGTTCTAGAGATAAACAGGAATGACATAAAGTCGCGAATGACCAATGACTGGAGTTGTCCAATATGCAGCACTTAGAATTGAGTTGTAGGCAATGTTTGGCACAAAATAGAATGTGAGTATGTGAGTATATAAGAGCATGAATGACAAAAAACGTATGACTTGGATTGTATGCATAATAATAACAATATCGCTCAGCGTGGGAACTTTTGGTGTTGGGAAAGTATCCATTATAATTCTCCATGGCGCGTAAAGACCATCACTTCGTTGTCTTGTTGGTAATAGTAAAAATGCATGACAGTCCGCATTGAAATAGTCTAACAGTTGTTTTTCATTTTGTTTCTCACATTAAACAGACATTTGAGAACGGAATTGCTAACAGTTGTACCTATGATGCACTGACACACTAAAGCTGTACAGTGTAGTTTGATAAGTCAGTTTCAATTATTTGCAGATGTATTCCCTATTATTTACAAATCGAAAGATGTAACATTTGAAATGAATATGGCAGAACAGTTTAGCACAGAGTTCCTGTGGGAGTCTTCTCCTTCAGTCTTTTTGCCTCCTAAGGCCTCGTTTCTCATTACAGGGGATTTCCCCAGTGCCAACTTCACATGAGATGGCTGCTGTCTACTGTCATGTGGTGCTGAATGACAGATCTCGCTATTCCGATATGGCTGCTGTCCATGGTGCTGAAATATCCAATCTCGGCTATTTGCATTTGTACAACTATCCAGACTTGACCCCACAATTAATAAACACACATTAATGCTAATCTCTCACACATTTTTGAACATTGCACAACCTGCAACAAGACACTGAAAGAGCATTTTATTCCAAGTGTGTTTGTGTTTGAATAAAGATCCAAAGAATGAAATCAATATGTGGATGTTGATTGGACAATGTATAAGTGCTTTTCAGAAGCCATTATTTTGCATTCCCTGTAGGGTGTATTTTACTGGAGCATGATCAGATTGCTTTGTTTAAGCCAGAATGAAGATTTGGTCTGAGAAACTGACGATTACAGCATGATAGCGATTAAAAAAAATAAAATAAGACCCCCTTTCAAAGAGTCGCTCATTTATCACTTTCTTGCAGATATACAGAGCCTTCAGAAAGTGTTCATACCCCTTAACTTATTCATCATTTTGTTTTCTTACAGCCTGAATTCCAAATGGATTCAAATATAGTTTTTTTTATCATCTCACCCAGCTACAGACAATACCCCATAACAACAAAGTGAAAACATGTTTTTACATTTGATCTTTTCATCGAAGAAGTCATGAATTCATCAATGGTGAAGTGAAAGCCATCCTCTCTTGGTGAATGCTGCTTTTTAGTTAGCTTTGTGACAGTATCAAAAATAATCCACAAATAAGGTTGGAAAAATAGGATGATCGAGCAGCAGTGAGGACTCTTCGATATTGCACGGCACTGTCTTTCCAAGCTAGTCGAAAGACGGTGGAACTCCATTTCCGTTCCAATTTTCTGGAAGCTTGCTTCAGGGTTCGGGTATTTTCTGTACACCAGGGAGCTAATTTCTTGTGAAAAATGATTTTTATTTTAGGTGTGCGACTGCATCTAGGGTATTACACAAGTCAAATTCAGATCCTCAGTTAGGTGGTTAACCGATATTTGTACTCCGACATCCTTGGGTAGGAGAAGGGAGTCCGGAAGGGCATCTAGGAGTCTTTGGGTTGTCAGAGAATTTATAGAATGGCTTTTGGATCCTTGGTTGGGGTCTGAGCAGATTATTTGTTGCAATTGCAAACATAATGAAATGGTGGTCCGATAGTCCAGAATTGAGGAAAAACTTCAAGATCCACAATATTCATCACACGGGAAATAATTAGATACAGGGTATGACTGTGGCAATGTGTATGTCCGGAGAAATGTTGGACAACACCCACTGAGTCGAGGATGGCTCCGAAAGCCTTTTGGAGTGGGTCTGTGGACTTTTCCATGTGAATATTAAAGTCACCAAAAATCTGAATATTATCTGCCATGACTACAAGGTTCTGCCATGACTACTGCCCAGGAGGCCTGTAAACATCCTGTCTGGTGTCAATGGTACAGGCTGGTGGCAGTGGTGTAATGATGTGGGGAATGTTTTCATGGCACACATTAGGTCCCTTTAAAACAATTGAGAAACATTTGAATGCCACACCTTGTAGAACCCTTTCCCCAGAGAATGCAGGCTGTTCTGGAGGTAAAGGTGGGGAGACCCGGTACTAGATGGGTGTACCAAATAAACTGGCCACTGAGTGTATATCCACATTGGTGGTTTTAAATAAACTGGCCACTGAGTGTATATCCACATTGGTGGTTTTAGAGCAATATTTGAGCAAATGAGTTAATCAAATACTGCCTCTCAGAACTTGTAAATATACAAGTAAAGGTAAAGGAGGAAGAGCACTTTGAACTCCAGGATGGGTATGGGCTTGTCCAGTGTCGTCTAACAAGTTTCAGAGTTTGACATTGTTCATGAGTCTTGGTCATGGTGACATCTACGGACTCCATCCTAGCTGGAGGGGTGCTCTCATCTCATCTACGAAGATAGACAGGGCTCTAACTCCTCTAGCTCCACAATGAAATAGGGTGCAGGCCAGGAAGCAGGCTGTTAGCCAGCCTGCCAGCTTAGTGGAGTCTGCCACTAGCACAGTCAGTGTAGTCAGCTCAGCTATCCCCATTGAGACCGTGTCTGTGCCTCGACCTAGGTTGGGCAAAATTAAAGATGGCGGTGTTCGCATTAGCAATCTCACTAGTATAAAGACCTCCTCCATCCCTGCCATTATTGAAAGAGATTGTGATAACTCACATCTCAAAATAGGACTACTTAATGTTAGATCCCTCACTTCAAAGGCAGTTATAGTCAATGAACTAATCACTGATCATAATCTTGATTTGATTGGCCTGACTGAAACATGGCTTAAGCCTGATGAATTTACTGTGTTAAATGAGGCCTCACCCCCTGGTTACACTAGTGACCATATCCCCCGCGCATCCCGCAAAGGCGGAGGTGTTGCTAACATTTACGATAGCACATTTCAATTTACAAAAAAAACCCGACGTTTTCGTCTTTTGAGCTTCTAGTCATGAAATCTATGCAGCCCACTCAATCACTTTTTATAGCTACTGTTTACAGGCCTCCTGTGCCATATGCAGCGTTCCTCACTGAGTTCCCTGAATTCCTAATCGGACCTTGTAGTCATCACAGATTATATTCACATTTTTGGTGACTTTAATATTCACATGGAAAAGTCCACAGATCCACTCCAAAAGGCTTTCGGAGCCATCATCGACTCAGTGGGTTTTGTCCAACATATCTCTGGACCTACTCACTGCCACAGTCATACTCTGGACCTCGTTTTGTCCCATGGAATAAATGTTGTGGATCTTAATGTTTTTCCTCATAATCCTGGACTATCGGACCATCATTTTATTACGTTTGCAATCGCAACAAATAATCTGCTCAGACCCCAACCAAGGAGCATTAAAAGTCGTGCTATAATTTCTCAGACAACCTAAAGATTCCTTGATGCCCTTCCAGACTCCCTCTGCCTGCCCAAGGACGTCAGAGGACAAAAATCAGTTAACCACCTAACTGAGGAACTCAATTTAACCTTGCGCAATACCCTAGATGCAGTTGCACCCCTAAAAACTAAAAACATTTGTCATAAGAAACTAGCTCCCTGGTATACAGAAAATACACGAGCTCTGAAGCAAGCTTCCAGAAAATTAGAACGGAAATGGCGCCACACCAAACTGGAAGTCTTCCGACTAGCTTGGAAAGACAGTACCGTGCAGTATCGAAGAGCCCTCACTGCTGCTCGATCATCCTATTTTTCCAACTTAATTGAGGAAAATAAGAACAATCTGAAATGTATTTTTGATACTGTCGCAAAGCTAACTAAAAAGCAGCATTCCCCAAGAGAGGATGGCTCTCACTTCAGCAGTAATTAATTCATGAACTTCTTTGAGGAAAAGATCATGATCATTAGGAAGCAAATTACGGACTCCTCTTTAAATCTGCGTATTCCTCCAAAGCTCCGTTGTCCTGAGTCTGCACAACTCTGCCAGGACCTAGGATCAAGGGAGACACAAGTGTTTTAGTACTATATCTCTTGACACAATGATGAAAATAATCATGGCCTCTAAACCTTCAAGCTGCATACTGGACCCTATTCCAACTAAACTACTGAAAGAGCTGCTTTCTGGGCTTGGCCCTCCTATGTTGAACATAATAAACAGCTCTCTATCCACCGGATGTGTACCAAACTAACTAAAAGTGACGGTAATAAAGCCTCTCTTGAAAAAGCCAAATCTTGACCCAGAAATTATAAAAAACTAATTGGCCTATATCGAATCTTCCATTCCTCTCAATTTTTTTGGAAAAAGCTGTTGCGCAGCAACTCACTGCCTTCCTGAAGACAAACATGTATACAAAACGCTTCAGTCTGGTTTTAGACCCCATCATAGCACTGAGACTGCACTTGTGAAGGTGGTAAATTACCTTTTAATGACGTCAGACCGAGGCTCTGCATCTGTCCTCGTGTTCTTAGATCTTAGTGCTGCTTTTGATACCATCAATCACCACATTCTTTTGGAGAGATTGGAAACCCAAATTGGTCTACATGGACAAGTTCTGGCCTGGTTTAGATCTTATCTGTCAGAAAGATATCAGTTTGTCTCTGTGAATGGTTTGTCCTCTGACAAATCAACTGTACATTTCGGTGTTCCTCAAGGTTCCGTTTTAGGACCACTATTGTTTTCACTATATATTTTACCTCTTGGGGATGTCATTCGAAAACATAATGTTACATTTCACTGCTATGCGGATGACACACAGCTGTACATTTCAATGAAACATGGTGAAGCCCCAAAATTGCCCTCGCTAGAAGACTGTGTCTCAGACATAAGGAAGTGGATGGCTGCAAACTTTCTACTTTTAAACTCGGACAAAACAGAGATGCTTGTTCTAGGTCCCAAGAAACAAAGAGATCTTCTGTTGAATCTGACAATTAATCTGGATGGTTGTACAGTCGTCTCAAATAAAACTGTGAAGGACCTCGGCGTTACTCTGGACCCTGATCTCTCTTTTGAAGAACATATCAAGACTGTTTCAAGGACAGCTTTTTTCCATCTACGTAACATTGCAAAAATCAGAAACTTTCTGTCCAAAAATGACGCAGAAAAATTAATCCATGCCTTTGTTACTTCTAGGTTGAACTACTGCAATGCTCTACTTTCCGGCTACCCGGATAAAGCACTAAATAAACTTCAGTTAGTGCTAAATACGGCTGCTAGAATCCTGACTAGAACCAAAAAACTTGATCATATTACTCCAGTGCTAGCCTCCCTACACTGGCTTCCTGTTAAGGCAAGGGCTGATTTCAAGGTTTGTAGGTTACTGCTAACCTACAAAGCATTACAAAGGCTTGCTCCTACCTATCTTTCCGATTTGGTCCTGCCGTACATACCTACACGTACGCTACGGTCACAAGACGCGGGCCTCCTAATTGTTCCTAGAATTCCTAAGCAAACAGCTGGAGACAGGGCTTTCTCCTATAGAGCTCCATTTTTATGGAATAGTCTGCCTACCCATGTGAGAGACGCAGACTCAGTCTCAACCTTTAAGTCTTTACTGAAGACACATCTCTTCAGTAGGTCCTATGATTAAGTGTAGTCTGGCCCAGGGGTGTGAAGGTGAACGGAAAGGCTGGAGCAACGAACCGCCCTTGCTGTCTCTGCCTGGCCGGTTTCCCCTCTCTCCACTGGGATTCTCTGCCTCTACCCCTGTTACAGGGGCTGAGTCACTGGCTTACTGGTGTTCTTCCATGCCGTCTCTGGGAGGGGTGCGTCACTTGAGTGGGTTGAGTCACTGACGTGGTCTTCCTTTTTGGGTTGGCGCCCCCCCTTGGGTTGTAACGTGGCGGAGATCTTTGTGGGCTATACTCGGCCTTATCTCGGGATGGTAAGTTGCTGGTTGGAGATATCCCTCCAGTGGTGTGGGGGCTGTTCCTTTGGCAAAGTGGGTGGGGTTATATCCTACCTGTTTGGCCCTGTCCGGGGGTTTCATCGGATGGGGCCACAGTGTCTCCTGACCCCTCCTGTCTCAGCCTCCAGTATTTATGCTGCAGTAGTTTATGTGTCGGGGGGCAAGGGTCAGTCTGTCACATCTGGAGTATTTTTTGTCTTTTCCGGTGTCCTGTGTGAATTTAAATATGCTCTCTCTAATTCTCTCTTTCTCTCTCGGAGGAGGACCTGAGCCCTAGGACCATGCCTCAGGACTACCTGGCTTGATGACTCCTTGCTGTCCCCAGTTCACCTGGCCGTGCTGCTGCTCCAGTTCAAACTGTTCTGCCTGCGGCTATGGAACCCTGACCTGTTCACCGGACGTGCTACCTGTCCCAGACCTGCTGGAACCCTGACCTGTTCACCGGATGTGCTACCTGTCCCAGACCTGCTGTTTTCAACTCTCTAGAGACAGCAGGAGCGGTAGAGATACTCTCAAAGATCGGCTATGAAAAAGCCAACTGACACTTACTCTTGTGTTACTGACTTGTTGCACCCTCGACAACTACTTTGATTATTATTATTTGACCATGCTGGTCATTTATGAACATTTGAACATCTTGGCCATGTGCTGTTATAATCTCCACCCGGCACAGCCAGAAAAGGACTGGCCATAGCCTGGTTCCTCTCTAGGTTTCTTCCTAGATTTTGGCCTTTCTAGGGAGTTTTTCCTAGCCACCGTGCTTCTACACCTGCATTGCTTGCTGTTTGGGGTTTTAGGCTGGGTCTCCGTACTGAGATATCAGCTGATGTAAGAAGGGCTATATAAATACATTTGATTTGATGATCTACAGGAGATTTACTTCAACTACAGCGTTAAACATTTGTTTGCAATTTTGCATACCGCATCAAGCAATTTAATTGTAACTGTTTGAAGTTTGTTCCCGTTTTAACTTTGTCGTTAATACATATTTATTATACCAATATCATTAGATTCATTATAGAGCTCTAGGGGCTCTGAGACTTGTGATACATAGGTTCATCAGAGTTTATTATTGAACAATAAAATAGTTTAAATATCTTCCCTGTTCATATGATTTCTGTTCTTGCATGCAGCAAACATTCAGCATCATGGAATTTAGGAACCACTTTCTATATCTTTTGCAGCCTAGTATCTAGCACCGATCATGCCCCAACGCATGCGGCTCACCTAATCTAACAACCTTTCCAAAATTGAAGAAACATAGCACAAACCTTGCAAGATCATTTTAACCTATGTATCACAAGTCTCAGAGCCCCCAGTAATCTATAATGAAACTAATGATATTGGTATCAAATCTGCATTAATATCAGTATCATCCTTATGGATCATTCTCATAACTCGTCCTCAGGTCTCTAACCGCCACGTAACACGCAAGCATGAGGTTGGACACGCAGAACCGTGATTCCATGACATGCGGGCGCGGGTGTTTATTCACGGCTTAAATTACAGCCGATAAATGAGAGGCAGACACTCCGCTCCCAGTGACGCTCACGAGGAACAAGCCCGGCCCTCGTGGGGGCTTCCGCCAGGGACATCAGCGGAATGGAAAGGGGCCCTGACACAGGGATGTCCAGCAGGGCTTGGACGGTCTGGGCGACCCGAGACAGACCCTCACCATCCAGGATCAGCTGGGTGGGACACAGGGTGTCCTGGGGTGGGGGTGGGGGGGGGCAGAGATCACACACTGTGCCCGAGCGTGCACATTAACAAAAAAAAAACACGCAGCACACCAAAACCATCCAGCTAATACTTGTTAAAATGTAGTCAAACAACCATTACTCACACAACCACAATTAGTTACTCAAGGAGTAAAACACAGACGTTCACCATACTACTTCAATACTGTACACTCATGCCCACGTCCACTGCAAGCTCAAAGAAGGACCCCACTTTACATGAAGAACCCATTACTTTATCCATGCACCATGGAAGAGAGTGAGGGAAGGGAGTGGAGACCATAGGGGGGCGGAAAAAATGAAAATTTAGGCTCTTTTTCCAATAGTATTTCGTTGAATTCTCCTGTCCTCTCCTCCCATCCTTCTCAAATCCTTAGTAGAAAGTCAGGACACACTTCCCGCATACCATTGAGGACACGAGGACTTTCTCAATTAATCTATCTTCGATTCTTCGCATCCTTTCTCCTCACCTCCTCAATCGTATTGGAGGAAAAGGTCCAAAGTCCTTCTCCTCAGACCTTCTCCAATGCATGTTGAGAAGTTGAGGAGAGAGAATGCAAGGAGTTGAGGAGAGATCAATTGAGAGAGCCGAGAGCTCTTTGGAATTTGAGGGAAAATGTGATTGGTTGGATAAAACAGCGGTCAGTGGGTGGAGCTTGTGGTCAGTGACATGCTTGTAAAATAAAGCAGGGGAGGCACCAGGAACGGGTTTGGGAAACCCTGAAATAAAGAATAGGCTTGTGGAGAGCTGGGTTGCAGATGGATGGAGGGCGTTAAACACGCCTGATTTGAATCCCCATGAGTCTGTCTACTAAGCTTTCTTCCCAACTTTCCTATCTATATTACCCAAGACTATTGAGAAAGCACTCTCTAATGGAGCGCTCTAATAAAGGCCAAATGGTCGGAGTGTTGGTTGACACACAAGGTACACTACATGACCAAAAGTATGCGGGCACCTGCTCGTCGAACAGCTCATACAAAAATGATGGCCATTAATAATATGGAATTGGTCACCCCTTTGCTGCTATAACAGCCTCCACTCTTCCGGGAAGGCTTTACACATTGATGTGGGAAATTGTTTCCATTTAGCCACAAGAGCATTAGTGAGGTCGGGCACTGATGTTGGGCGATTAGGTCTGGCTCGCAGTCAGCTTTACCAAAGGTGTTCGATGGGGTTGAGGTCAGGGCTCTGTGCAGGCCAGTCAAGTACTTCCAAACCAATCTCGACCAAACCAATCTGGACCTTGCTTTGTGCATGGGGGCATTGTAATGCTGAAACAGGAAAGGGCCTTACCCAAACTGTTGCCACAAAGTTGGAAGTGCAGAATTGTCTAGAATGTCATTGTATGCTGTAGTGTTCAGATTTCCCTTCACTATAACTAAGGGGCCTAGCCCAAACCATGAAAAACAGCCTCAGACCACTATTCCTCCTTTACAGTTGACACTATGCATTCGGGCAGGTAGCGTTCTCCTGGCAGCCAATTTTTGTCTATAGAGATTGCATGGCTGTGTGCTCGATTTTATACACCTTTCAGCAACAGGTGTGGCTGAAATAGCTGAATTCACTAATTTGAAGGGATGTCCACATTGTGTGTGTGTGTATATATATATATATATATATATATATATATATATATATATATATACACACAAAGTATCTAGTTTAAATCCAGGTGTAGCAATTCACACAAAACAACCCAACTCCTAACCATAACCAATTGTGATTACTTGCCAAACACATTCTTTGCTAAACAATTCCATTAATTTCTACCCTAGCGGAAAAGCTGTAGTCACCAATTTGTGGAGGGCTCAGGAGGACACGAGGAATTGATGGGCTATTGAGAGCCCATCGAATGGAGAATCACCCTCTACTAACCACCACAATCCAAACATGCAGGATGCAGTCAAATTCCAGTAATTACCTTTTCTTTGTGAGCTGCTTCACAAACTCACCTTCTCCACTAAAGGGCAGCACACAAATTACAGTGGTAAACCTGGTATCAACCGGACAGAACAGAGCTTAAAGCGCATGGAAGAATGGGTTTTGGCTAGATGGAATACAGCTACAGACCAAAGATTGCATGTTTGAGTCGTGTCAGAGACAACTGTAGCATTTTAGCTAACCCTTTTCCTAACCCAATTCTCTTAACCTGCTACAATAATTATCCTAACCTGCTGCGTAGTCACTTCTGTTTGTAGCTCTACCCCATCTAGCTAGCCAAAACTGGCAGAATGCAACAAAAACTCTTGACTGGAGGAATACAACAAACATTAATAGATTTTTAGCAGCAAGCAGACAACATAAAAGCAGACTATGACACCGAATATGGTCAAGTTAATTTCTTTATAATTTCTTTACAGCGGGAAAAAAATACTTTATAGATTTTATATAAACTCACATTTATCATCTCATTTAAATACATAGGTATAACGTAAATATTACAAAATACAACAGTATTTCTGTTCTTTTAAACATTTAAGAATATAATTAAGTTCTATCCACTGTTTTAAAAAAAAAACATTTTGGTTGAAACAACATTATCGCAAATTCAATTCCAACAAGGCTGACTGAGGTTATGCACAAAAAAATGGTGTAACAGACAATGATAGGGAAACATTCAACAGACATTTCTACAGATCCCTTATGGACCCAGTATGACACAACCTTGCCTTGACCACCAAAATGTCCGCTCTTCTTGCCCACTTCATGCAAGGTGAATAAGCCCCATCAATATGTACAGTATATATTACAGTCCTCTGGAAAGTCATGACTACAGCATTAGGATGACACCTCTGCAAGATACACACCTCAAATACAAGGTGTATGTTGAAATGTTGCCTTCCATTTACATTGTGTGTGTGTGTGTTGAATGTAGTAAGCCTCTATTTTTAGCTTGGACATCACATTTTTCAGTGTGCTCAGTAAATTACAACAAAGCATTATGCTGGAGAAAGCAGAGGCCTCACAATGCACTAAAACGCAGCTTCCCAAGAGCACCCACAGCAACATTGTACATAATAGGGCTGATGGAAAATGTAGTGACTAAACTGTAAGACAGAATCACATCACAGTTCATTCAGACTTAAGTTAACTATCAGACTAACCCTTATCTGTCATTTACCTTAATGGTTATTTGTGCAACTTTTAGAAAAGTGGTCCCAATGAACAGGTAAAACAAGTAATCCGACTCAGTCAATCAGGAAGTAAATTAACCCAATTGATTTCAGTTTGTTTTTATCTATGAGACAACTGCACTCCTTCAGCAAGCACTGCAACAAACAGAAAAAAAGTTCTTAATTTTCTTTATAAAAATACCAAAATAATTTAATGAGTTGTTTACGTTTATACAAACATGAAGCATGTTAAGCCGACCAAACAAACAAAAAACAGCACAACCACAAAAAGAAGATTTGAAATTATTCTGTACCGTCAGTTAACACATTAAAGCATCGGTGTCCTGTAGCAACACCACCACTCGTGGTCACAATCAGACATAGCAGACAAAAAACGGTGGAAAGCATTGGTCAGTGAGTGGTCTTATAGTCAGCCAGTCATAGGAAGCATTAGTGATGTCTCATTTGCACAAACTGGCCTCCATGAAAAAATGTCAACTCTTTCAGCAAATTTTAGAGGCTTATTTACAAAATGTCCTCTTATTTGAAAGACATTGAGTAATAGAAAAGGTAGAAAAATACTATCCCCTCAAGGGTTACAACAGGTGTTTACAGTTCTCTAAGTAGCTTTCCCTAACTGGAGACAGGACATTCTGTGCATCAGAGGGGTACAGACTAGGGCACTATGCAAAGGCAGTCATGTAGGGAAGCCCTTTAAAAATGTCCATTATAGTGTTTAGTTTTACTGTATGTCTGTAGTGTTTTCACAAATGTATTTCTCTGCTATTCATTCACATAGGTTGTCATTTCAGAAGGCACCTTTAAAGTAGGGTATTTTAGCTTATATAAATAGGTGCCTTTTTGGTGCCGATGGTCCAGAGGAGTACCTTTAACTTTAAAGGGCACATCTACTCAAAGGTTGCTGCTTTTAATATCATATGGTTTCCTGTTGAGCCCAACCACATCAGCTGTTGTAAGTATACACAGTGTGCTTTGCTGTGATGTGTGCTGTGTACGTCATCATGTGTCATGTACTTTTTAGGAGCAGCTATGGGGTTGGAGGGAGCAGCTGACAGTCCTTCCTGTGTTGTGGGCCTCACTCTCGCCCTGCATACCTCACGCCAGGGCAGTTGAATGTTTGTGTGTACGAGTCTGTTTTGCATGTGCGTTTTTTGACAATTCATGGTGGATCATTTCAATCCTGGTTGTCTGAATGTTCGCATTAGGTGGTCAAATTCACGTCAGTGTCAGTCCAAGTGAGTTTACGCACTCTCGCACCGTTTCTCTCACACACACAATCCCTCAGTATCTATGCAACCAGTTGGTAGTAGAGTGTGTAGATCAGAGCCATGGCCAGGCAGTAGAAGACCGGGAAGCCCTCCGAGACCAGTGAGAGGTCGGGGGTGTGGGGGTCGACTGTCTGGGCGGTACGAGTCTCACCCTTTGCCTCCCCCTCATATTTCATGAGGGCCGCCACACAGCGCAGCACAGCAGGCAGCTTACAGAGAAACACGTCAGAGCACACACACACCTCCGTCTGAGAGAGAGAAAGGATGAAGAAAGGCAGAGGGGAAGAGTAAAAAGATGGAGATGGAGAGAGAAGGAAGATTGGGTTAGAAAGGAGATGGAGAAAAGGGGAAAGAAAAATAAGAGAAATGGCGAGAAAGGGATGAATGTGAGATGACATAGAAAACAGAGATGCAAAGGCATACAAAATTAGCTTTAAGCACATAAGGCTTAGCTAAGAAAAATAGTTAAGTATTACTGGATCATTGCAAAGCTGCAAAAAAAATACTGAACATAAGTGATCAGGGGGACGTGATCATATTTTTAGATCTGATGAACCAAAGTAAGTCGACAAGAGGAGGAAGAATGTGTGAAAAATAGGGAGAAAGGTGTTCTTACTTCAGGGACCCCCAGCTTGCGACAGGCAGCGATGAAGTTCTCCACATTGAGACGACACTTGGCAGTGCTCAGCTTTGGCTAAAGGGGCAGAGAGACTGAACATCAGAGTCAAATACACAAATACTTACATAACAGACAACATTAAAACAAATACCATATTCTTTACTTTTATTTTACTGGTACTCAAATCACCTGAAGTCCCTGTCTACTCACTGACAAATATATCCTAAAGTGAACAGAATTTTACAATAAGTCTTTGATTGGCCCACCACTGCTGGGGAGGGGATGTGGATGATTGACACTGCGCGGGGCCAAACGTGATTGGCCAGCTGGCAGAGGACCGTGCCATTGGACAACGCCTCCCCTAGATCCTCTGGTAGGGTGGTCTTCAACATCGACTCTAGAGTCTGATAGAGAGAACGAGAGAGAGTGACAGATGGAGTGAGGGAGAAAGAGATCGAGAGATGGAGAGAGAGAAAGGGAAAGAGTACATGTGAATAGGAGAAGCATTAAAAAGAAAAAAACTGTAGGGAAGGATATGATACAACATGAGGTACACTATGCAATACCTTGTGTAGCTGTATGACAACTGGTCTCTCCTCTCTTCGCAACGAGGAGAGCAACTCAGTACGGCCTGCCTCCACCAGACTCTGTGTAGAGCCTGAGATAGAGACCTGACTCTTGACGCTGAAGCGCGACGAGGTGCGGAACAGGAAACGGTTGGGTTTCTGTGTCAGGCCTGGAGGGGACGATGTCTTGGGAGACGACGGACCCTCTGATAAACACACAAACTTTGTGTTAACTAACATCGGAGTTGTCACTACTAGGAGATTGAAGGTCTGTATTGGTGTTTGTGTCAGTGTGTGTGTACCTGATCGGCTAACAGAGCGCTGAACGAGTGGCGTATGAGACGATGACACCTGATATGATGTGCACATCTGATCTGCACTCTGTTGGAGAGGGAAAGACCAATTACATTATTTACATCAGGTGTGGGATATGTAGCCTGAGTGCCAGCCTGTTTGTGCTATCATGCCAACTCCTTGTCACTCATTGAAAATGTTTGTCTTGACAATGACAGAAACGGAGTTGGCAAGAGCACAAACAGATCTGGGAACAGGCTATGGATTATACTGCTGAAATATTAAATAGTAGCACAATAACCATCAACACAAAAATAAAGTAAAATAATAGAATAACCATCAAGACAAAAATAATGTAAAAGAATAGTCGAAGAGAAATTGAGTACCGTAAATTCCGGACTATAAGCCGCAACTTTTTTCCCACGCTTTGAACGTCGCGGTTTAAACAATGACGCGGCTAATATATGGATTTTTCCCGCTTTCAATTTTTTTTGTAAAAAAAAACACATTCTGTGACGTGCTCAGTTTTTTGCCGGCATGAAGCTTTCATTAGACCAATGAAATTGCCGAATGGGTTAAGGTCAAACAGTGACGAGAGCGACAATGAAAACGATCCAATATCGGATGAAGCAATTCTGAGGCTATTCAACTCCGACACCGAAGGAGATGACTTCAGTGGTTTCAGTGCACAGGAGGAGGAAGATAGTGACCAATGACTTTCTTGGTAGGCTACTGTTTACTGCTAATTTTTTATTTTTTGTTACAAGCCGTGTTTCGTTAAAGCCTATTTATTTTTGTTATAAGCCGTGCTTCGTTAAAGCCTATTTATTTTTGTTACAAGCCATGTTTCGTTAAAGCCTGTGTAAAGTTAATTTGTTTCAATGTACTGGTAGGCACCTGCGGCTTATAGACATGTGCGGCTTATTTATGTTCAAAATATATATATTTTTTTAAATCAGTGGGTGCAGCTTATATTCAGGTGCGCTCAATAGTCCGGAAATTATGGTATATGCCAGGGTTCCCTAATAGGCAGCCCAATGGCCCACGGGTGATTTTATTTGGCCACGCAAGTTCTGGGCAAAAAAATTAAAAGATGTTTAGTTAAAAGGGTGTAAAATTAACAGGAAATCAGCTCAAAGTAATTTTAATTTAGGAAATATGTTCCCAAGTATTCCCACGCATAAATAGAGAGGCATATGTGATAGAAACCCCAGGGTTAGAACTGAATTTGAAGTGATTCTGTTATTGTCAAATACCGTTTGGGCTTCTTGAAGTCAATTTGCAGTGTATTTATAACTATGTTCTGGCCCCGCCATGTTCTGCTCTCAAGAAAAAAATCAACCCATAGCTGAATGTAATTGGGGAATACTGGTATATGCTGATGAAAGTTTTAAAAAGGTGGCTGAGAGACTGACTGCACATCGTTGTCGGAGGCCATTCTGGGAGTGGCGATTCTCTGGTGAGCCACCACTAGAGGGAGACAGATAACACAATCAGAAAGCAAATACTCAAACCACAACAGTCCAGCACTGTGCACTCATCTGCTACTAATAAACATAGCAGGGCTTTCGAAAACACATTTCACACATGGATCAATTCAGGCAGTACAATTTCTCGGTCCCTGGCTTGTTTCATGTAAGGTATCTTACCTTGAGCTACTTCCTGTTTGTGACAGCGTTGGCACATGACTTCCTGTTTGGGCTTGTCGTCCTCTTCAGTAAACTGGAAGATGTTTATCAAAATCAGAAATAAAATGGAAAGGTGGTTGTTTCCATAGAAAGACCACTGTGATGTCTATAACCTGTGTTACGACTACCATTTTGTTCAACGTTTGAAGAAGTGAAATATTCACACACAGATAACCATAAGTCCACCACCACCACATAAGTTGACTAGCAGCTGGTTCTATCACAACCCTAGCACTTTACAATGGAATGCAATGTAGCAGAATGTTCATTTTCTTTTCAAAACTGGTTGAATGATTATTTTTACCCAGGTGAGATAAATTACACAGTAAACGAGAATCATTGCCTCCAACCAAATTAATTTGAAATAATTGGGAGTATATCAGCTTTAATATTGTAGATAGATTGTGGCTTCCATCAATGTAATTTTCTGCATAATTTACAAGCCCCCATATATACATTACATACATACATACATACATACATACATACATACATACATACATACATACATACATACATACATACATACATACATACATACATATATATATATATTTTTTTTAAAACATATTTTCCTTTTTTATTATTTTCCCCTAAACCTACCACCACTCCCGTAATTGGAATGAACTACTTAAATATATTTTCCTTTATATTATTTTCCAATAAACCTACTTGGTGTGAACTAATGGACAACAGTGCTTAGGCTTCCACTTCCAGCTTATATATACACACACTACATACATTACAGGCACAGTACATTTTACATTAGTTATCTTTTGATTGGTTTTAGTCCCAGCTTTCAGCTACCCTCAACCCCTCCCATCTATCTCTGAAGACCATCCAGTTTTGATTTCCAGCTGCCATATATTTTCCCACAGTATAGTGATGTTTCACAAACGTTCTGAAGCTTTCTATTCTACAGATGGTAAATTAAAGACGGTGCATTCGGAAAGTATTCAGACCCCTTGATTTCTTTCACATTATGTTACAGCCGTATTATAAAATTGATTAAATAAAAAAAATACTCAACCCTCAATCTACACACAATACCAATGCAAAAACAGGTTTTTAGAAATGTTTGAAAATGTATTAAAAGTAAAAAAATAGAAATACCTTATTACATAAGACCCTTTGCTATGAGACTCGAAATTGAGCTCAGGTGCATCCTGTTTCCATGAATCATCCTTGAGATGTTTCTACAACGTGATTGGAGTCCATCTGTGGTAAATTCAATTGATTGGACATGATTTGGAACGGCACAAACCTGTCTATATAAGGTCCCACAGTTGACAGTGCATGTCAGAGCAAAAACCAAGCCATGAGGTCGAAGGAATTGTCCGTAGAGCTCCGAGACAGGATTGTGTCAAGGCACAGATCTGGGGAAGGGTACCAAAAGAAATTCTGCAGCATTGAAGGTCCCCAAGAACACAGCGGCCTCCATAATTCTTAAATGGAAGAAGTTTGGAACCGTCTGGAGGAAACCTGGTACCATCCCTACGGTGAAGCATGGTGGTTGCAGCATCATGCTGTGGGGATGTTTTTAGTGGCAGGGACAGGGAGGATCGAGGGAAAGATGAATGGAGCAAAGTACAGAGAGATTCTTGATGAAAACCTGCTCCAGAGTGCTCAGGACCTCAGACTGGGTCGACGGTTCACCTTCCAACAGGACAACAACCCTAAGCACACAGCCAAGAGAACACAGGAGTGGCTTCGGGACAAATCTCTGAATGTTCTTGAGTAGGGCTGTGGCGGTCACAACATTTTGTCAGCAGGTGATTGTAAAGCAAATAACTGTCGGTCTCACGGTAATTGACTGTTAATAACATAAATATATTTAACATCTCCTGGCTTCCACACATTGCCTACAAGCCACTGATGCAGACCTTTGGAACATCTACATTTTAAAAAGTCTAATAAATACATGTAATATAGCCTACACCTTCACAATAAATCCATTATTTCTTTTAGACAGGTCTAAAGAAGCATGATATGAAGAAAATCTAGTCTATTTCAGAAGAACAGAACAGCATACTGATCTGGCTATGCCAAATGGCTGTGGGCTACACTAGTTCATTTAGCAGACAAGATTTGCTTAGAATTCCATGGCATTATTTTACATCATGAAGAATACAGTGGCTTGCGAAAGTATTCACCCCCCTTTGACATTTTTCCTATTTTGTTGTATCCTTTGAGTTCCACAACATGCCTACCACTTTGAAGATGCAAAATATTTTTATTGTGAAACAAACAAGAAATAAGACAAAAAAGAAGAAAACTAACATAACTATTCACCCCCCCAAAGTCAATACTCTGTAGAGCCACCTTTTGCAGCAATTACAGCTGCAAGTATCTTGGGGTATTTCTCTAATAGCTTGGCAAATCTAGCCACTGGAATTTTTGCCCATTCTTCAAGGCAAAACTGCTCCAGCTCCTTCAAGTTGGATGGGTTCCACTGGTGTACAGCAATCTTTAAGTCATACCACAGATTCTAAATTGGATGGAGTTCTGGGCTTTGATTAGGCCATTCCAAGACATGCTAAGTTTCCCCTTTAACATCACATTACATCATTTCACAAATAGTTTTATCTTTACTCATTCATTTTATACAAGTATTAATTGCAAACCCCATAAATGAGAAATGTACACGTTCAGAAATGTAGTTATAGTTATGTTTGAGGTCACCAAATGAAACACACTCAACATAACTGTCCCTTAAGTGTCCATGGACCATTCCCACACTCTCACATGTGGACATATTGTTTAAAACTCTCATTTTGGGGATTTAGAAGTTTGGCCAAGTGAAATCCCTTGTTCTCTCTGTGGTCTCTCTCTCTGCATGACCAGGGGGAGAGAGTCTCCACCAGGAATTTATGACCTGAGATAACAGAACCTGGGTGTAGGAGAGAGTGAGAGAGGGGGACGCCACACTCTACACCCAGAAAGGGCCACGTCATGAAATCTCCCTGAATTATTCAGTATACTGTCATACCAGACTGGCAATGCCAATATCCACAAGATCTCAGTGTCCCTTCTAAATTATACATATTATGGATAGCATCTATTTTTGATGCATTAATTCCACGTGGATACAGGGTTAAAAAAAACAACTAGTTTAGGTATTAATTCCGAGTGTTTAATGTTAGGGCTATGGTTTGGGGAAGGCTTAAAACAAAATAATGGAAAGCAAAGTGCTATTTCCATCAAGTATTCACGTGGCTTGCTAGAGCATTGTGAACTACGGTAGAGCAGTTATCTAAGCGGCACACTCTGAGCATCACGAGTGCTCTCCCATTGCTGGGCATCATTTAACATTTTTTGCAGAGGAAGGAAAATATCAATGTTCTGGGGACCTTTTCAAATGTACTAAATCGCCATGTATTACTAGTGATTAGTCTGCAATATCAGCACCTACCTAGGATATTGCTGTGCTGGTATAGCCTAAACACAGTACACTCATCATTGAAGCGACACCAAAGCCCCATATACTTCCCACCACTGCTACCTGTATGCTCTCATCGGCTGGCCCTCACTACATATTCGTAGCCAAACCCACTGGCTCCAGGTCATCTATAAGTCTTTGCTAGGTAAAGCCCCGCCTTATCTCAGCTCACTGGTCACCATAGCAACACCCACCCGCAGCACGCACTCCAGCAGGTATATTTCACTGGTCATCCCCAAAGCCAACACTGTCTTTGGCCACCTTTCCTTCCAGTTCTCTGCTGCCAATGACTGGAACGAATTGCAAAAATCACTGAAGCTGGAGTCTTATATCTCCCTCTCTAACTTTAAGCATCTGCTGTCAGAGCAGCTTACCGATCACTGTACCTGTATACATCTCTAAATAGCACACCCAACTACCTCGTCCCCATATTATTACTTACCCTCTTGCTTTTTTTACACCTCAGTGTCTCTACTTGCACATCATCATCTACACTTCTATCACTCCAGTGTTAATGCTAAATTGTAATTATTTTGCCTCTATGGCCTATTTATTGCCTTACCTCCCTACTCTTCTACATTTGCACACACTGTACATAGATTTTTCTATTGTGTTATTGACTGTATGTTTGTTTATGTGTAAATCTGTGTTGTTTTTGTCGCACTGCTATGCTTATCTTGGCCAGTTCGCAGTTGTAAATGAGAACTTGTTCTCAACTGGCCTACCTGGTTAAATAAAGGTGAAATAAAAAAAATATATATAAAAAGATAGAGTTGGGTATGATTATTTTCCTAGCCACAAGATGGCAATGTTGTCTCTCTTTAAAATGGCCCCTGATCTCAAGAGGTGTCTTTTGGTTCAGTGATGTGAATGCGGAATTTAATGCAATAGGTCTCTCAGCCATTGTTTATCTTGTTAGATAAATTTGGATTGAAGCAAGAACACCCAGGACCTTTACAACTTACAACATTATTATGATCAAAACATTATATTGTCATTCTGATTGTGGACTCAATACACACCAAAGTGAACAGTCGTTTCATAGAAACTGAAAAGGAAAGTATGAATACATTATACCACCATTCTCTTAGTAACCAGCTTAGGCTAGGTTGATGATTAAATGGAAAGCAACCTGCTTCATAATAGTGACAGTTTCAAAAAATGATCTTTGTTGCTGTTAATGGTGAATGGGGGCCTACTTTACAGTTAGACAGGGCCTCATCCATCAAAGAATATACACACACATGCATGCACACACACACGCACGTCAAAGAGGAGACGTCTTTACTCTCCCCTGGTTCATTCATCTGAAGATCCAAAGAGCGCAGGCACTCACAACCTTGAATCGTGTACAAGGAGGGATGAATGGGGAAAGAGAGAGGAGGAAGAAAAAGGTTGAGTGAAGTTATTTTTAAGTAATGGTGGGGATGAAAAAATCTTGGCGTGGCAACGGTGAGGCAGAATTAGGTATGGGCACGGCATTGGGTCTTCCGCCCTGCTCCCTCCCTCCCTCTTCCCCCTTGTGTGCTCCTTCTCTCTCCCCCTCTCTGTAATGGTGGGCAGGCTGCCAGTAGAACACTCAGGGGTGGGAGAGGCCAGCTCAGGAGGGGAGACAGGGGTGTAATTTATGGAACTAGGGAATCTTGCAGGGTAATGGACACCAAAAAAAGCATGGTGCTCTGATTCCCGCATATACAAACATCCATGGCACATGACCATTAGGGACACAAAAAGACAATAGACTCAAACTTCAATTGATGTTCGACAACTCCGACTTGCCTCAAATGTGGAAGGACTACAGACTAAAAAGGCAAATCCAGTTGTGCTGTGCACACAGAAGCCTCCATCCCAGACCAGCTTAACACATTCTATGCTTGCTTCAGGGCAGACAATACCGAGCCATCCAGGAAGACTCTCACTCCTCCGGACGACCTTATGCTTTGGCTCTCTGAGGCTGATGCGAGTAAAACTATCAGTAAAGTGAATGATCACAAAGCTGCCGGCCCAGATGTCATCCCTGGCCGCATCCTCAGTGTGTGCTGACCAGCTGGCGGGCGTCTTCACTGATATTATCAGCCTGTCCCTGTCCCAGGCTGTAGTCCCTACCTGTTTTAAACCTTTTAAGGATACACCCCTTTTTTAAAACTTTCACTAAAAATGACACCCAAATCTAACTGCCTGTAGCTCAGGCCCTGAAGCAAAGATATGCATATTCCTCATACCATTTGAAAGGAAACACTTTGAACTTTGTGGAAATATGAAAGGAATGTAGGAGAATATAACAGAATAGATCTGGTAAAAGATAATACAAAAAAACAACGTTATTTTGTATTTGTTTTGTACCATCATCTTTGAAATGCAAGAGAAAGGCCATAATGTATTATTCCAGCACAGGTGAAATGTAGATTTTTTTCCACTAGATGGCAGCAGTGTATGTGCAAAGTTTTAGACTGATCCAATGAACCATTGTATTTCTGTTAAAAATGTTGTGCCAAGACTGCCCAAATGTGCCTAATATGTTTATTAATAACTTTTCATGTTCAAAATTATGCACTCTCCTCAAACAATAGCATGGCATTATTTCACTATAATAGCTACTGTAAATTGGACAGTGCAGTTAGATTAACAAGAATTTAAGCTTTCTGCCAATATCAGATATGTCTATGTCCTGGGAAATGTTCTTGTTACTTACATACTCATGCTAATCGCATTAGCTTACATTAGCTCAACCATCCCATGGAAGGGACACCGATCACAAATGTGATTTCTACTGACAATTGAGATGTACAAACTATGGCATAAGGGAACGATGAGTGGATAAGAGGCAATCTGTAATTTAGATTAAGACAATGATCGAGCTAGGATGGACGTAGTCAATATAACTATTTGTTCAGCACTTTTTAAATGTACAGTGGCAGAATTCAGAACATGGGCTGTTCTTACAGTTTTATCCTTGTACGACAAGTCAGAACCGTAGGATAAATAAAGGGGGCATATAATCAGACAATGAAAGCTCTTACAACATTTGATGATTACATTTCTCTAAAACAGATTAAAGGCTACATGGCCACCACCAAGTCAGAACAGTAGGCTAAGTTATGAGGGAGAAAGAGACCAAATGTTTAGGGTGAGACACATGGTCTACCAATAGCTTACTACACAACATACACTTAGTATTACTTTCTTAGCTACAGTATACATATCTCCCTGGCATATTACATAATTTACACAGCAGCATACAATACATTTTTGGACTCACCTTGTTGTGCTGTGGTCCTTCTTGTGGGCAAATTTAGTCATCAAACTTTGTCAACAAAGTCTGGCATTCTCTGGATTTATGGTGCTTTCAAGACAACTGGGAACTATGGGAAAAAAACAAGGTCAAATCATGACATCAGTGATTCTCAGGTCGGAGCTCTAGAAAGAGGCCAGAGTTCTCGATTTGGAATTCCGAGTTGGATGACTGTTGAAAACATATTTTCCCAGTCGGAGCTCGTTTTTTCAGTTCCCAGTTCCCATTTTCCCAATTCACTGAAGTCTGAGATTTCCCAGTTTCGAGTTTCCAGTTGTTTTGAATGCGGCAGAAGTCATGCTGGATTGACATCATGGCCAATGTTTTCAAACTTTTCTGGCCCATGGTGTTGCATGTGAATTTTTATAATTTTAAACTTGGAAAAGAGACCCTTAAACCCTGACTTGGACCACACACCAACTCCACTGAATTGCAGGCTAGTGATTGCTTTACAACGCTTGCAGTTAGCATCTGATTCCTTCCAAACCAACTCATTGTTGAATTTGCGATTTCCAACTTGTTGTGTAATGTTTATGTCCAATGGCCGATGTGTTTAATCTATAATTTCTCTTCATATGACAAGGATAGAAAAGGATTTGCCAGTAGATTGTCGACTTGATTCATGATGACTACTTGTCTAGCTTGCTAGCTAAGATCCTAAAAGTGTCCTAAAAGACAGAGCACTGAGCCAATCACAGTGCAACTAGAGAACATTACCAACCCCATACACTCCGTGTTTTCCGCTGGCTGCCCCACCACCACAGAGTTGGCTGAAACATCTGCATTTTGGAGCTGCCTTACTCAAGAAAGCAAAAAAGAGACCTTGTTTGTATGCGGCTTTATTAACTCACTGATAATTTTTATTACATTGTAAACTGATATTTGACACGTATTAATGCCAAAATAACATGCAAAACAGGCAACAACAAAAACAAAAAATTACGTGTCGCCACTGGGTGTCAGCCATATTTGTTATGGTCATATTATACTTTCGAATGATTTAACTAAATCTGATTCTCATCTCTTTCTCAAAAGGCAAAATAAAATGACAGGTGTGACACACACATAACTCAGTGGAAACAGTGCAGGCTGTATGTGTGTGCGCGTGTGTGTAGGTGGTGAATTTGATAACGTCTGGTAAGGTCAAGAGCAGTTGATAATTCCAGGTATTACATGTTGGAACAAAACATCTCTTCCCTTCCCCTCTCATCACTCTGGCAGTAATATGAAATTAAGACAAGAGCCTTGGCAGCGAAGGTGGATAGAATATATATTCAAAAATCACTATTACTTTATGAGAAAAGTGAGGAAGAGGAGGGGGGTGGCAGGATATGGTGAGGGAAATCAGAGGTTATTGAATACTGAAAATAAAGAGGGAGAGAGGGGATGGAGGGAGAAAGGTAAGGAAAGAGGGAGAGAAAATAAATGTTATTGAAGAGGAGAATTGAAAGATACAAAGTTGTTGGTATAATCAATTTAATGTATTGTACAAACATATCTTTTTTAAAAAAAACATAAAATAGTACTTTACTTATAAACATTGCTCTGCTCATTAAATTATATAGTATTTTTTATTGGTGTGAACAAATTGTGAGAAAAAAAGCTAACTTTCAACATTTTAGTTAATTAAAGACATTTTTTGATACTTTACAGTCTCCAAACCAAACATTGACAAAATGGACTGAAAGTAAGAGCTAAGGCAAAAGGACCTTTCCATGCAATAAAAATTCCACATGAAATTATATTCAAAGGTCATGCAAATACATTCTTATAAACATTGATACTAAAGCTATTACAGTAAATGAAAGGCGTTCCAGTTTTAACAAAAAGGTCAGACATACTTTTCAATAGTCTTCCACTCCCAGTCGCCTTTCCTTCATCTGCAAGGAGAGGAGACGTTCATAGGGAGTGATTTTAGACTGTTGAGACATTTTTAAATGTCTGAGGCTAGATTTGGATTTACATTTCTTCTGGAGCTGCATTATGTGTTGTTCAGGTTTGGTCAATGTAGGCCTACTCGTTGAAGATTGTAAAGCTATATTTTAGTTTTGGCAGAGTAAAAAGGAATCCTTTTAAAAAGTAACACCAAACAAGAAAATACACTGCTCAAAAAAATAAAGGGAACACTAAAATAACACATCCTAGATCTGAATGAATGAAATAATCTCATTAAATACTTTTTTCTTTACATAGTTGAATGTGCTGACAACAAAATCACACAAAAATAAAAATGGAAATCCAATTTATCAACCCATGGAGGTCTGAATTTGGAGTCACACTCAAAATTAAAGTGGAAAACCACAGTACAGGCTGATCCAACTTTGATGTAATGTCCTTAAAACAAGTCAAAATGAAGCTCAGTAGTGTGTGTGGCCTCCACGTGCCTGTATGACCTCCCTACAACGCCTGGGCATGCTCCTGATGAGGTGGCGGATGGTCTCCTGAGGGATCTCCTCCCAGACCTGGACTAAAGCATCCGCCAACTCCTGGACAGTCTGTGGTGCAACGTGGCGTTGGTGGATGGAGCGAGACATGATGTCCCAGATGTGCTCAATTGGATTCAGGTCTGGGGAACGGGCGGGCCAGTCCATAGCATCAATGCCTTCCTCTTGCAGGAACTGCTGACACACTCCAGCCACATGAGGTCTAGCATTGTCTTGCATTAGGAGGAACCCAGGGCCAACCGCACCAGCATATGGTCTCACAAGGGGTCTGAGGATCTCATCTCGGTACCTAATGGCAGTCAGGCTACCTCTGGCGAGCACATGGAGGGCTGTGCGGCCCCCCAAAGAAATGCCACCCCACACCATGACTGACCCACCGCCAAACCGGTCATGATGGAGTCATGCTGGAGGATGTTGCAGGCAGCAGAACGTTCTCCCCAGCATCTCCAGACTCTGTCACGTCTGTCATGTGCTCCGTGTGAACCTGCTTTCATCTGTGAAGAGCACAGGGTGCCAGTGGCGAATTTGCCAATCTTGGTGTTCTCTGGCAAATGCCAAACGTCCTGCACGGTGTTGGGCTGTAAGCACAACCCCCACCTGTGGACGTCGGGCCCTCATTACCACCCTCATGGAGTCTGTTTCTGACCGTTTGAGCAGACACATGCACATTTGTGGCCTGCTGGAGGTCATTTTGCAGGGCTCTGGCAGGGCTCCTCCTGCTCCTCCTTGCACAAAGGCGGAGGTAACGGTCCTGCTGCTGGGTTGTTTCCCTCCTATGGCCTCCTCCACATCTCCTGATGCACTGGCCTGTCTCCTGGTAGCGCCTCCATGCTCTGGACACTACGCTGACAGACACAGCAAACCTTCTTGCCACATCTCGCATTGATGTGCCATCCTGGATGAGCTGCACTACCTGAGCCACTTGTGTGGGTTGTAGACTCTGTCTCATGCTACCACTAGAGTGAAAGCACCGCCAGCATTCAAAAGTGACCAAAACATCAGCCAGGAAGCATAGGAACTGAGAAGTGGTGGTCACCACCTGCAGAACCACTCCTTCATTGGGGGTGTCTTGCTAATTGCCTATAATTTCCACCTGTTGTCTATTCCATTTGCACAACAGCATGTGTAATTTATTGTCAATCAGTGTTGCTTCCTAAGTGGACAGTTTGATTTCACAGAAGTGTGATTGACTTGGAGTTACATTGTGTTGTTTACGTGTTCCCTTTATTTTTTTGAGCAGTATAGTTTTGGCTTTGGTATGGGTAAGCATTTAAAACAGTGTCTGTTTCAACATACCTTTAGCAATATACCTGCAGCAACTCAACCATGAAGGCCTGATTCACACAGTCTCCTCTTTTTATTTAACCTTTATTTAACTAGGCAAGTTGGTTAAGAACAAATTCCTATTTTCAATGATGGCCTAGGAACAGTGGGTGAACTGCCTTGTTCAGGGGCAGAACAACACATTTTTACCTTGTCAGCTCAGGGATTCGATCTTGCAACCTTTCGGTTACTATTCTAACTGTCATAATCCGTGTATGTAGGTGGCAGTGAAGTCAGGCGCAGGAGAAACCAAAGTGGTTAAAAAATGTAGTATTTATTAAGCTTTAATTTGGTGTATTGCACTTGTGATTGTATGAAAGTAAAATATTTCTAATAATTTTATTTGAATATCGCGCTCTGCAATTTCACCGGATGTTGTCGAAACGTTCCGCTAGTGGAACCCCTAGCCGTAACAGGTTTTAAGCAAGTCAGCCATATTTTTTTTAAGGCAGAAAATGAGGCTTAATTAACTGTTTCGCTGTCAGACAAGGCTCCGCTGATAGTCAGGTGTAGCAGTGGTAAGGATTCACTCCATGGTGCTGAAAAGGAAGCTCTTCTGTTAGGATAGCTTTATGTAGGCTGTAACAGTTTGTGGGCACCGTTTGTCACCGTTATAGTGCAATTCGTGTATTGTTTAGTGTTGTGTTGTGGCTTTGCTAGCATGCATCTAAACCATTTTTGGGGAGTTTGCCCCACAAAGGTTTACATGCTAAAATCAGCACTGCCGACACCAACTTATATTTACTGTGTTAATGACAGGAGAATAATGTTGTGGACTGGTTTATGAATGTCACAACATTGTCACTACCAGTGTCCTGTCATGTGTAAATTGTAATAATGCTGGAGGTGCGTTGACAATGACTGGGACGTCTGCACGTAATGGAAAAATACCTCACAACAATAGAATTGGAGCATTCATTATAGTAACTATGCTTATAACACCAGGTTACTGTATGTCACCGCACCCATGGCTGTATACATTAGACATGTTAGCTAATACTAACCTACCCTACGGTACACACACACACACACACACACACACACAGGGGGTAAACGGTTGTTGGCCTTAAGGGTAGAGAGCGTCAGGTTGAAAACAAGCCCTGAGTGGTGACAGAGTACAGGGCATGGGATAGCAATGAGAGGACCATGAACAAATATTGACTGTAGTGTCATTTGCCCTTGCTCTTACCTTGGACAAACTGGTCACAGCCATGCTTGGTTAATATCTATCCATCTCCCTATTCTCTCTTCTCTCTCTTTTTCTTTCTGTTCAATGAACTAAGTTCACATGATATGTTATGGTACATAATTGCAATGGAAGTAGAAATAGGATACTATTAAAGGCCCAGTGCAGTCAAATGTGATTTCCTGTTTTTTATATTTCCACACTGAGGTTGGAATAATACTGTGAAAATTATGATAATGTCCTTTCAGTGTAAAATCTGTTTGATCTAGAGTTCCAAACCTCTCTGCCAATACGTTTTCAGTTTTCCCCTCCCCACTCATATCTCTCCGAGGCAGTCCTAGCAAAATTCTTCCTGGAGAAATTGCTCTTTGCTGAGAAGCAATTTTTTTGTTTGTTTTTGACCATTTTAATTGAAAATAATCCCATTAATTTACTTAACTGTTACCCAGAAATGATTTAATATTGACATAAATATGGCTGCATTAGACCTTTTAAATGAACAACATTGAAATAATGTTAGGAATAATGTCTTTCTTTCTCTCTCCAGTGCTGCCTGCTGTGTTACTACAGAACATGTGGTTCCTGTTGAGATGCCATGTTGTGTTACCCAAGGGGAAGAAGTTTTCATCCCCGGGGGGAACTTTAAAGGTCCAATGCAGCTGTTTTTATCTTAATATCAAATCATTTCTGGGTAACCATTAACTTCTTGGGGCTATGTGGGACGTTAGCGTGCCACCCGTGGCGCACCCTATCAACAGCAGGTGCATTTCAAGAGCGGCAAATTTGAAACCAACTAAATGTCAAAATTCAAATTTCTCAAACATACAACTAACTTACAGCCTTTGAAAGATAAACATCTTCTTAATCTAACCACGTCGTCCGATTTCAAAAAGGTTTTACGGGGAAAGCATAAAGTTAGGTTATGTTAGGAGAGTACATTGATAATAGCTGTGTGTAATGCATTGTCAATTCAAAGACAGGCGTCACCAAAACCATAAAATCAGCTAAAATTATGCACTAACCTTTTACAATCTCCATCAGATGACACTCCTAGGACATTATGTTAGACAATGCATGCATTTTTAGTTCTATCAAGTTCATATTTATATCTAAAAACAGCGTTTTACTATGGCGTTGATGTTCAGGAAATCGTTTCCCTCCAATACCGGCAGTCAAGTCATGACAACAAAATAATTAATTAATATTAGAAAACATTGGTAAAATATTATATTGTCATTCAAAGAATTATAGATTTACATCTCTTGAACGCAATGGACTTGCCAGATTTAAAATTAACCTTACTGGGAAATCACACTTTGCAATAATCTGAGCACTGCGCCCAGAAAAATACGCATTGCGATACAGACTAACCGCCATGTTGGAGAGATCTAAAATCGAAAATACTATGTAAATAATCCATTACCTTTGATTCTCTTCATCAGATGTCACTTCCAAAGAATCCCAGATCCATAACGAATGTAGTTTTGTTCAAAAAAGCTCATCATTTATGTCCAAAAACCTCCGTGTTGTTAGCACATGATCTAAGCCAGCCGGACTTCACTTCACATCACGAACGGAAAAAATATATTTACGTTCGTTCAAACATGTCAAACGTTGTATCGCATAAATCATTAGGGCCTTTTTTAACCAGAACATGAATACAATTCAAGGCGGACCATTGGGTTCTCTTTTAAAACATTTCAGAATGAGAGTACCCACCATCAACTCGCGCGCAAGGTGTCTAATGGGCCATCACCGTTCCAAGGCTCTTCTTCAGTCAGATCTCACTGTAGAAGACTCAAAACACTTTGTAAAGGCTGGGGACATCTTGTGGAAGCAATAGGAAGTGCCAAAACATTCCTCACCCCCTTTGTTTTTCAATGGTATAGGCTTAAAGTCAATTCAACACATCAGGTATCCACTTCCTGTCAGAATCTGTCTCAGGGTTTTGCCTGCCAAATGAGTTCTGTTATACTCACAGACACCATTCAAACAGTTTTTGAAACTTCTATCCACATATAATAAGTATATGCATATTGTAGTTACTGGGTAGGATTAGTAACCAGATTAAATCGGTACATTTTTTTATCCAGCCGTGAAAATACTGCCCCCTATACCCTAACAGGTTAAGTACCTTGTGCGTGGCCACCTAGTCGCACTCAACCGACCCCTGTGTTGAGGGTCAGCGTGGCAGATGTGTTGTTTCCTGTGCTCACCACCTGGAAGCATCCGGTCAGGAAGTCTAGGATCCAGTTGCAGAGGGAGGTGTTCAGTCCCAGGGTCCTTAGCTTAGTGATGAGCTTGAAGGGCACTATGGCGTTGAATGCTGAGCTGTACTCAATGAACAGCATTGATGTTCCCTTCATCCATGTGAGAAAGGGCAGTGTGGAGTGCAATAAAGATAGCATCATCTGTGGATCTGTTTGGCGGTATGCAAATTGGAGTGATGTCACCAGGCAAGCCAACCCTCCATGCCAACAAAACTGGCTGAAATTTCTGGCAATCTTTTCAAACAGCTCTACACTAAATGGACATGATCATAATTGTCACAATTTCACAGTATTATTCCAACAGTGTGGAAGTATATATAAAACACTGGGAAATCATGTTTTTGAATGCACTGGGCCTTTAAACTTTAGAAAAACGTGTCTTGTTTGATTAACACCTTGCTAAATGTGTCACAACAGCAACCCTAATGACCTTGTAGTGCAACGGAGGTGGTTCAGTGAAGCACGCTCACTTGATGAAGGTAGTTTATCTGAGACCTGAATACTTGTGTTCCAGATACTGTACGTGCTTAACAAACTCCTATAGCCAACAACAAGGATAGGCAAAGAAGTTGGCACATATGCAGATCTGGGACCAGGCTCACAACTCTACCATTTTGTTTGAATCCCAAACATAGACTTTGTATGAAAAGTTCATCTCAAATCATACAGCCTCAGTGCATACATGGTTCATAGGACTGAAAGTTAATGACTCATAAGTTAAAATAACAAATTTATACTGTGTTTATTTCTCAGGCAGTATTAATAGTTAACTTCCTTAACTGATACCCTCCTCTAAGTGTTGTGTATTTAACTCTGGTGTGAAACATTAATCTGTAAATACAAAATAAATGCTTTTCCTGGTTCCTCGTGTGCTGTTCACACTATATCTCCCAGAGGGAAGTTTACCAGGGATGTCATGTAGGTCACATGACTAGGGAAGTGTAACTCATCCTTAGGCAGAGCTTCAATGGTTATAGTGGTTACTTTCTGTTGTTAAAAACTGATTTCAGATCAGCACTCCTCTAAATAATATATTCTTAATAATATACAATGCCTTCGGAAAGTATTCAGACGCCTTTACTTTTTCAAAATGTTGTGAGGAGTTTCTCCCATTCTTCTATGCAGATCCTCTCAAGCTCTCTCAGGTTGGATGGGGAGCGTTGCTGCACAGCTATTTTCAGGTTTCTCCAGATATGTTAGGCTGGGCCACTCAAGGACATTTAGAGATTTGTTCTGAAGCCACTCCTGCTTTGTCTTCGCTGTGTGCTTAGGGTTGTTGTCCTGTTGGAAGGTCAACCGTCGCCCCAGTCTGAGGACCTGAGCGCTACGGAGCAGGTTTTCATCAAGGATCTCTCCGTACTTTGCTCCGTTCATCTTTGCCTAAATCCTGACTAGTCTCCCAGTCCCTGCCACTGAAAAACATCCCCACAACATGATGCTGCCATCACCATGCTTCATCGTAGGGGTAGTGCCAGGTTTCCTCCAGATGTGACGCTTGGCATTCAGGCCAAAGAATTCATCCTTGGTTTCATCAGACCAGAGAATCTTATTTCTCATGGTCTGAGGGTCTTTAGGTGCCTTTTAGCAAACTCCAAGCGGGCTCTCATATGCCTTTTACTGAGGAGTGGCTTCCATCTGACCACTCTACCTTAAATACCTGATTGGTGGAGTGCTGCAGAGATGGTTGTCCTTCTGGAGGGTTCTCATCTCCTTAGAGGAACTTTAGAGCTCTGTCAGAGTGACCATTGAG
Organism: Salmo trutta; assembly: GCF_901001165.1. Lineage (NCBI taxonomy): Eukaryota > Metazoa > Chordata > Actinopteri > Salmoniformes > Salmonidae > Salmo > Salmo trutta. The sequence goes on from NC_042961.1 coordinate 35,222,680, forward strand.
TTCTTGGTCACCTCCCTGACCAAGGCCCTTCTCCCCCGATTGCTCAGTTTGGCCCGGAGGCCAGCTCTAAGAAGAGTCTTGGTGTTTCCAAACGTCTTCCATTTAATAATGATGGAGGCCACTGTGGGGACCTTCAATGCTGCAGACATTTTTTGGTACCCTTCCCCTGATCTGTGCCTCGACACAATGCTGTCTCGCAGCTCTACGGACAATTCCTTTGACCTCATGGCTTGATTTTTGCTCTGAAATGCACTGTCAACCTTATATAGACAGGTATGTGCCTTTCCAAATCATGTCCAATCATTTGAATTTACCACAGGTGGACTCCAATGAAGTTGTAGAAACATCTCAAGGATGATCCATGGAAACAGAATGCCCCTGAGCTCAATTTCAAATCTCATAGCAAAGGGTCTGAATACTTATGTAAATAAGGTATTTCTGTTTTTTTTTTTTTAATACATGTGCAAACATTTCTAAACACTTCTTTTCACTTTTTCATTATGGGATATTGTGTGTAGATTGCTGAGGATTTATTTATATTTAATAAATTTTATAAGTAGGCTGTAACATAACAAAATGTGGAAAAAGTCAAAGGGTCTGAATACTTCCCGAAGGCAAATATGCCATTTGCAGACTCTTATTCAAAACAGTCATGCATGCATACATTTTAGGTATAGGTTGTGCAATGAATCAAACCTACTATCCTGGTGTAGACTACCAGGGTATTTAAGTTATGTGAGCTATCCCTTTAAGTAACCACACCATAATTATTGATGACACCACTCCAAACCCAACAGCCTTGAGGAAAACAAGCATTTTTAAATGTACACCCCACACCTCTCTAACCCAATGTACATAAGGAACTAAGAACTAATTAAAACACCATACATGGAAATCAACCATATACCACCAGTGCCAACAGTTATTTTCATGGCCATTTTATTTATGCAAATTTTACAGAGACCGTACAATGAACACACATTTGAAAGAAGAACCCTTTATTTATCCACTGAAATCTGTCTTTCTTCACAATGTGTGCTTCATCTCAAGGATACTGTTCTGTTTATAATGGGAAGTAGACAATCTGCTGTACAGGTTGGACAGACAAATCTCCATTCACTCTTCAACATACAGATTTCTGTCTGACCTTCAACCCCAGGTATCAGAGTTGAAACTGTACACCTCTGTCTACTGTTCATACACGCACAAACATACACCTAAAGTAAGATCCCAAGATGGTTGAAGGGGTAGTAGCTAGTTTATTCCACTGTGTGACATTGCAGTCAATTATGAAGCCCATACTGTCTGTCATTCAGTAGTAAGATGAACTTTTTGGTTCTGTTGTGTGAGATGTGTAATAACAGCCTCCACATCATGTGATCTCTCTCTGGGAAGATTTAGTAGTTCAGTTTTCCTTCTAATAAAACAAGCAACTTTACACTTCAATCGCCAGATGAGATGATAACCTGTCTGTCTGAGCAGTCACTTTGAGCACTTTGAAAAAGGAGTTGATATTGTGAAGGAGTTGATATGAAGGTGATATTAAGGGCTTGATTCAATCCGTAGCACTGAAGATCTGCATTGTAGCGCGATTGAAATAAAATTGTAATTTCCAATTGAGCCGACATATGCAACGTTTACCAGGAATGCAGTTCCCTTTAAATTACAATCACGCTATAGCGCAGATCTTCAGCGATACACATTGAATCAAGCCCTAAGAGGAAGGCCACTGGCAGAAGCAATCACTTTACACCTTAAAGACCTGGCAAAAAGCACATGACCCTGTAATGCCACAGAAACAAAGATAGGTTGGAGGGTGGATGCTCCATTTAAACTTACCTCCCCAACCCCCCAAAACAACGTCTAATGGTGAGAGGGATGGTGTGTGATTATACCAAGACAGAGACACAACTTGAGGAAGAAAATCAAAAAGGGATTGGCGAGATAAAGCAGCTAAAAAATAAACATTACAAGATCTACTAAAAAGCTCTCCTCTTCTACTGCAAGGGGACATTGGGAGAGACACACTAACAGCTATCATGTGGTCAGCCAAAGTTAGCATGTTTACCGCCTTAACCGGGTGTTGTACTTAAGTGGGTGTTTGTGAGTCCCTGGCGTCTTCTTTTGGCCTGTTTAATGCTCTGTGGCCTTCGTTAAGCCTGGCCCTAAGGCTCTGCCTGCAAGGCACATCAGAGGATTGTCAGAGGAACATTTCAGCTACCATCACCTAAACACACACTCCACATTCAGACCTCAGAGAACAAATGAATGAGGGAAGGAATAAAAGAACACAGGCACACACGCACGCATTTGCACATACTCACATACACTGTCTACACAGGTGTTACAAGCTGGGTTTTGTCTTTATTGGAAACTGGGATGGAAAGAGATGAAGAAAGAAAGAAAGAAAGCAAGCAATAAAGACAGAATGGAAAAAAGAAAGAGTTTGAGAAGAAGGAGAGGGGTGTGTACGAGCTGAATATAGGGACTTTTGAGCAACAATATAAACATGAACAATTCTTTTCCATTAAAATATTGTTCCCCTGAAAATGTCTGTGTTTTGATGAAAAATGAAAAAATTATTTAAGGCTACTTTGCAGTACATATGATAGAAAATTAAACATCTAAATATATTATGTATATATACATTGGAATATAAATGATTTTGGCAAACAAACAATTACTTTAAAAGGATCGTCCTGATAAAAAAAAGAATGTTCCTTCATTGAAACAAAGACCCTTCACAAATGTATAATGTTTACAAACAATATGCACAGATGCTAAGTATATCAGTGATATAATTCCTTCTTTTCATAGGGTCTTATGTAATCATCTCCGCCCTCGGTCAACTCAGTATGCTTCACAATGGGAGGTTGTAAGCTGATATAATGTCACTGACAGACAGACAGACAGACAGACAGACAGACAGACAGACAGACAGACAGACAGACAGACAGACAGACAGACAGACAGACAGACAGACAGACAGACAGACAGACAGACAGACAGACAGACAGACAGACAGACAGACAGACAGACAGACAGACAGACAGACAGGAACAACAAACAACCCCTGTGGTTACCTCTCACTATGGTCTTTTTCTTCACATGTCTAATTATTTTCTCAAAACTTTGGGCAATGCCTCTGAAAGGTCTGGGCCAACCAGTCAGGATATAAATAGCATAGGAAAAACTGGTAAAAAAATAACAACAACATGGATACAACACAAAAATAGATAGCTGGAGATGACCAATCAATGTGTGTTCATACAATGAAGCACAGCAAGCTCTCTGAAGACAAAGCCATGGCAATAACCTATCTAGAACCTAAAAGGGCTCTTTGGCTGTCCCCATACGAGAACCCTTTGAAAAACATTTTTGGTTCCATGGAGAACCCTATCCACAGAGGGTTCAGCCAAAGAAACCTTTTTCTCTAAGAGTGTACTTAATGTACGTCCACTGAATAGAGCATGTAAAGAACAGAATATAGAAATATAAATTATATAAGCACTGTAGAACTATACCATACACTGAGTGTATAAAACATTAAGAACATCTGCCCTTTCCATTACATACTGAAAGGGCGATACCTAGTCAGTTGTACAACTGAATGCCTTCAACTGAAATGTGTCTTCCACATTTAACCCAATCCTTCTGAATCAGAGAGGTGCGGTGGCCTGCTTTAATCGACATCCACAGCGCCTGGGGAACATTGCTCAGGGGAAGAACAACAGATTTTTACCTTGTCAGCTCAGGGATTCGATCCAGCAACCTTTCAGTTACTGGCCCAACACTCTAACCAGTAGGCTACCTGCCGACTGCCCAGGTGTATCCAGGTGAAAGCTTCTGTAAGATCCCTTATTGATGTCACTTGTTAAATCCACTTCAATCAGTGTAGATGACGGGGATGAGACAGGTAAACAAATGCATTTTAAGCCTTGAGACACATGGATTGTGTATGTGTGCTATTCAGAGGGTGAATGGGCAAGACAAAGGATTTAAGTGCCTTTGAACGGTGTATAGTGTCAAGAACTGTCAAGAACTACAACCCTGCTGGGTTTTTCACACTCAGCAGTTTCCCGTGTGTTTCAAAAATGGTCCACAACCCAAAGAACATACAGCCAATTTGACACAACTGTGGGAAGCATTGGAGTCAACAAGGGCCAGCATCCCTGTGGAACACTTTCGACACCTTGTAGAGTCCATGCCCTGACAAATTGAGGCTGTTCTAAGGGGGGGGTTACAACTCAATATTAGGAAGGTGTTCCTAATGTTATGTATACTCAGTGTAGACCAAAGAGTGTAAAACGTACTGTAGTTTAGGAATTAGGATTAAGACACTGGGAATATTCACAGTCGAGTGTCAAGAGTATTATTCTCTCTTGCTCCTGAGAGTACAACAAACATTGAGACAACAGACTACCATTATGCAACCCAATACTTGGCAAAATAGTCACACATACAGTACCAGTCAAAAGTTTGGACACACCTACTCATTCCAGGTTTTTCTTTATTTTTGCAATTTTCTACATTGTAGAATAATAGTGAAGACATCAAAACTATGAAATAACACATATGGAATCATGTAGTAAACAAAAAACTGATAAGCAAATCACAATATATTTTATGTTTGAGATTCCTCAAAGTAGACAGACAGACAGACAGACAGACAGACAGACAGACAGACAGACAGACAGACAGACAGGAACAACAAACAACCCCTGTGGTTACCTCTCACTATGGTCTTTTTCTTCACATGTCTAATTATTTTCTCAAAACTTTGGGCAATGCCTCTGAAAGGTCTGGGCCAACCAGTCAGGATATAAATAGCGCCTTCTGAGAGCCTATGGGAGCGTTAGAAAATGTCACGTTATGCCAGAGATCCCCTGTTTTGGTTAGAGATGATCAAGAAGGCCAAGAAATAGTCAGAGAGAGCGCTTCCTGTTTGGAATCTTCTCAGGTTTTGGCCTGCCAAATGAGTTCTGTTATACTCACAGACACCATTCAAACAGTTTTAGAAACTTTAGGGTGTTTTCTATCCAAATCAAACAATTATATGCATATTCTAGTTACTGGGCAGGAGTAGTAACCAGATTAAATCGGGTACGTTTTTTATCCGGCCGTGCAAATACCCTATCCCCAACAGGTTAAACTGCAGTCTCAAAAACCAAGATGAAACTGGCTCTCATTAGGCCTGCCACAGGAAAGGAAGACCCAGAGTTACCTCTGCTGCAGAGGATAAGTTCATTAGAGCTCTCTGCACCTCAGATTGCAGTCCAAATAAATGCTTCACAGAGTTCAAGTAACAGACACATCTCAACATCAACTGTTCAGAGACTGCATGAATCAGGCCTTCATGGTCAAATTGCTGCAAAGAAACCACAACTAAAGGACACCAATAAGAAGAAGAGACAAGCTTTGGCCAAGAAACACAATCAATGGACATTAGACAGATGGAAATCTGTCCTTTAGTCTGATGAGTCCAAATTTGAGATTTTTGGTTCCAACCGCCATGTCTTTGTGAGACGCGGAGTAGGTGAACGGATGATCTCCGCATGTATGGTTCCCACCGTGGAGGAGGAGGTGGGATGGTGTGGGTGTGCTTTGCTGGTGACACTGTCAGTGATTTATTTAAAATTCAAGTCACACTTAACCAGCATGGCTACCACTACATTCGCAGCGATACGCCATCCTATCTGGCTTGCACTTAGTAGGACTATCATTTGTTTGGGACAATGACCCAAAACACACCTCCAGGCTGTGTAAGGGCTATTTGACCAAGGAGAGTGATGGAGTGCTGCATCAGATGACCTGAAATCCACAATCACCCAACCTCAACTCAATTGAAATAGTTTGGGATGAGTTGGACCGTAGAGTGAAAGAAAAGTAGTCAACAAGTGCTCAGCATATGTGTGAATTCCTTCAAGAATGTTGGAAAAGCATTCTTCATTTTATCTTTTTAATTTAACCTTTATTTAACTAGGCAAGTCAATTAAGGACAAATTCTTATTTACAATGACGGCTGGTTGAGAGAATGCCAAGAGTGTGCAAAGCTGTCATCAAAGTAAAGGGTGGCAACTTTGAGGAATCTAAAATATATTTTGATTTGTTTAACACTTTTTTGGTTACTACATGATTCCATATGTGTTATTTCATAGTTTTGATGTCTACACTATTAAACTATAACGTAGAAAATAGTAAAAATAAATATACTTTGACTGGTACTGTATGCCCATGTGACTCACTAGACAAATATGCATGATCTACAGTATGTTAAAAAATAAATCCATATTGTAGTAAAAAAAAAAATCTCCTTCTGTTCACCCCAGCAGATATTGAAGCTGAATAGATATCGAAGTTAGATTGTGCTTTTTGGAATAGCAAGATGCCTTGTTGAAAATATTTAAGAGTTTTTAAAGAATTAGTCCTCATAATCCTCCCCGGCGGTTGCTGCATCTAGAGCCGCTAGAGCTTCCGCCACCATAGAGTCTGTGACGTGATGCATGTCATCTTCTTCCCGTCCCTCATCTTCGCTCTTCGTCACCGAGATCCCGATCCCACTCTCTATGGTAGTGGCGTCCGGCGCCTTCCTATCATCCTTCGTGTCTGCCGAGGACAGGCTAGTTGTACTAGTTGGAATATCCGCAGACAGGACGCTCTCCTCATCCCCTGTGTCGCACAGGTACTCAGGTGTGCCCCCCACCCCCTCATCCAGCTCATCCGTCAACGAGGTGTAGCACCCCACACTGGGCCAGGAGGGGTCCGAGCTATTTCGGAACATTCTAATCTTGTGGGAGTCATTGTCACCCAAATCTGTCAGATGGTGACTATGATCCAGGGAGAGTGTGTTAGGATAGATTGGGACTTGGCTGGGGCCCTTAGATGGATCTCGCTTTGGAACCTGGCCCTCTGGATGGAGGATATACAGACCCTCACCACCACCACCACCCTCCCCTGCCCAAGGCTTGACTCCCTGCCCCCTCCCCTGCCCCCACTCTGGGTTGGCGGGCACAGCGTGAAGCCTGTTAATCTGGTTGTTGTCAATCTCCAGCTTGAGGCCTCGTCCTCCTCCATCTTCTCCATCGTTGTACTTGTTGCTGAAGCCCAGGTTGTGGAAGTCCTGCTTCTGCTTGTTGTTGGACTGGTCCCCGTCGTCTGCTGGAAGGTGGTGGGGCTGGTAGAGAGAGCTCTCCGCTGGGTCCCTATTCCTGCCGTGGACATCCACCGGAACAGTCGGATCATAGATGTAACACGGAGAAGGGAAGAAGAGAGGAAAACATTTAGAGAAATAGAGAAAGGGGAGAGAGAGACCATTAGATATAGACAAAGACAAACAAATAAATGGCATGTTTAGTTAATCCAGCAGTTCACATTTATTTACAAATGTGAATAAATGAAATAGCAATTAAATAACAATATTTATTATTCCCCATCTTGTCAGCGGTCCCTGTGTTCTATAGAAAAATGTCAACTTTCAATAACCAGTCACACATGACTTTCGTTGTTTCTCTAATACACAGAGAAGAAATACGACAGGCGGACTATTTAGGCGCATTGACACAGTAGTCTCAGGGTGTCAGCTTTGCCTGAGAATCAATTAAACACCCGCACACACTCCCTTGCACACTGTCAAAACAAGGACAGCTCTCCTAGTAGCAGTCACAGAGTGAAATACACTACGAGGGAGACAGAGAATGACAGAGAGGGAGAGCGACAGAGAGAGTGACAGAAAGAGAGAGAGATCAACAGAGAGAGAGCAGAGAGTGAAAAAGGTAAACACTAACGCAGATAGTACAGGGGCAGTATAGATGGGGGCCTTTATTTGTAGACACTGTAACAGGCTGTCAGATACTTCCTGCTGTGAGCACCTTATGCTGATAACATACTTCCTCTATCTTACACCATGCACTCCCTGAGCACTCCTCATACCCCACAAATCACACAACCCCCACACACAATCAAACACCTCTAAAGGTGTCTCTTGCTTTACCTCTCCCCCTCGCTTCAACCTCACCCCTCTCTCCTCTCTGTGTTTGGGCACTCCTCTCGCTGTATGATATTGTCCCCCACAACCTCTCCCTCACTCCAGTCCTCTCCTCATTCCCTCACTAGAGTATCTTCCTTCAAGTTTTCCCCCACCTGCTCTCCCTCCCTCCCTCCCTCCCTCCCCACATTTATGAGCTGAGAAAATAATGTTTACCATTTTGTCTTTCCTCTAAGTTTAGTCTACAGCTGTGTCGTGTCTCTAGTATCCTTAATGTGATGACATGCTATTTTCAAATCAATTACCTAACGTTTCATTATTTGATTAAATTAATCAGGCAATAACTAACTCATTAGGAATCCGGGGCATCACGGAAGCATTAGTTTATATATTTTTATCGCATTTTTATTGTTCAGAAATGTGGTGGGTACTCTCTTCGTTCGCGAGACTTTATCCTGCTAACTGTTCCAAATGTCCGAACTGAATTTGGTAAAAGGGCTTTTATGTACTCTGCGCCATCGTCTTGGAATGCCTTACAAAATACTTTTAAACTGGAAGAACTTGTCCCGATAGGTATTTTTAAATCACTGATGAATGATTTTGAGACTGATTCCCTGACATGTCAATGTTTTTAATTAGCTGTTTTTGATTTTGTTATATTCTTTGTTAATTCTATGGTTTTTACTAGATTAATTGTAGTTTTTCATGTTGTTTGTCTGTAATTTTTGTAATGACTTGGCGCTGCCTATCTTGGCCAGGACGCTCTTGAAAAATAGATTTTAAATCTCAATGAGTCCTTCCTGGTTAAATAAAGGTTAAATAAAAATAAAATAAAAATAAAATATAGAGCGGCTATCTCCCGAATCCACTCTTAAAGATCTGAAGATCTTTTATATCAATAGCAGTCAATCATTAATTATTCTTTACCTTCTATCAGTCTCATCTGAATGTCGTAAAATTATTGGTTATCTGCATGAACCCTAGCATAAATTATGAGTCTGCAATATACAAATTGGCTTAATTATTTATTTACTAACTAATCAAATCACAGAAATACATAACAAACAGTAGATATTATACATTGGGTTTCTACATGATACAAAGTAAAGTCCCTAGCGGATGAAACCGATATGGCGGCTTGGTAGACAAAATAAAAGGGGTGTGCAGTTCAAGAGCGGGAAACTCATCGAGGATTACTACACTCATAGAAATTGCTAATACTTTACATGAATGACCGCTCATTCGAAAAAAGAAATTGCAATTTGTATTTACGCCCATAGGTCATTGTTGTCTTCTCTGTTGGAATTCGGTCCGTCTGCTGGAGAGAGTTGACAGAAAAGCCTCTGGTTGTGTTTCCCTGAAGATCAAAGTCTTTCGTGAATTGTTAGAATTTATACTTCAGAGTACCATTCGGAAATGTTCTCATAGAATAGATGTTTCAGCGGTTGTCTGTATTCTCGTCCTTGGTTTAAGTAATTTCTAGCTGCAGACTAGTAATTTGTGTCGTCTAGAATTTCTCACTTATTCTGTAGTGAATCGACAGTCTCAAAGTTTAACCATTTCCAGCCGTGTAGCCAATGCTCCACGTGGTATAGTCTTGTTCTTTGGTAGAGTTGTAGTTTAAACCACTTCACACACCAGCGTCACCTGGCATGTTTTGGTCTCAGGAATTCAATCATTTGCAACCTTAGCTTACACCAGGGTTTGCGTGGTCTGGTGTGAATTTCATCAGGAGTGGGTTTTAAACGTTTCAGTAGAAAAGGGGGGTCCATGATGCCTAATGTGATGCCTGGGGTCACGGGGGTGTGGCCAATGACTAGTTAATCTTTATATGAAAATCCATACTCTCATTTAGAAGGTTAATATCACATTACATCTTTTCACAAATAGTTTCATGTTTAATCACATACCTTTCAAAATATGTAGATGTAAACCTGACAGCTGGGAAATGTACACTTTAAGAGATACTGTTATGTGTGTTTCCTGTCCTTCATGAAATCACCAACTTAAACACACTCGTCATAATTGTCCCTTAAGTGTCCACAGACCATTCCCACATTCTCAAAAGTAGAAATGGTTTAATTCTCCCATTTTGGGGATTTAGGAGTTTGGCCAAGTGAAGTCCTTTGTTCTCTCTCTGTGCTCTCTCCCTCTCTTTTTGCATGACCAGGGGGAGAGAGTCTCTGCCAGGAATTTATGACCTGAGATAACAAAACCTGGGTTTAGGAGAGAGAGTGAGGAGGGAGCCACGATCTACACCCAGAAAGGGCCACGTCATGACAGCAGTGTCTGCCAAGGTGGAATTTCAGGCTTCTTTTAAAAAGTGAGACAGAAGCTGTTCACAAAAATGAACAATTATGGGGTGTTTGTTGGAAATACCAGGGGAAAAGAGCTTAGGTAGAAAGTAAGGTATGATCCCCCCCCCAAAAAAAACCCAACAACCCAACTACTATTTCTTCACAAAACAGACAAATTGCCAAGTGTATTGCATGAGTCTTCTGTGAGTAAATACATTGTGTATTTCCTTTCTAATAAGAGCTGGGGAATTGGGTCTCATGGTGATAGGGTAAGGGAAAAGGGGGAAAGCTAGTCAGTTATACAACTGAATGAATTCAACTGAAATGTGTCTTCCGCATTTAACCCAACACCTCTGAATCAGATAGCCTAGGCAGGGGGGAGAGAGGATGTGGAATGTCTGTGATGTAAATTGGCTGATTGGGTTAACATCCCTTTTTCAGGACCATGTCTTCAAAGATAATTCATAAAAATCAAAATACTTAACAGATCTTCATTGTAAAGGGTTTAAACACTGTTCCCCATGCTTGTTCAATGAACCATAAACAAACAATGAACATGCACCTCAGGAACGGTCGTTAAGACTCTAACAACAGTTTTGAAAACTTAGGACACTAAAGAGGCCTTTCTACTGACTCTGAAAAACACCAAAAGAAAGATGACCAGGGTCCCTGCTCATCTGCGTGAACATGCCTTAGGCATGCTGCAAGGAAGCATGAGGACTGCAGATGTGGCCAGGGCAATAAATTGCAATGTCCGTACTGTGAGACGCCTAAAACAGCGCTACAGGGAGACAGGATGGACAGCTGATCGTCCTCGCAGCGGCAGACCACGTGTAACAACACCTGCACAGGATCGGTACATCCGAACATCACATCTGCGGTACAGGTACAGGATGGCAACAACAACTGCCCGAGTTACACCAGGAATGTACAATCCCTCCATCAGTGCTCAAACTATCCGCAATAGGCTAAGAGAGGCTGGACTGAGGGCTTGTAGGCCTGTTGCAAGGCAGGTCCTCACTAGACATCACTGGCAACAACGTCACCTATGGGCACAAACCAGACAGGACTGGCAAAAAGTGCTCTTCACAGCCACGGTTTTGTCTCACCAGGGGTGATGGTTGGATTTGCATTTATCGTCGAAGGAATGAGCGTTACACCGAGGCCTGTACTCTAGAGCGGGATTGATTTGAAGGTGGAGCCTCCATTGTCTGGGGTGGTGTGTCACAGCAGCATCGAACTGAGCTTGTGGTCATTGCAGGCAATCTCAAAGCTGTGCGTTACAGGGAAGACATCTTCCTCCCTCATGTGGTACCCTTCCTGCAGGCTCACCCTGACATGACCTTCAGCATTATAATGCCACCAGCCATACTGCTCGTTATGTGTGTGATTTCCTGCAAGACAGGAATGTCCGTGTTCTGCCATGGCCAGCAAAGAGCCCGGATCTCAATCCCATTGAGCACGTCTGGGACCTGTTGGATCAGAGGGTAAGGGCTAGGAACTTGCAGGTGTTAAGTTTACTGAAAATAAACGCAGTTGACAGTGAGAGGACGTTTATTTTAGGTTGGAGTCATTAAAACTAGTTTTTCAACCACTCCGCAAATTTCTTGTTAACAAACTATAGTTTTGGCAAGTCGGTTAGGACATCTACTTTGTGCATGACACAAGTAATTTTTCCAACAACAGATTATTTCACTTATGATTCACTGTATCACAATTCCAGTGGGTCAAAACTTTACATACACTAAGTTGACTGTGTATGTAAATTCCAGAAAATGATGTCATGGCTTTAGAAGCTTCTGATAGGCTAATTGACATCATTTGAGTCAATTGGAGGTGTACCTGTGGATGTATTTCAAGGCCTACCTTCAAACTTGACATCATGGGAAAATCAAAAGAAATCATCAAAGACCTCAGAAAAAAATTGTAGACCTCCACAAGTCTGGTTCATCCTTGGGAGCAATTTCCAAACGCCTGAAGGTACCAAGTTCATCTGTACAAACAAAAGTACGCAAGTATAAACACCATGGGACCACACAGCCGTCATACCGCTCAGGAAGGAGATGCGTTCTGTCTCCTAGAGATGAACATACTTTGGTGCTAAAAGTGCAAATCAATCCCAGAACAACAGCAAAGGACCTTGTGAAGATGCTGGAGGAAAGAAGTATAAAAGTATCTATATCCACAGTAAAAGGAGTCCTATATCGACATAACCTGAAAGGCCGCTCAGCAAGGAAGAAGCCACTGCTCCAAAACCACCATAAAAAAGCCAGACTACGGTTTGCAATTGCACATGGGGACAAATATCGTACTTTTAGGAGAAATGTCCTCTGGTCTGATGAAACAAAAATAGAACTGTTTGGCCATAATGACCATTGTTATGTTTGGAGGAAAAAGGGGGAGGCTTGCAAGCTGAAGAACACCATCCCAACCGAGAAGTACGGGGGTAGCAGCATCATGTTGTGGGCGTGCTTTGCTGAAGGAGGGACTGGTGCACTTCACAAAATAGTCGGCAACATGAGGCAGGAAATGTATATGGATATAATGAAGCAACATCTCAAGACATCAGTCAGGAAGTTAAAGCTTGGTCGCAAATTGGTCTTCCAAGTGGACAATCACCCCAAGCATACTTCCAAAGTTGTGGCAAAATGGCTTAAGGACAACAAAGTCAAGGTATTGGAGTGGCCATCACAAAGCCTAGACCTCAATCCCATAGAACATTTGTGGGCAGAATTGAAAAAGCGTGTGCGAGCAAGGAGGCCTACAAACCTGACCCAGCTACACCAGCTCTGTCAGGAGGATTGGGCCAAAATTCACCCAACTTATTGTGGGAAGCTTGTGGAAGGCTAACCGAAACGTTTGACCCAAGTTAAACAATTTAAAGGCAATGCTACTAAATACTATTTGAGTGTTCGTAAACTTCTGACCCACTGGGAATGTGATGAAAGAAATAAAAGCTGAAATAAATAATTCTCTCTACTATTATTCTGATATTTCACATTCTTAAAATAAAGTGGTGATCCTAACTGACCTAAGACAGGGAATTTTTAATTGGATTAAATGTCAGGAATTGTGAAAAACTGAGTTTAAATGTATTTGGCTAAGGTGTATGTAAACTTCCGACTTCAACTGTAGATGAGATGCCACAACAACACACAAGACACCACTCCGGATGTGACTACAATACAAAGAAGTGCCACTCTACTGCTAAATAGGAAAGGCAATCAAGTCCCTGAAAAAAGGAATGCAAAAAAAGGATAAGTCATACAGATGTCTACAAGTTTTTTTAAGCAAACCCAAAAGCTATCCATCTACTACTGCTAGCTACTATTCTAATCCATGTGGTTCTTGCCAAGTGTTTTAGCAATAAAAGGTGGTGTAATTTATTTGGTCTTCTATAACAGCCTTGATAGATTTCACAGGAGTCCTGTGTGATTTGTGATCAGGCATGAGAAGGTCTGAGAGACTGGAGAGAGTTGGCATGCAGTCAAAGTGGGAACTGACCCAGTAACCTACAGTATAGTCCCACCCAGCCAATCTGTTTAATATGCTCAGGAAACAGCTAAGCCAAGAAATGTGACACTGAGAACAATTAAGGGGAGGTTTGTGTGTGTGTGTGTGTGCACATGCATTTTAAAGTGTGAGAAACAGAGAGGTTGTGTGTGTGTGTCTATCTACCTTCATGTACATGGGAAAGAGAGGTGTGTGTGTGTGTGTGTGTGTGTGTGTGTGTGGGAGGGATTACAGACTACGGTATGTGAATCGGTGTAAACCCTTTTATTTATATTCAATCAAAAAGTATTACTCCTTTCCCCTTTCCTCTTACATTCACACTTACAGCAAAGTAAGCTGAGAGGAGGGTGATGAGATAAGTATTGGCATATTGGCTGGATGTTTATACGGAAAGCCAATGTTAGAGGTCACTGTGAGTGACACTTTATAATGTAGCCCATCTCTATCTACATGAAACAGAAGGAAAGCAATCATTAGGATGGGAAGAGAATGTACAGTGACATTCAGATAGGACATCTGTCTGGTTCAATAGGATAGATAAGGCAATACAAGGAATACTGTAGCAGTAGCTCGTGATAGCAAGAATAAAGACTGGATTTTGAAAACCATCTAACAAATTTTGTTTAGCAGTGTGACCTTCGCTTAGAGATGGAGAGCTGCTGTCAATATGTAAACCTTCTCCCTCCCCTCACACAAACATAAAAGCAATGGGTTCATACAGACAAACTTCAGAAGCCCTCATGCAAGCACACACACACCAGGGTTTCTGTTAGGAAAATGACCGGGAAGTTACCAGGAAGATTTTAATTTACCGGCCATTTGAGAATTATGGTAATTCTTCTAAACAGAACTCTAAACAGAACTCCTGTAATGAAACATTTGCCAAAATATAATTCTGGGAAAACACCATTCTAAACAGCACACCTGATGTGAGTGGTTACATATGTGACAGATATGAACATTTCAGTTCGAAACTTAGAAAGAGGGGGAATCTAAAGATGCAACAACTAGCATTGTGCCTTTGGTTTCTGGACAAAAAACTAAATTGTATTCGAAAACCAATAGAACAGGAGAGAAATCCTGGTTTCAATGGCATATGAAGAAAGTCTTTATAAAAGAATTGCCTCCAAGATTCTAATGGTTAGATTTTACCTAGGCTACATTGAAGCAAGGTAAGACATGCCTCATAATACGAAGTAAATCATTCAGGTTTCAAACAATTAAATAGATGTTTTGAAAATGCATACTGCCTCCAGCTCACATTGCAAAGTGGTGGATGATGTGCTGAGTCTGCCTACCGTTGCCTATGCACTTGAATGGCGAATGACAGGAACGCTTCAATTACCAGTTGAGAAACAAAAATATTACCTCTTTTTAATCGTGACAATCAAAACTTTTTTTTAACATGCGATTGCATTTAGTTAAGTGAGCCTTGAATTCAAAAGGAATCACAGACAGTGTCACCAGCAAAGCACCCCCACACCATCACACCACCTCCTCCATGCTTCACTGTGGGAACCACACATGTGATGATCATCCGTTCACCTACTCTGCGTCTCACAAAGACACGGCAGTTGGAACTAAAAATCTCAAATTTGGACTCAAAGGACAGATTTCCACCGGTCTAATGTCCATTGCTCGTATTTCTTGGCATCTTTTAGTAGTGGTTTCGTTGCAGCAATGTGACCATGAAGGCCTGATTCATGCAGTCTCTGAACAGTTGATGTTAAGTTGTGTCTGTTACTTGAACTCTGTGAAGCATTTATTTGGGCTGCAATCTGAGATGCAGTTAAGTCTAATGAATGTATCCTCTGCAGCAGAGGTAACTCTGGGTCTTCCTTTCCTGTAGTGGTCCTCATGAGAGCCAGTTTCATCATAGCGCTTGATGGTTTTTGTGACTGCACTTGAAGAAACGTTCTTGAAATTTTCCGCATTGACTGACCTCCATGTCTTAAAGTAATGATGGACTGTCGTTTCGCTTTGCTTATTTGAGCTGTTCTTGCCATAATATTGACTTGGTCTTTTACCAAATAGGGTTATCTTCTGTATACCACCCCTACCTTGTCACAACACAACTGATTGGCTGAAACGCATTAAGGAAAGAAATTCCACAAATGTACTTTTAACAAGGCACACCTGTTAATTGAAATGCATTCCAGGTGACTACTTCATGAAGCTGGTTGAGAGAATGCCAAGAGTGTGCAAAGCTGTCATCAAGGCAAAGGGTGACAACTTTGAAGAATCTCAAACATAAAAAATATTTTGATTTGTTTAACACTTTTTTGGTTACTATATGATTCCATATGTGTTATTTTATAGTTTTGACGTCTTCACTACTATTCAACAATGTAGATAATAGTAAAGAATAAAGAAAAACCCTTGAATGAGTGGAACCACCACTTAGGGGTGGCAGGTAGCCTAGTGGTCAGAGCGTTGGGCCAGTAACCAAAAGGTTGAGTCCCTGAGCTGACACTGTAAAAATCTGTCATTCTACCACTGAACCCACTGTTCCCTGGTAGGCTGTCATTGTAAATAAGAATTTGTTCTTAACTGACTTGCCTAGTTAAATAAAGGTTAAGTTAAAAAAATAGTAGGTATGTCCAAACCTTTGACTGGTACTATACAGTACATGATGACTAATGAAAATACACATACCCCAATACATTTTTTTTTAAAAATTAACCTATATAAGCATGCTGATCAAATGTATTTATGTCGACAGATATTTCTATCAATTAATAAAAAGCATTATTTTGCGATGGGATTGTTTTTTCTCCTGGTCAAATTGGCCAGCAACAATTTATCATCTTTCATCTTTTTTAATCTGCCAAAAGCCATCTACTGGAAACCCTGACCCACACAAACACACACACACACAAAAATGTTCCTACTCACATTTTAATCATCTTGCAGCATTGGCATCCCATCTGGCCAGCTGGGCAGTGAAGCTGTGAAAAGGACAAAAAGCATTTTGTTACTAAAATAGAAAACTTAAAATTATAAATAACCACTATAATGTAGAAAACACAGAGAAAGGTTACGGCTGCCACACATCAATAACTCTAATGACAAGCAAAGTCCCATCAAATTTGGTGACATTTTCAATCAGTGCCATTTTCTTTAAGACCCAGATGATAGAAAGGTTGAGACTGACAGTCCAAGACTGTCTGAGCAACAAACGTTGTGACACACACTTTCAAGACCTGTCAATTTATTTATCCAAGAGTTCTCTACTCACATGTCCTGTGACATAGAGGTAGCCTTGTTGAAGGCTTTTCTAAACTATCGGGAGGATTTGAACCTCATAAGTCAGGTTTAGACTTGGCTTGCCCTCTGTGTCCAAGGTGACGCCTGAACGCTGTGTTCAGGGATGATGTAGTGTGTCTGTCTGAAGCGTTGATAAAGCTTTGGTATTCATCCATCCCAATTTATGTGTGTGTGTGAAAGAAAAAGTCTAACAGCATGCTTACTGTAGGTATTATGTTTGTGTGTGTGTGTGTGTGTGTGTGTGTGTGTGTGTGTGTGTGTGTGTGTGTGTGTGTGTGTGTGTGTGTGTGTGTGTGTGTGTGTGTGTGTGTGTGTGTGTGTAGAGGATGGGGGTGATCTTTTCTCTCCTGGCTGTGTGTGTGTTTCCCTAAGCTTTGGCATTTCTTTGCCTGGATAAATAATTAACAAGAGAGGCTCGAATGGGTCTGTCTGCTAGCAAGAGAGAGAGAGAAGCAAAGACACAGTATCTTTCTCCCCCAGCTTTGGTCTTTACTGAGAAACAGAAAAAAGTGTAGCCGCAATGAAAAGCCAATGACCCCTTGCACATCTTAAAGGGACAAACGTTTTTTCTTTCACAGAGACAATGTGGTGCTTACGGACAGCATTATGACATAAATAAACATTACTGTGAAATAAGAAATGATTAAGATATAAAGACAGTGAATTTTCAGCATTCACTTTCAATGTAACAGTAAATGTGACATTGACATTCACTGCAACTCTGAAACAAGTAACAATATCTGTTACAGAGTTATGTTTACCTATCCAATAACACAGAAATTCTTTTTTCCCCCTGTTGCATCATGTTTTCCTACAATATTTCCTACTGAACATGACCCAGGACTGATAGGTCAGGGGCACAGCAGGTTTAAATTGGCTTTGGACCGTTTGATAGAGAGATCCGGTAAAATGCCAGGGATGGACGTGTCTATCACTTAGCTAATGGCTTCGATTGGGTCATTAGTGCACAGCTTCAGCCAATCCCCTCAATGACACCTGTTGGGTTGACGGAAAGGAGAGTTCTCTTGATCGTCTACACAATTTTTAATGTAGCTTCCTTCTGCATGTCCTCTAGATATTTAGTGTTTTGAAAACATTTGGGAGATATGAGAATCCCTACTAGATTTTTTATTTACATCCAGATCTCTGAAGTCAGTGCAGGAAAAGAAACAAGCAACCTTGCTCTGGGCTTTGGGAGATAAGAAGTCAAAATTCCCATGTGATTTAGGTATGGCATAAACAGCCCATTCTGCGATTTGACCCTCCTTAAATAACCGCCAAGATCACACTAAATCAGTACTAAATCAGCACCGAAAACATATAGGGCTCTATTTTAGGCTGCCGTTAAAAACTTCTTAGGGCTAGGGGGCAGTATTGAGAATTTTGAAAAAAATATGTGCCCATTTTTAACTGCCTCCTACACCAAATCAGAAGCTAGAATATGCATATTATTGTTCAGGTTTGGATAGAAAACACTCTGAATTTTCCAAAACTGTTTGAATGGTGTCTGTAAGTATAACAGAACTCATATGGAAGTCAAAACCCTGAGACAGATTCTGACAGGAAGTGGATACCTGATGTGTTGAATTACCTTTAAGCCTATGCCATTGAAACACACAGGGGCTTATTAATGTTTGAGCACTTCCTATTGCTTCCACTAGATGTCACCAGCCTTTACAAAGTGTTTTGAGTCTTCTACTGTGAGATCTGACCGAACAAGAGCCATGGAACGGTGATGGCCGATTAGACTCTGGCGCGCGAGTTCATGTTGGGTACTCTCGTTCCAATACGTTTTAAAAGAGAACGCAATCGTCCACCTTGAATATTATTCATGTTCTGGTTAAAAAAGGCACTAATGATTTATGCTATACAACGTTTGACATGTTTGAACGAACGTAAATATTTTTTTTCCCCTCGTTCATGAAGTGAAGTCCGGCGGGCTTAGATCATGTGCTAACAACACGGAGCTTTTTGGACATAAATGATGAGCTTTTTCGAACAAAACTACATTCGTTATGGACCTGGGATTCCTGGAAGTGACATCTGATGAAGAGAATCAAAGTTAATGGATTATTTACATAGTATTTTCGATTTTAGATCTCTCCAACATGGCGGTTAGTCTGTATCGCAAAGTGTATTTTTCTGGGCGCAGTGCTCAGATTATTGCAAAGTGTGATTTCCCAGTAAGGTTATTTTTAAATCTGGCAAGCCGGTTGCGTTCAAGAGATGTAAATCTATAATTCTTTGAATGACAATATAATATTTTACCAATGTTTTCGAATAGTAATTATTTAATTTGTTGTGCTGACTTGACTGCCGGTTATTGGAGGGAAACGATTTCCTGAACATCAACGCCATAGTAAAACGCTGTTTTTGGATATAAATATGAACTTGATAGAACTAAAAATGCATGTATTGTCTAACATAATGTCCTAGGAGTGTCATCTGATGGAGATTGTCAAAGGTTAGTGCATAATTTTAGCTGATTTTCTGGTTTTGGTGACACCTGTCTTTGAATTGACAAAACATTACACACAGCTATTGTCAATGTACTCTCCTAACATAATCTAACTTTATGCTTTCGCCGTAAAGCCTTTTTGAAATCGGACAACGTGGTTAGATTAAGGAGATGTTTATCTTTCAAAGGGTGTAAGATAGTTGTATGTTTGAAAATGTTGACATTTGTTTGGTTTCAAATTTGCCGCTCTTGAAATGCACCTGTTGTTGATGGGGTGCACCAGGGGTGGCACGCTTGCGTCCCACATAGCCCCAAGATTAAGACAGCGTAATTGTCAAACGCACGCTCATTTGACATTTCAACATGTTAAAGCCGGCACTCTCCTAAAACATAGGTAAATTACCAATTATGGTGCTGTCTTAAATGAGCTTGCTTGCGCTGAGGTTGGAAGGGTGTCAATATCTGAGGTGTGTCCTTAAAAATGTGTGGCAGTGGTCATTTCAGTATGTGCTGGTGGGGATATTTAAGACCAACCAAAAGCTGATTTTAGCAGTAACGCGGTTGGTTATGGCATGGATTTTGACAATGGAAGTGCATCATATCCAGTCGTGATGCACAGTGCCCATATGTACATGGCACAAGAGAGATGTCATTTTTGTGTCCGTAAACCTCGTATTTAGAAATATAAAAAAGGTATGTTTTTTCCCCATTTAATTTGATTTAAAAACCAAGCATAGCCTCCCCTCTTATTAATGAAGGCAGTTTGTTTTGTCACGCCCAATGCATTCACCAAGTAGTCAAGACTATCGATAAAGTGTTTGGCTTTAAAAAAAATATGAATCACCAAAGCTTTATTAAAAGATCAAGTTTGGCAACAGCAAAACAGTGAGCGGACATTTCCTTTTTATCTATGTAGGTTGTTACATTATTTTAGACAGCTCCTGTTATTATTTGGATGTGTGTAAAAAACCCTCCATGATGTAGGCTATATGCACATTGAACGAGAGATAGTTCGGTGACACACACAACATTTATCCCGTACATACAACTAACAAAAACTTGAAACTACTTTCCTGTAATGATTTATTGCTTTCTGTTTCGTTTGATTAAATGCAATGCATCTGGTGTCTTTCTTATCCTGGCAATGCACAAGTAGCCTATTCATAAATGGTTTCTCAATGGTCTACTAGTGACACTTTTGGCACATGCTTTTGCATTATTCACAACTCACACACCGTAGGCCTACATGCAGTCAGGGCCGGCATTATTGGCGAGCCTTAGTGGGCCTGGCCCGCCCCCTACCATACCTCCTTGCCCTTCCAAATAAAATATTAAAATATTGATAATTTATTTGACCGAGATGCGCGCCGACAGAAAGACGCATCAATCTCAGATAAAGCAACAGAACGAGCGAAACAGCGCCCCTCTGTCTCAGTATGTGTAGCCCAACTATCTGCTGCTGTCTGGACAAAAAGAATATGGCATGTCATACTCTTTATGTCCAGACGGAGAGGCACTGTTTCGCTTGCTCAGATGCTTTCTCCGGTGAGATAGTTTCGTCCACTTGCGAATTGAACTAGGATGTAGTGCTGCCCCAGTGACTCAGTGGCGCGCAATGTGTACAAGGCAAGCAGTTACAAGCTCTGCAAATCCGTTAGGGATGCAAAAAGATAATACAGACTCAAACTTGAATTGATGTCTGGCAACTCAGACTATAATGGACTTTAAAGACATATCCAGCTGTGTGGTGCCCAACGAAGCCTCCCTCTCAGACGAGCTTAAAACATTTTATGCTCGCTTCCAGGCAAACAATACCGAGCCATCTAGGAAGACTCTCACTCTCTGAGGCTGATGTGAATACTCACAAAGCCCCTGGAACAGATTGCATACCTTGGCTAGTCCTCAGAGTGTGTGGTGACCAGCTGGCGGGTGTCTTCTCGAACATCTTCATTCTCTCCCTGTCCCAGGCTGTAGTCCCCACCTGCTTCAAGGAGACCACCATCGTCTCAGTGCCCAAGAAAAACAAGGTGACATGCCCAAATGACTATCGCCCCCGTCATACTCACCCTGGTCATCATGAAGTGCTTCGAGAAGCTGGTCATGGCCCACATCAAGGCCAACATGCCAGGCACACTGGACCGAATCCTATTTTCCTACCACTCCAACAGATCCACGGAAGATACAATTTCCATTGTTATTCACATGGCCATAACACATCTGGACAAGAGGAACACCTATATGAGAATGCTGTTCATTGACTACAGTTCAGCATTCAACTCAACCTTGGACCTCCAAGCTAGAAACAAATCCCAGCACCCTGGGTCTGGACACCACCCTCTGCAACTGGAGAGTAGTTTCTTACGGGCAGACCACATGCTGTGTGGATTGGCAACCTCCTCCACACTGACTCTTAACACAGGTGCCCACAAGGGGTGTGTCCTCAGCCCTCTGCTGTACTCCCTGTTCACCCATGACTGCATGGCTTTTCAAAACAGCAACTCCATCATCAAGTTTGCTGACAAGACCACGGTTGTAGGTCTGATCAACAACAACGAGTAAGCCTATACGGAGGAAGTAAGTGAACTGGCATTGTGGTGCCAAGACAACAACCTGTCCCTCAACGTCAGCAAAACAAAGGAGTTGATTGTTGACTTCAGGAAGCAGAGGAGGGAACATTCCCCAAGCAGAGGAGGGAACATTCCCCAATCCACATCAACAGGACTGCAGTAGAGAGAGTCAGCAGTTTTAAGTTCATCTGCGTCCACATTTTGACACAGACCAACAACACCACCACTCTTGTCAAGAGGGTGCCCTCCAAGTACTCCCACTGCACCATCGAGAGCGCCCTGACCAGTTGTATCACAGCCTGGTACGTGAATTGCTCTGTCCACGACCGCAAGACCCACCAGCGGGTGGCGGAGATGGCCCAGTACATCACTGGGACCATACTCCCCACCCATAAAGGACATCTACTCGAAACGGTGCCTGCGGAAGGCCCACAGTATCATCAAGGACCCCACACATCCCAGCCACATTTCATTCACTCCCTTACCATCGGGCAAATGCTATCGGGGCATGAGATCTGATACCAACTCACGCACAAAACCACACAGATATACATTCATCCATACACGCATGCATGCGCACACACACACACACAAACACACATACATTCATGCTATACACACATCACAACGTTGAATGGTGTATACCATGTGTATCCTGTACATACGACAAATACAACTTGTAACTTCAACTGTGCTTGATTGAACTTGCCTGCCTAAATGGAACCAAAAGAAATGTCCCCAAAGAGCAAACTCAATCCACCTTGCACTCCAGGCGGGCTTAAAGCAAATGCTGAAAGTATCTGAATGTTTTCAAATAGTATTTGAAACCAGGTCTGCCTTGGGCTAACTAAGATGCTCCGCTGAGCAAGAGAGAGACCCTAAAAATATCAGTAGCATATTAGCCTAAACAGTAGCCTATTAGCATTTAGAGTACCTGGACCACTCCAAAGCATGCACACTGTGGTAATTGTTGAAGGAAGCAAAACTTAAATACCTGC
The DNA here is from genome assembly GCF_901001165.1 of Salmo trutta. Classification (NCBI taxonomy): domain Eukaryota; kingdom Metazoa; phylum Chordata; class Actinopteri; order Salmoniformes; family Salmonidae; genus Salmo; species Salmo trutta. The sequence continues at coordinate 35,245,764 of NC_042961.1, forward strand.
TTGTACTTCAGGCCTCTAGATGTGAGAAGACATGAGTTACTTCTGTTACCTGAGGTTGACTATAAGTAGGCTACAGTTCACACCCAACTCCAGACCTTGGGGGCCAGAGAATGGCTGGTTTTGGATTGAATCTTTATAACTCAGAGATGGTTACTACTACACCTGGTTACTACTGTAACACAGTCTAATACTGAAAGGGAATGATTAATATCAGCAAACACTGTAAGCCCTTAAGTACTAGAGTTGTGCACCACTGACCTAAAAGATAAAGACTGACAGACAGTACAGCAAGTAGACCAGAAGAAGGAGAACTAGGGAGGGATCAGTGAGAGACAGTCACTACTGTCAATAAAGAGCATATTATTACATCACATCAATACTCCCTCTTCATAGGTCCCTTGGTAACCAATAACAGCAGCATTGGAGTTACCTCAGAACATCAAAATGACCAATCATTGATCTCAACTGGAGAACTTCCAACAGCATAATAAGCTTCAATCTGTGTGTCAGATACAGTTGGAAGTCGGAAGTTTACATACACCTTAGCCAAATACATTTAAACTCAGTTTTCACAATTCCAGACATTTAATCCTCGTAAAGATTCCCTGTCTTAGGTCAGTTAGGATCCCCACTTTATTTTAAGTGTCAGAATAATAGTAGAGTGATTTATTTCAGCTTTTATTTCTTTCATCACATTCTCAGTGGGTCAGAAGTTTACATACACTCAATTAGTATTCGGTAGCATTGCCTTTAAATTGTTTAACTTGGGTCAAATGTTTCGGGTAGCCTTCCACAAGCTTCCCACAATACGTTGGGTGAATGTTGGCCCATTCCTCCTGACAGAGCTGGTGTAACTGAGTCAGGTTTGTAGGCCTCCTTGCTCGCACACGCTTTTTCAGATCTGCCCACAAATTGTCTATAGGATTGAGGTCAGGGCTTTGTGATGGCCACTCCAATACCTTGACTTTGTTGTCCTTAAGCCATTTTGCCACAATTTTGGAAGTATGCTTGGGGTGATTGTCCATTTGGAAGACCCATTTGCGACCAAGCTTTAACTTCCTGACTGATGTCTTGAGATGTTGCTTCAATATATACACATAATTTTCCTGCCTCATGATGCCATCTATTTTGTGAAGTGCACCAGTCCCTCATGCAGCAAAGCACGCCCACAACACGATGCTGCCACCCCCGTGCTTCACGGTTGGGATGGTGTTCTTCGGCTTGCAAGCCTCCCCCTTTTTCCTTCAAACATAACGATGGTCATTATGGCCAAACAGTTCTATTTTTGTTTCATCAGACCAGAGGACATTTCTCCAAAAAGTATGATCTTTGTCCCCATGTGCAGTTGCAAACCATAGTCTGGCTTTTTTATGGTGGTTTTGGAGCAGTGTCGTCTTCCGTGCTGAGCGGCCATTCAGGTTATGTCGATATAGGACTCCTTTTACTGTGGATATAGATACTTTTGTACTTGTTTCCTCCAGCATCTTCACAAGGTCCTTTGCTGTTGTTCTGGGATTGATTTGCACTTTTAGCACCAAAGTATGTTCATCTCTAGGAGACAGAACGCATCTCCTTCCTGAGCGGTATGACGGCTGTGTGGTCCCATGGTGTTTATACTTGCGTACTATTGTTTGTACAGATGAACGTGGTACCTTCAGGCGTTTGGAAATTGCTCCCAAGGATGAACCAGACTTATGGAGGTCAACAATTTCTTTCTGAGGTCTTGGCTGACTTCTTTTGATTTTCCCATGATGTCAAGCAAAGAGACACTGAGTTTGAAGATAGGCCTTGAAATACATCCACAGGTACACCTCCAAATGACTGAAATGATGTCATTGATGCCTATCAGAAGCTTCTAAAGCCATGACATAATTTTCTGGAATTGTCCAAGCTGTTTAAAGGGACAGTCAACTTAGTGTATGTAAACTCCTGACCCACTGGAATTGTGATACAGTGAATTATAAGTGAAATAATCTATCTGTAAACAATTGTTGGAAAAATTACTTGTGTCACGCACAAAGTAAATGTCCTAACTGACTTGCCAAAACTATAGTTTGTTAACAAGAAAGGAGTGGTTGAAAAACGAGTTTTAATGACTCAACCTAAGTGTATGTAAACTTACGACTTCAACTGTAGCTATCATTGATTCCAATATTGGTCATTATTCTTTGGTGGTAATAACATTTTATGTGAATTTTATGATTGTGTTGCCTAGTACTGTTTCTTAGGATCTGAGATTATAGGAAAAAGATTACAAAAGAGGGTGATAAATAACTCCAGGCCTATCACTTTGGCAGAGCCCATGCTCCGAGTCATTTTCCTTGGGAGGAAATTGAAATGTTCCATCTTGGAAAAGAAGGCAATAAAAGTTGGATTGCTGCAGATTGTTCCCTAAATGTGAATCCGATTAGAATCGGGGGCAAGCCATCGCATTGCCAGTCAGATCCATTTGAGAAAAGCCATGGGGAAGGTTTTTTATTATGGCCTGAAGCTAGGTTTTAGCCCAAAGTATTGAGCTGAAAAGGCACTAGCCGGTTTAATCTTGAGATGAAAAATGAGTATTACATCTCTCATATCTAGAGATGCCAACCTGCTGATGGTCTTTCTTGTTACAAAAATACTGCAGGCAAAGTGACGTAAGACATATACACTGTAGTTATGTCCTTTGTGGATAGTTTGATTACCTTTGATTGCATGTGTAGTTTAATAAACACCATGATAGTTGTTGACTTCAAGTTGATGTCGAGATGTTGATTTAACATTTCCATAAGTGTGCCTCGTACAACCAAACCCATCACAATCCTCAGTCCCTTGGAGATAATTCAATGTTTTCCGTTTTGTAGTAACCTGGTATATTTATGTTTACCAATAGATGGCAGTATTGACTCAGGACGGGGGTTTGCTTGCCGCTATCCGTAGCTATTTCCTATGTCTGCCTATATAACCGTGATTAAGAAAGCTTCAGGTAGCTTAAGCCAGGTGCATTAGAGAATGCAATTCTAAGTTACAATTAAATACTAAACCGTACTTACGTCTCATGAGTCATCAACCTTAGAAGTCTCTAAGGATACTACACGTTTTGTGAGATCAAATTTTATTTGTCACGTGCGCTGAATACAACAGGTGCAGACCTTACAGTGAAATGCTTACTTACAGGCTCTAACCAATAGTGCTAAAAAGGTATTAGGTGAACAATAGGTAGGTAAAGAAATAAAACAACAGTAAAAAGACAGGCTATATACAATAGCGAGGCAATACAAGTAGCGAGGCTACATACAGACACATGTTAGTCAGGCAGATTGAGGTAGTATGTACAGGTAGTATTGTTAAAGTGACTATGCATATATGATGAACAGAGAGTAGCAGTAGCATAAAAGAGGGGTTGGCGGGTGGTGGGTGGGACACAATGCAGAAAGCCCGGTTAGCCAATGTGCGGGAGCACTGGTTGGATAGCCCAATTGAGGTATATGAACATGAATGCATAGTTAAAGTGACTATGCATACATGATAAACAGAGTAGCAGCAGCGTAAAAAGGGGGCACACAATGCAAATAGGCCGGGTAGCCATTTGATTACCTGTTCAGGAGTCTTATGACTTGGGGGTAAAAACTGTTGCGAAGCCTTTTTGTCCTAGACTTGGCACTCCGGTACTGCTTGCCATGCGGTAGTAGAGAGAACAGTCTATGACTGGGGTGGCTGGGTCTTTGACAATTTTTAGGTCCTTCCTCTGACACCGCCTGATGGCAGGCAGCTTAGCCCCAGTGATGTACTGGGCCGTACACACTACCCTCTGTAGTGCCTTGCGGTCAGAGGCCGAGCAATTGCCGTACCAGGCAGTGATGCAACCAGTCAGGATGCTCTCGATGTTGCAGCTGTAGAACCTTTTGAGGATCTCAGGACCCATGTCAAATCTTTTTAGTTTCCTGAGGGGGAATAGGCTTTGTCGTGCCCTCTTCACGACTGTCTTGGTGTGTTTGGAACATTCTAGTTTGTTGTTGATGTGGACACCAAGGAACTTGAAGCTCTCAACCTGCTCCACTACAGCCCCGTCGATGAGAATGGGGGCGTGCTCAATCCTCCTTTTCCTGTAGTCCACAATAATCTCCTTAGTCTTGGTTACGCTTGAGGGATAGGTTGTTATTCTGGCACCACCCGGCCACCCGACCAGGTCTCTGACCTCCTCCCTATAGGCTGTCTCGTCATTGTCGTTGTCAGCTGTTGTGTCGTCAGCAAACTTAATGATGGTGTTGGAGTCATGCTTGGCCATGCAGTCGTGGGTGAACAGGGAGTACAGGACGGGACTGAGCACGCACACCTGGGGAGCTCCAGTGTTGAGCTGAAACTGGCGAGTGTAGAGATTATAGGGATATAACAATATCCACGTCGGCACGAACAATGTTAGGATGAAACAGTCAGAGGTCATCAAGCGCAACATAGCTTCAGCGTGTAAATCAGCTAGAAAGATGTGTCGGCATCGAGTAATTGTCTCTGGCCCCCTCCCAGTTAGGGGGAGAGATGAGCTCTACAGCAGAGTCTCACAACTCAATCGCTGGTTGAAAACTGTTTTCTGCCCCTCCCAAAAGATGGAATTTGTAGATAATTGGCCCTCTTTCTGGGACTCACCCACAAACAGGACCAAGCCTGGTCTGTTGAGGAGTGACGGACTCCATCCTAGCTGGAGGGGTGCTCTCATCTTATCTACAAACATAGACAGGGCTCTAACTCCCCTAGCTCCACAATGAAATAGGGTGCAGGCCATGCAGCAAGCTGTTAGCCAGCCTGCCAGCTTAGTGGAGTCTGCCACTAGCACAGTCAGTGTAGTCAGCTCAGCTATCCCCATTGAGACCGTGTCTGTACCTCGACCTAGGTTGGGCAAAACTAAACATAGCGGTGTTCGCCTTAGCAATCTAACTAGAATAAAGACCTCCTCCATTCCTGCCATTGTTGAAAGAGATCGTGATACTTCACATCTCAAAATAGGGCTACTTAATGTTAGATCCCTCACTTCCAAGGCAGTTATAGTCAATGAACTAATCACTGATCATCATCTTGATGTGACTAGCCTGACTGAAACATGGCTTAAACCTGATGAATTTACTGTGTTAAATGAGGCCTCACCTCCTGATTACACTAGTGACTATATCCCCCCCGCATCCCACAAAGGTGGAGGTGTTGCTAACATTTCCGATAGCAAATTTAAACTTACAAAAAAAAACCGACGTTTTCGTCTTTTGAGCTTCTAGTCATGAAATCTATGCAGCCTACTCAATCACTTTTTATAGCTACTGTTTACAGGCCTCCTGGGCCATATACAGCGTTCCTCACTGAGTTCCCTGAATTCCTATCGGACCTTGAAGTCATAGCAGATAATATTCTAATTTTTGGTGACTTTAATATTCACATGGAAAAGTACACAGACCCACTCCAAAAGGCTTTCAGAGCCATCATCGACTCAGTGGGTTTTGTCCAACATGTCTCCGGACCTACTCACTGCCACAGTCATACTCTGGACCTAGTTTTGTCCCATGGAATAAATGTTGTGGATCTTAATGTTTTTCCTCATAATCCTGGACTATTGGACCACCATTTTCTTATGTTTGTAATCGCAACAAATAATCTGCTCAGACCCCAACCAAGGAGCATCAAATGTCATGCTATAAATTCTCAGACAACCCAAAGATTCCTTGATGCCCTTCCAGACTCCCTCTGCCTACCCAAGGATGTCAGAGGTCAAAAATCAGTTAACCACCTAACTGAGGAACTCAATTTAACCTTGCGCAATACCCTAGATGCAGTCGCACCCCTAAAAACTAAAAACATTTGGCATAAGAAATTAGCTCCCTGGTATACAGACAATACCCGAGCTCTGAAGCAAGCTTCCAGAAAATTGGAACGGAAATGGCGCCACACCAAACTGGAAGTCTTCCGACTAGCTTGGAAAGACAGTACCGAAGAGACCTCACTGCTGCTCGATCATCCTATTTTTCCAACTTAATTGAGGAAAATAAGAACAATCCAAAATGTATTTTTGATACTGTCGCAAAGCTAACTAAAAAGCAGCATTCCCCAAGAGAGGATGGCTTTAACTTCAGCAGTAATACATTCATGAACTTCTTTGGAGGAAAAGATCATGATCATTAGAAAGCAAATTACGGACTCCTCTTTAAATCTGCGTATTCTCCAAAGCTCAGTTGTCCTGAGTCTGCACAACTCTGCCAGGACCTAGGATCAAGGGAGACACTCAAGTGTTTTAGTACTATATCTCTTGACACAATGATGAAAATAATCATGGCCTCTAAACCTTCAAGCTGCATACTGGACCCTATTCAAACTAAACTACTGAAAGAGCTGCTTCCTGTGCTTGGCCCTCCTATGTTGAACATAATAAACAGCTCTCTATCCACCGGATGTGTACCAAACTCACTAAAAGTGGCAGTAATAAAGCCTCTCTTGAAAAAGCCAAACCTTGACCCAGAAAATATAAAAAAAACTATCGGCCTATATCGAATCTCCCATTCTTCTCAAAACATTTTGAAAAAGCTGTTAAACTGTTAGGGCTAGAGGGCAGTATTTACACGGCCGGATAAAAAACGTACCCGATTTAATCTGGTTATTACTACTGAGTTCTGTATCTATAATTCTTAAAATAATTTATGTTTTTTGTGAACGTTTATCGTGAGTAATTTAGTAAATTCACCGGAAGTTTGCGGGGGGTATGCTATTTCTGAACGTCACATGCTAATGTAAAAAGCTGGTTATTGATATAAATATGAACTTGATTGAACAAAACATGCATGTATTGTATAACATAATGTCCTAGAAGTGTCATCTGATGAAGATCATCAAAGGTTAGTGCTGCATTTAGCTGTGGTTTGGGGCTGTGGTATGTGACATTATATGCTAGCTTGAAAAATGGGTGTCTGATTATTTCTGGCTGGGTACTCTGCTGACATAATCTAATGTTTTGCTTTCATTGTAAAGCCTTTTTGAAATCGGACAGTGTGGTTAGATTAACGAGAGTCTTGTCTTTAAAATGGTGTAAAATAGTCATATGTTTGAGAAATTGAAGTAATAGCATTTCTAAGGTATTTGAATAACGCGCCACAGGATTCCACTGGCTGTTACGTAGTTGGGACGATTTCGTCCCACCTACCCTAGAGAGGTTAAGCAGCAACTCACTGCCTTCCTGAAGACAAACAATGTATACGAAATGCTTCAGTCTGGTTTTAGACCCCATCATAGCACCGAGACTGCACTTGTGAAGGTGGTAAATCACCTTTTAATGGCGTCAGACCGAGGCTCTGCATGTCCTTGTGCTCCTAGACCTTAGTGCTGCTTTTGATACCATCGATCACCAGTCTTTTGGAGAGATTGGAAACCCAAATTGGTCTACACGGACAAGTTCTGGCCTAGTTTAGGTCTTATCTGTCGGGAAGATATCAGGTTGTCTCTGTGAATGGTTTGTCCTCTGACAAATCAACTGTACATTTCGGTGTTCCTCAAGGTTCCGTTTTAGGACCACTATTGTTTTCACTATATATTTTACCTCTTGGGGATGTCATTAGAAAACATAATGTTACATTTCACTGCTATGCGGATGACACACAGCTAGCTGTACATTTCAATGAAACATGGTGAAGCCCCAAAATTGCCCTCGCTGGAAACCTGTGTTTCAGACATAAGGAAGTGGATGGCTGCAAACGTTCTACTTTTAAACTCGGACAAAACAGAGATGCTTGTTCTAGGTCCCAAGAAACAAAGAGATCTTCTGTTGAATCTGACAATTAATCTTGATGGTTGTACAGTCGTCTCAAATAAAACTGTGAAGGACCTCGGCGTTACTCTGGACCCTGATCTCTCTTTTGAAAAATATATCAAGACTGTTTCAAGGACAGCTCCATTTACGTAACATTGCAAAAATCTGACTTTTTCTGTCCAAAAATGATGCGGAAAAATTAATCCATGCTTTGTTACTTCTAGGTTAGACTACTGCAATGCTCTACGTTCCGGCTGTCCCTAGAATTATTTCTAAGCAAACAGCTGGAGGCAGGGCTTTCTCCTATAGAGCTCAATTTTTATGGAATGGTCTGCCTACCCATGTGAGAGACGCAGACTCGGTCTCAACCTTCATGTCTTTATTGAAGACTCATCTCTTCAGTAGGTCCTATGATTGAGTATAGTCTGGCCCAGGAGTGTGAAGGTGAACGGAAAGGCACTGGAGCAACGAACCACCCTTGCTGTCTTTGCCTGGCCGGTTCCCCTCTCTCCAATGGGATTCTCTGCTGCTCCAGTTTCAATTGTTCTGCCTGCGGCTATGGAACCCTGACCTGTTCACTGTGATTACTATTATTTTACCATGCTGGTCATTTATGAACATTTGAAGATCTTGGCCATGTTCTGTTATAATCTCCATCCGGCACAGCCAGAAGAGGACTAGCCACCCCTCATAGCCTGGTTCCTCTCTAGGTTTCTTCCAAGGTTCCGGCCTTTCTAGGTAGTTTTTCCTAGCCGCCACCGTGCTTCTACACCTGCATTGCTTGCTGTTTGGGGTTTTAGGCTGGGTTTCTGTACAGCACTTTGATATATCAGCTGATGTAAGAAGGGCTATATAAATACATTTGATTTGATTTTGAGGATCAGCGTGGCAGATGTGTTGCTACCTACCCTCACCACCTGGGGAAGGCCTGTCAGGAAGTCCAGGATCCAGTTGCAGAGGGAGGTGTTTAGTCCCAGGATCCTTAGCTTAGTGATGAGCTTTGAGGGTACTATGGTGTTGAACGCTGAGCTGTAGTCAATGAATAGCATTCTCACATAAGTGTTCTTTTTGTCCAGGTGGGAAAGGGCAGTGTGGAGTGCAATAGAGATTGCATCATCTGTGGATCTGTTTGGGCGGTATGCAAATTGGAGTGGGTCTAGGGTTTCTGGGATAATTGTGTTGATGTGAGCCATTACCAACCTTTCAAAGCACTTCATGGCTATGGACGTGAGTGCGACGGGTCTGTAGTCATTTAGGCAGGTTGCCTTTGTGTTCTAGGGAACAAGGACTATGGTGGTCTGCTTGAAACATGTTGGTATTACAGACTCAATCAGAGACATGTTGAAAATGTCAGTGAAGACACCTGCCAGCTGGTCACCACATGCCCGGAGCACATGTCCTGGTAATCCGTCTGGCCCCACAGCCTTTTGTATGTTGACCTGTTTAAAGGTCTTACTCACGTCGGCTACGGAGAGCGTGATCACACAGTCGTCTGGAACAGCTGAAGCGCTCATGCATGCCTCAGTGTTGCTTGCCTCGAAGCGAGCATAGAAGTGATTTAGCTTGTCTGGTAGGCTCGTGTCACTGGGCAGCTCCCGTCACTGGGCAGCTCGCGGCTGTGCTTACCTTTGTAGTCTGTAATAGTTTGCAAGCCCTGCCACATAAGACGAGCGTCGGAGCCGGTGTAGTATGATTCAATCTTAGCCCTGTATTGACGCTTTGCCTGTTTGACGGTTCGTCGCAGGGCATAGCTGCGTTGATTGTTGTTTTTATCTTAAATAGCTGAACACCACCCACCATATCTGTTACACTGCAGGTTCGTGTTGATAGTCCAAACATTTCACCATACCAAATAAGACAAAATACAGGTAGCATAATGTACAAAACACAGGGCTATAACATTTACTTTCATGTTATAATTATTAATCAGAATATTTTCCCTGAGAGATCGACGTTGAATATCAGTCTCTGAAACTCTCCTCTGAGAGCTTGTTTAATTAGACGCTGGGGATCTGCTAGCATTTTGCCAATAATGGGAAATAATATAAGCTGTAAAAAGTTTCATGTGAAATATCTCTTCACTGTAAAAGGCCCCCAGCAAGCTACAGTATCAAGCAAAAAATAAGGGCCCTTTGACTATTCACACAAAGAGATAGAAGACAAGAACAGAATGCCACCACATGGTGACTCCTGTAGACCTTTAGAAAGGTCAGCTTGTGGTAATACATTTAAAATATATACTGTAACTTAAGAGTTTTTTTTTTTCAACACAATGTACAGTGTGTGTGTGTGTGTGTGTGCAAGCATGAGTGCGTGTGTGGATAGTGTGTTTTTATGGAACAGCCCATATTTTCTTCATAGGAGGGCCATTTTGGACCCCTCTTATCAACTTTGTGGCATTTAAGACCCTACGAAATGATTCAAAATCCATGCCACTCACCCGTTCTTATTCTTCTGTATTTGGCAGTTAGAAGTGTGTGAGAGCTTATCAAGCCTATACTTCCTTACCACAAGCTTTGGGTAGATTTATCTCGCTCTTGATAACCAAAGCACTTTCATAGAAAAGCTGATACTGTGACTGAATTAAATAAACACAATATAGTAGTTTGCGATGCCATCATAATACGTTTCACAGATATAATGCTTCAGTCTAAAAGTCGTCAGCCTACAGATTTTTTGCGAAGCGAAATGCAAGCCATGAACACACAATGACGCAGCATTAAAAGTGGGTTCATTTGAATAAGGCCAGATGGGTTACCCTGGTGCCCGTAGCCATGGTGATATGTCATGACGACTAAAGTACACACAATGTGGTCTCATGAGATTGCAATAGGACCTCATTAGATTATCAAATACACACAATACATAACGAACACACACATCAGTATTGACTTCCAGGATACTGGAATTGGTCTATACATTTTTTTTTTCCTGTAAAAAGCTGTGTCAAGTACAATTGGTGACTTTTAACATGATGTAAGCTATTTGACACTGACACAGCCCATGTAAAACTCACTGTCACTGAAATGTTACCAATGGCCATAATCATGCAAAACACACTGGGTGATACCCATATGAAAAAAGTATACTATGCTCTAAATACTGTAGTATTACCATATTTATATACGATAGTATTCACTGTAATGTTTTTGCGGAACTATACTATAGTATTCACTGTAGTGTTTTTACGGACATTACTTTAGTATACTGTAGTAAAGTGTATTATAGTATAAATACTGTAGTATTACTATAGTACAAACTATAGTATATACTATAATAATTACTGTTGTGTTTTTGCAACAGTGTTTTTACAACAGTGTTTTTTTCTTTTACTATCTTTGACATAGAAGTGGGGGGTTTCTCCTTGAGGAAACCTACTAGGCACATACTAAGAGGAAATTATCCATAACCTGTAGGAATGTATGACTGGAGTCTGACCAGATAGTTCAGCACTTCTGCTTTTTTCTATAACCTGTAGGGAACACAATATGTGGTCTATACTATACATGTAGGTTTTTCACTCATGGCTGCATATGGGGGATGGGAATAGGTGCAGTATATGCAAATTAGATAATGTAGTATTATTATAGTTTAAAAAAAATACACAATCAAGGGATACTACAGAGTGTAGTATAGTATTCTACAGTGTACTACAGTTTACTACAGAATACTATAGAATTCTATAGTACGTACTATAGTATTAAATAGTAAACTGTAGTATTTTTTTTATGTGGGTAGGGGTGGTGAGGTCATATAGACACAATGTTTGTGTGTGTGTGTATTCCCCAAACACCCTTTTTAAATGGCCTTGGGCATTAGCTAAAAACAAACTCTCTTTCCTCTCTCTCGCTCTCTCTGTCAAACTCTTATCAGCATTTCTTATCACCCAACCCCACTACCCCCATAGTGCCAACAAACCGGCTGTTGGTCTCAGTACTGAGACACTTAATAGGAAGTTACTGATCTAATGTCACTTCCTGGTGGTCACTAGGTTACAAGAGGGGTAGGATGGGCACTAGGACACTTCTTCTGCTTCTTCTTATTATTATTATTCAACGTAAGGTGTTCTTAGGCAGGAGAGAGCCACACTGATCAACATTGCACTGATGCGTAGCCTTTACCAATAACATTATGTCGCAGAGTATTTTCAACAACACCTACACCTATGAGGTCAGTTCTATGTGTGTACAGCAGCCTCACTACCTGTGAAACACACAATAGTGTTGTACTGAATGATCCACATATAGAAATAGCAAATTAATGAGATTTGTAACAGCTGATAGATATGAAGTTCACATGGCATTAGACACACATCAGAAAGTGCAAACAGTGCCCAAGGCCAAGCAAACAGCTTTTAGCTGATTTCAATGGACCATTACTGTTAAATCATTAACTTAATTAACTGCTATAATTTTAACTGCTATTGCCAACATTAAATAAGACCTGCCCATTCATCACTGTTATGGGGGGTGAGCTCTGCATATTTTAATATCATATAGGACTACCATATGTCACACAACCATCTATCCCTCCCTGTCTCTTTTCAGTCTCCAACTGAATGGCATTCAACAGGTCAATACACATTTTTGGCATATAGTTAAAGGCAAATCCATTTTAGACTCACACAGCACACCCACACACACAGTTTAAACCAATAGCCTTAATTACATTCTTAATTCTTTGACATCCCTCATTCTCTTGTGTTAGTGCAGTACTTACTAAAACAAAACGCATTTTATTTTCAATAACTGCATTTCCAAAGTTGATCTTATAAATTGTATACATGCAAATATTGTTCAATGATTTACATTTATCCATGGAAATGCGATGGGAAGCCTTTGAAACTCGCGCAACATGTGTGCAAACCTGCTTTGTGCGTCTTTGTAAATAGCCATATTCCTGTCATAACAACAACTACTGAACTCCTACAACTTTCTACTGTTGTTGTTGTCAATACTGACTTATAAACGTGTAAAAACATTTTTCTAGTCTTCTACTATTTGGCAGAGGAGATGAAGAGAGACTTTACCTGTCGCGCTAACTGAAGGTGTGGACACCCTTTCGCTGTAGTATCAACAATTCACAGATAAAAGTTCAAACCATCCGAAAAGTGAAGGTAGAATATTCTGTTCATATTTGACTATGATATTTCCTTTCTTTGTAGTGTTTGTTGCCGTCTGTCGCTGTGAAGGAAAAGTCCCCCGTGACTGCTATGTCCCATGTCTCTGGCAAAGCACGGATATTTGAATGTTTGATGTTAGTCTAAGCAGGGCCTGGACTTGGGCTGCCTAGAGTTTGCATGCCGTTAATGAGCGATCATGTGACTTCGAAGTCGCTACTGCACATAAACATTTACATAAGGTCCTATTAGGCGCTAAAAGAGTGTGCATTTTTTTTGTTCAATCTCATTTATGCACAGATAGACAATTGACACCTTTTACATGACAGTGACACAGCCATCCCCTGTCACCTGTGACTTAACCTGTTCCAGCACACATACATCTCGCCGACGTCGGCCTGACAGCTGTATCTCGTCAGTAGATCGTGTTTCATTTAGAACGTCGGCGAGAGGGCGGCTGTGAGTGTAGTAGGTCGAAATGCATGCTTTCTGCACTGTCACATTGCCGCTCACAGAGTCCACCGTAGATCGTGTAGACGTCGAAATTGGGACGAGTGTCACAATCTTGTATAGCGCTTTCTCTCGATGCATAATCATTCTTCACCTGCGGGGGGCACGTTTAAAATATTTTAGGAATAGCCTACCCATGGACAGTAAAACATTTGTGTCATGGTTGGCAATCATTTTTATCAGAAGTTTGTGTCTGTGATTGGTCCGGTCCGGACCAACCAAGATATGGTCTTATTTGGGGGCAGGGCTCAATAGAATAATAGCCAGTGTGTATAATAATACTCAACCATGCAAAGGAGAATATTAAATGTTTCTACCTTTGTGAACCTATTCAGGACACATCACCATAAAGATAATGTCATTTTGAATTATGCATTTATGTGTAGTACAGATGAGGGACTCATGATGTCATTCTGTTGCAGTTATTCTGTTAATGTTTCAGTGATTATTCCATAATCTACTGTGTTTGTAAAATTAAACTACCTACAGTGCCTTGCGAAAGTATTCACCCCCTTGGCATTTTTCCTATTTTGTTTTCTTACAACCTGGAATTAAAATCGATTTTCGGTGGGTTTGTATCATAGGATTTACACATGTCTACCACTTTGAAGATGCACAATATTTTTTGTGAAACAAGCAATAACTAAGACAAAAAAAACAGAACTTGAGTGTGCATAAATATTAACCCCCTCAAAGTCAATACTTTGTAGAGGCACATTTTTCAGCAATTACAGCTGCAAGATTCTTGGGGTATGTCTCTATAAGCTTGGCACATCTAGCCACTGGGATTTTTGCCCATTCTTCAAGGCAAAACTGCTCCAAAACCATAGAAATACAAAACAAGAACATTACCCAAAAACCCCTGAACACATAAATCAAACACCCCTCTTACATAAATACATATCCCATAAACCCCGAACCACATAAAACAAATACCCCCTGCCACGTCCTGACCAAACTACAATAACCAATAACCCCTTATACTGGTCAGGACGTGGCAACAACTTTGTCCCTGATCTGTTTGGAGAGGTCCTTGGTCTACATGATGCCGCTTGCTTGGTGATGCCCCTTGCTTAGTGGTGTTACAGACTCTGGGGCCTTTCAGAACAGGTGTGTATATATACTGAGATCATGTGACAGATCATGTGACACTTAGATTGCACACAGGTGGACTTTATTTAACTAATGATGTCACTTCTGAAGGTAGTAAATGGTTGCACCAGATCTTATTTAGGGGCTTCATAGCCAAGGGGTGAATTCATACACACCACTTTTCCATTTGTATTTATTTTATTTTTTTAAAGTTATTTATTTTATTTCACTTCACCAATTTGGATTATTTTATGTATGTCCATTACTTGAAATTAAAATAATAATCAATTTAAATTACCATTTGTAATGCAACAAAATAGGAAAAGTGCCAAGTGGGATGAATACTTTGGCAAGGCACTGTAGCACTACCAAAATTGATTAATTTAAGACAATGTAAAAATGTCAATATTGATTATTTCATTGATGACTTGATATCTATAAACTGGCAAAGATTCCAACTAATCCCAACAATCCAAAATACGTGGGATTATTTTCTTTTACTTTCTTCTTGTAATAAAATTTGTCATGTTGGTTCGAGGAAATTACTCATGTTTGCCAACCTACCACAGACCGTCTCTAGTTTCCCGGCACTCTTTACTGAACGGGACATCAACTACTCGACATCGCTCACTTGACACGGATCTGCTGCTAGCTACCGTTCATTGTTATGTGGCGACATTTACCTGGAGTAAGCCAACCTTTGAAACAAAAACTCACCGACGAAAAGGAGGACGAATCACATCAAAAAAATGTTTTTGTGAGAAATGAAGGTTGGAAGATAAAGGAGTTTCAAGAGGCTGGCTATAGTATGATGCGGAGACTATGATGATGAGTTGTTCTGTGTGTCGTCAGTATGCTAAAGATAAAAGCAGAAACAACTAATTTGTCATTGGAAATAAAACGATGAAGCTAGAGAACATTCGTGACCATGAACACAGCAACTGTCACGTTGCCTGCGTGTCTGTGTCCCGGGCTCAATCGGAACCTCTCCTCTTGACACCCTCTGTGACGGCGCTAATGGCAATGTCAGAGCAGACCAGCATGAAGATACTGTTTAGGACTGTACATGCCATTGGCAAGAAGGCGAGACCACTTTCTGACTTCCAGTGGATGTGCGAGTAAGTGAAAATGTTGTTACTCTTGTAGCTAGACTAGTACTTTTGTAGGTAGGTTTTTCAAGTCTATTTAGCTGACGTGGGCCAGTATTGTAGGTTATTTCTCAGCTCTTGATAATCTTTGGTCCACCTCAAAATAGTGTATAAATACCATAAAATTATAGGCCTACTGATGCTGACATGGATCTCCATGCTTTCCTATGGCTCTGTAACATTCTATTTTAATGTTTGTCTCCAGATGCTGTTTACATTGTGACACAATTGACTTTACCTGCCTTATAGTGTTGATCCTTTAGTAAACCAAGGGTAGAAGGCTAATTTAGCACAATCAACTGCCAGCTATATTGGATAACATGAATGTATATTTAATTATTATTGAATTCATTTGATGTTTTATTTTTGCAGTTTGGATGAAAAAAAGGGATCGATGTGGGCTCAACATATAGAAATGAGAGGCCAAAGTTTATGCACCATATTGCAGAGGTGGAGAGAAACAATATCAGAGAGAATCTGAAAAACACCAAATTTCTCTCCATCATGTCAGATGGCTCCACAGACAGTTCTGTGAAAGAGGAGGAGTTAGTTTGTCAGATTCTGTCATAAGGGCAAGATCGAGTCGAAGTTTGTTGGCATCAAGTCAGTGGAAAAGGCACACATGGCACACATAAGCAACGCCATCAGTGCCATCATGGAGTGAGTGTGTGATGAGTGGGGGAGCAAGTTGGTCGCTCTGGGAACAGATGGAGCTGCTGTGATGACCGGAGCCAAGAATGGTGTGGAAGGGGGATAGGGCCTACATCATCGGCATCCACTGTATGGCATACAGCCTTGAAATGACCTTTTCTGATGTCATCCAGTCCAACGTGATGTTTCAGAAAGTAGAAGACCTCCTCAGTGGGCTCTACACCTTCTACCACACCAGTCCACTGAGCAGGGCAAACCTGGTAAACAGCTTCCAAGCTCTTGGGCACACACCACTGGTGCCCACCAGATTTGGCGGGCTCCGATGGGTAGGACACCTATTGCGTGCACTGGACCACTTCCTGCAAAGTTACCAGGGGCTTGTCCAGCACCTGGAACAGGTAGTGGCTCTAGATTGCTATGCTAAGTACTCCAAAAGTCATCATCACTATGTAATCTCCAGTAAATAACCTCTCTAGGACAGGTGGCACCAAATCGTCCCACCTACGTAACAGCCAGTTGAATCCTGTGGCGCGATTTTCAAATACCTTAGAAATGCTATTACTTCAATTTCTCAAACATATAACTATTTTACAGCTATTTAAAGACAAGACTCTCGTTAATCTAACCACACTGTCCGATTTCAAAAAGGCTTTACAACGAAAGCAAAACATTAGATTATGTCAGCAGAGTACCCAGCCAGAAATAATCAGACACCCATTTTTCAAGCTAGCATATAATGTCACAAAAACCCAGAAGACAGCTAAATGCAGCACTAACCTTTGATGATCTTCATCAGATGACACACCTAGGACATTATGTTATACAATACATGCATGTTTTGTTCAATCAAGTTCATATTTATATCAAAAACCAGCTTTTTACATTAGCATGTGACGTTCAGAACTAGCATACCCCCGCAAACTTCCGATGAATTTACTAACAATTTACTAAATTACTCACGATAAACGTTCACAAAAAGCATAACAATTATTTTAAGAATTATAGATACAGAACTCCTCTATGCACTCGATATGTCCGATTTTAAAATAGCTTTTCGGTGAAAGCACATTTTGCAATATTCTCAGTAGATATCCCGGCATCACAGGGCTAGCTATTTAGACACCCACCAAGTTTAGCCTTCACCAAAGTCAGATTTACTATTAGAAAAGTTTGATTACCTTTCTTGTTCTTCGTCAGAATGCACTCCCAGGACTTCTACTTCAATAACAAATGTAGGTTTGGTCCCAAATAATCCATAGTTATGTTCCAACAGCGACGTTTTGTTCGTGCGTTCAAGACACTATCCCAATGGTAAATAACGGTCACGCGCACGGCGCATTTCGTGACAAAAGATTTCTAAATATTTCATTACCATACTTCGAAGCATGTCAACCGCTGTTTAAAATCAATTTTTATGCCATTTTTCTCGTAAAAAAGCGATAATATTCCGACCGTGAATCTGCAATTAGGTAAACAGCCAAAAGAAAATACAGCACGGGGTCGACTCGGGCACGCGCCTAATTCCTTTGTCCTCTTATCGGCCACTTGGCAAAGGCGATTATGTGTTTCAGCCTGGGGCTGCCTCGTCATCGTTCAGCTTTTTCCCGGGCTCTGAGAGCCTATGGAAGCCGTAGGAAGTGTCACGTTACAGCTAAGATCCCCACTCTTCAATAAACAGAGACAAGAAGAACGACTCCTTGTCAGACAGGCCACTTCCTGCATGAAACCTTCTCAGGTTTTTGCCTGCCATATGAGTTCTGTTATACTCACAGACACCATTCAAACAGTTTTAGAAACTTTAGGGTGTTTTCTATCCAAAGCCAATAATTATATGCATATTCTAGTTACTGAGCAGGATTAGTAACCAGATTAAATCGGGTACGTTTTTTTATCCGGCCGTGTAAATACTGCCCCCTAGCCCTAACAGGATAACAACAAACACGGTTACAATTGGTAACTGATCAAATGTGTCATATCTAATATAGTTTTTTTTGGACAGCAATTAATTGTCTATTTGTATGTCTTTGTTCTTTATGTATTTCAGATTCAATCTGCTGATGCCCACCATCACCATAGCAAAAGCCCACAGCTTCCTTGTGCTCATCACAGGAAGTACAAAACCGGGTATGTTTATTTAAGCTGCAATAAGAAATACTTACCTTAAGAGAATTAAGAGAAAGGATTATGCCAATAAGAGAGGGAGAGAGAGTGTGAGTGAGAGTGCGTTGTAAAGGAAAATTCTGAAAGGATGGTCAAGTTAGCCTTTTATTATCAGAGAAGGCCCCATGATGAAGGCCACAATGGCCAACAGATATGAGGGAATTTCGCTGACCAGAGGTGACAGTAAGACCCTCGTCACCTCACAGGACAAAATGCTTGACAGGCTAGTCGAGAGTCCAGGACGCCAGTGTAGGGGTCCTGTGTCCCACCAAGCTGGTCAGCTTCACCAACTGGGGATGGGGATGCAGCAGCAGGTTACTTTATGTTTTGTATTACAGGGCAGTCAGGTTAGGTTCAGGTTCATGATCATATTTTTATAGTTTGAGAATTAAAACAGCATGATGCTTGTTGTAATGTAATGTATACAATTGTTCTAGATTTTGGTGACACTGAACTGGAAACCCTGGTGGACCACTTCAAGCATGTCTTGGAGACCTCTGGCATCCATGTTGAAACGATCCCTGACCAGTGGACTGTCCTGAAGGTGCTGATGTACCAAGAGCCCCAGTCCCTGCAGAAGATGTTCTGGTTCCGTGTCAACAGGAGCCATCAGCATTCCTGCCCTGATTTGCTGGCATTGGTTGACCTGGTCTTGTCCTTCCCTGCCTCCACAGCTGAATGTGAAAGAGGTTTTAATACCATGAAACAGGTAATACTGATTGTCGGTCTAACCTAAAGTCTGATACACTGTCAGATCTCCTTATGGTCCAGCTGTTCTCTCCAGAGATCAGGGAGTATGATCTGATAAAAGCTGTGATGCTGTGGCAACAGGACTCTGTCAGGAGCAGGAGGCCAGACTTCATGGACTGTGCAAAGAGGGTGCTTGTGGTAGAGAGTGAGGAGTCTGATGTGGAGGTTTAAGTTGATTAAAATTTACATTTAATAGCAAAAACGTCAGTAGAAGTTTGAGTTCAAGACTTCTTCAGTTGTATTCAGGCTGGGAAATTAAATCTAGCCACAGCCAGAATTAACCAGCATCTGATAAGTCTCTATTTTACTGTATTTTATCAGGGTATTTCTTCTCAAAGTAAAGGATTTGTAGACCTGCTTCCCCTGTTCCCCTTTGTATCAGAAGAGCACCAGTTCTATGTCCACTGCACTTCTCATAATTGTATCTTACCACTGTTGTTGCCCTGTTTTGACTTCTATGTACTCTTACTCATTGTATTTGATATGTTTTGTATATTTCACTGTGTGCCCACTGTTTGGCATTTTTGCAATCTGTACAGCACTTTTGGTCAACTACGGTGGTTTTTAAATGTGCTCTACAAATACACTTGATTTGATTAATAAAATAATTTTGTTTCAAATTTTGCTATGGCCTCTAATTTGCGTTTGTTTTCAACATAATACCTAATTATCTCAATGAAATGTACTGAAATGAATGTACAGTTGAAGTCAGAAGTTTACATACACTTAGGTTGGAGTCATTAAAACTCGTTTTTCAACCACCACACATTTCTTGTTAACAAACTATAGTTTTGGCAAGTCAGTTTGGACATAAACTTGGTGTATGACAAGTAATTTTCCCAACAATTGTTTGCAGACAGATTATTTGACTTATAATTCACTGCATCACAATTCCAGTGGGTCAGAAGTTTACATACACTAAGTTGACTGTGCCTTTAAAAAGCTTGAAAAATTCCAGAAAATGATGTCATGGCTGTAGAAGCTTCTGATAGGCATCATTGACATAATTTGAGTCAATTGGAGGTGTACCTGTGGATGTACTTCAAGGCCTACCTTCAAACTCAGTGCCTCTTTGCTTGACATCATGGGAAAATCAAAATAAATCAGCAAAGACCTCACAAAAACAATTGTAGACCTCCACAAGTCTGGTTCATCCTTGGGAGCAATTCCCAAACGCCTGAAGGTACCATGTTATTCTGTACAAACAATAGTACGCAAGTATAAACACCATGGGAACACGCATCCGTCATACCGCTCAGGAAGGAGACGTGTTCTGTCTCCTAAAGATGAACGTACTTTGGTGCAAAAAGTGCAAATCAATCCCAGAACAACAGCAAAGGACCTTGTGAAGATGCTGGAGGAAACAGGTAAAAAGGTATCTATATCCACAGTAAAACGAGTCCTATTTCGACATAACCTGAAAGGTCGCTCAGCAAGGAAGAAGCCACTGCTCCAAAACCACCGTAAAAAAGCCAGACTACGATTTGCAACTGCACATGGGGACAAAGATCCCATTTTGTGGAGAAATGTCCTCTGGTCTGATGAAACAAAAATAGAACCGTTTTGGATATAATGACAATTGTTATGTTTGGGGGGAAAAGGTGAAGCTTGCAAGCCGAAGAACACCATCCCAAACGTGAAGTAAGGGGGTGGCAGCATCATGTTGTGGGGGTGCTTTGCTGCAGGAGGGACTGGTGCACTTCACAAAATAGATGGCATCATGAGGCAGGAAAATTCTGTGGAAATATTGAAGCAACATCTCAAAACATCAGTCAGGAAGTTTAAGCTTGGTCGCAAATGTGTCTTCCAAATGGACAATGACCCCAAGCATACTTCCAAAGTTGTGGCAAAATGGCTTAAGGACAACAAAGTCAATGTATTGGAGTGGCCATCACAAAGCCCTGACCTCAATCCCATATAAAATGTGTGGGCAGAACTGAAAAAGCGAGTGGGAGCAAGGAGGCCTACAAACCTGACGCAGTTACACCAGCTCTGTCAGGAGGAATTGGCCAAAATTCACCCAACTTATTGTGGGAAGCTTGTGGAAGGCTACCAGACACATTTGACCCAAGTTAACCAATTTAAAGGCAATACTACCAATTACCTATTGAGTGTATGTAAACTTCTGACTCACTGAGAATGTGATGAAAGAAATAAAAGCTGAA
This sequence comes from Salmo trutta, assembly GCF_901001165.1. Classification (NCBI taxonomy): domain Eukaryota; kingdom Metazoa; phylum Chordata; class Actinopteri; order Salmoniformes; family Salmonidae; genus Salmo; species Salmo trutta. The sequence goes on from NC_042961.1 coordinate 35,267,115, forward strand.
ATAAATCATTCTCTCTACTTTTATTCTGACATTTCACATTCTTAAAAAAAGTGGTCATCCTAACTGACATAAGACAGGGCATTTTTACTCAGATTCAATGTCAGGAATTGTGAAAAACTGAGTTTAAATGTATTTGGCTAAGGTGTATGTAAACTTCCGACTTCAGCTGTATATGTGACACAAAAAGGCAATTTCTTATTTTTGCCGGTAAAAAATATGCTTGGCTGTTGGATGTTTGTCATCTACCAGTCCCCTTGGCAGGTGAGCCAAAAAGTTCATTTCGGACACTACCCGTACCCCTCCAAACATTCAACCTCCAGCTGCGTACCTCCTCTAGTACCCGGGTCAGCGTACTCTCAAATATAGTTTTTTGCCATCATTGTAAGCCTGCCACACACACACACTATAAGCTACATTTATTAAACATAAGAATGAGTGTGAGTTTTTGTAACAACCAGGCTCATGGGAAGTAACAAAGAGCTCTTATAGGACCAGGGCACACATAATAATGTAATAATAATCAAAAATGTTGCTCTTTATTTAGCCATCTTACATATAAAACATTATTTGTTAATCGAAAATTGTGAATAACTCACCACAGGTTAATGAGAAGGGTGTGCTTGAAAGGATGCACATAACTCTGCAATGTTGGGTTGTATTGGAAAGAGTGTGCCTGCATTTAGTTTTCATGCTTGTGAGGGCCGAGAATCCACTCTCACATAGGTACGTGGTTGCAAAGGGTGATTTGAAAAGGCAGGATACTCTGAGCGCAGCCCAATCCAGAAATCTGGCAGCAGCTTCTGATTAAATTCCATTTTCACAGAACCGCTTGTTGCAATTTTGATGAGGCTCTCTTGTTCAGATATCGGTAAGTGGACTGGAGGCAGGGCATGAAAGGGATAACGAATCCAGCTGTTTGTGTCATCCGTTTCGGGAAAGTACCTGCTGTCGTTGGGTAGAGACGACCAAAACGCAGCAGGAATGTGGATGCTCATCTTGATTTATTTATTAAATAAAGTGAACACCAAAAACAACAAAAACGAAGAATGACAGAAGACAGTTTAACAGGCTAAAGTAACAGCAGTGCTAAAGATAACTACCCAGAAATCCCCAGGTGAAAACAAGCAACTAATATATGACTCCCAATCAGGAACAACGACGTACAGCTGTTCCTGATCGGGAGCCACACAGACCACACAGAAATAGACAAACTAGAAAACCATACAAAACACAAACCCTTCTGCCACGTCCTGACCAAATACTAATGCAATTACTCCCTCTGCTGGTCAGGACGTGACACCTGCGTAATTTCGCACCCAAGTCACTCAAGTGCTTCGCTGTATTTCATTTGACATTGTTCGTAAGCTTGAGGTCAATTGCAAACAAAAAATCATACAATGATGGAAAGACCTGTGTGTTGTCCTTGTTAATGCAGACAGAGAAGAGCTCCAACTTCTTAATCATAGCCTCAATTTTGTCCCGCACATTGAACATAGTTGCGGAAAGTCCCTGTAATCCTAGATTCAGATTATTCATGTGAGAAAAAACATCACCCAGATAGGCCAGTCGTGTGAGAAACTCGTCATCATGCAAGCGGTCAGTAGAGAAAACTTTAAGCTTGTCTCTCAATTAAAAGAAAAACGTGTCAATACTTTGCCCCTTGGTAACCAGCACATTTCTGTATGTTGTAAAAGCGTAATGCAGAAAATACACAAGAGTTCAGAGGCCTTGCTTTAAAAGTATTTGATCCCCTGCTGATTTTGTACGTTTGCACACTTACAAAGAAATGATCAGTCTATAATTTCAATGGTAGGTTTATTTGAACAGTGAGAGACAGAATAACAACAAAAAAATCCAGAAAAAACGCCTGTCAAAAATGTTACAAAATGATTTGCATTTTAATGAGGGAAATAAGTATTTGACCCCTCTGCAAAACATGACTTAGTACTTGGTGGCAAAACCCTTGTTGGCAATCACAGAGGTCAGAAGTTTATTGTAGTTGGCCACCAGGTTTGCACACATCTCAGGAGGGATTTTGTCCCACTCCTCTTTGCAGCTCTTCTCCAAGTCATTAAGGTTTCGAGGCTGACGTTTGGCAACTCCAACCTTCAGCTCCCTCCACAGATTTTCTATAGGATTAAGGTCTGGAGACTGGCTAGGCCACTCCAGGACCTTAATGTGCTTCTTCTTGAGCCACTCCTTTGTTGCCTTGGCCGTGTGTTTTGGGTCATTGTCATGCTGGAATACCCATCCACGACCCATTTTCAATGCCCTGGCTGAGGGAAGGAGGTTCTCACCCAAGATTTGACAGTACATGGCCCCGTCCATCGTCCCTTTGATGCGGTGAAGTTGTCCTGTCCCCTTAGCAGAAAAACACCCCCAAAGCATAATGTTTCCACCTCCATGGTTGACGGTGGAGATGGTGTTATTGGGGTCATAGGCAGCATTCCTCCTCCTCCAAACACGTTGAGTTGATGTCAAAGAGCTCCATTTTGCTCTCATCTGACCACAACTCTTCCACCAGTTGTCCTCTGAGTCATTCAGATGTTCATTGGCAAACTTCAGACGGCATTTATATGTTTTCTTGAGCAGGGGCACCTTGCGGGCGCTGCAGGATTTCAGTCCTTCATGGCGTAGTGTGTTACTAATTGTTTTCTTGGTGACTATGGTACCAGCTGCCTTGAGATCATTGACAAGATCCTCCTGTGTAGTTCGGGGCTGATTCCTCACCATTCTCATGATCATTGCATCTCCACGAGGTGAGATCTTGCATGGAGCCCCAGGCCGAGGGATATTGACAGTTCTTTTGTGTCCTCACATGGTCTCTCCTATCATTGCTATGCAGACGACACACAATTAATCTTCTCCTTTCCCCCTTCTGATAACCAGGCGGCGAATCGCATCTCTGCATGTCTGGCAGACATATCAGTGTGGATGACGGATCACCACCTCAAGCTGAACCTCGGCAAGACGGAGCTGCTCTTCCTCCCGGGGAAGGACTGCCCGTTCCATGATCTTGCCATCACGGTTGACAACTCCCTTGTGTCCTCCTCCAAGAGTGCTAAGAACCTTGGCGTGACCCTGGACAACACCCTGTCGTTCTCCACTAACATCAAGGCGGTGACCCGATCCTGTAGGTTCATGCTCTACAACATTCGCAGAGTACGACCCTGCCTCACACAGGAAGCGGCGCAGGTCCTAATCCAGGCACTTGTCATCTCCCGTCTGGATTACTGCAACTCGCTGTTGGCTGGGCTCCCTGCCTGTGCCATTAAACCCCTACAACTCATCCAGAACGCCGCAGCCTGTCTGGTGTTCAACCTTCCCAAGTTCTCTCACGTCACCCCGCTCCTCCGCTCTCTCCACTGGCTTCCAGTTGAAGCTCGCATCCGCTACAAGACCATGGTGCTTGCCTACAGAGCTGTGAGGGGAACGGCACCTCCGTACCTTCAGGCTCTGATCAAGCCCTACACCCAAACAAGGGCACTGCGTTCATCCACCTCTGGCCTGCTCGCCTCCCTACCTCTGAGGAAGCACAGTTCCCGCTCAGCCCAGTCAAAACTGTTCGCTGCTCTGGCACCCCAATGGTGGAACAAGCTCCCTCACGACGCCAGGACAGCGGAGTCAATCACCACCTTCCGGAGACACCTGAAACCCCACCTCTTTAAGGAATACCTGGGATAGGATAAAGTAATCCTTCTAACCCCCCCCCCTTAAAAGATTTAGATGCACTATTGTAAAGTGGTTGTTCCACTGGATATCATAAGGTGAATGCACCAATTTGTAAGTCGCTCTGGATAAGAGCGTCTGCTAAATGACTTAAATGTAAATGTAAATGTTTCTTCCATTTGCGAATAATCGCACCAAATATTGTCACCTTCTCACCAAGCTGCTTGGCGATGGTCTTGTAGCCCATTCCAGCCTTGTGCAGGTCTACAATCTTGTCCCTGACATCCTTGGAGAGCTCTTTGGTCTTGGCCATGGTGGAGAGTTTGGAATCTGATTGATTGATTGCTTCTGTGGACAGGTGTCTTTTTTACAGGTAACAAGCTGCGGTTAGGAGCACTCCCTTTAAGTGTGTGCTCCTAATCTCAGCTCGTTACCTGTATAAAAGACACCTGGGAGCCAGAAATCTTTCTCATTGAGAGGGGACAAATACTTATTTCCCTCATTAAAATGCAAATCAATTTATAACATTTTTGACATGCGTTTTTCTGGATTTTTTTGTTGTTATTCTGTCTCTCACTGTTCAAATAAACCTACTATTAAAATTATAGACTGGTCCTTTCTTTGTCATTGGGCAAACGTACAAAATCAGCAGGGGATCAAATACTTTTTTCCCCCACTGTATATACATTTTACGGACACAGAATATTTTACATTTGTTATCTTGATGATATTAGTCCCACCCTTCAGCTCCATTCAACCCTCCGATCTATCTTGAAACACCTTCCATATTGGATTTCTATTTGCCATATATTTTTCAACTGTGCTGCTTCACAAAAGTTCTGAACCTTTCTATTCTCATAGTTTCTACAGGTTGTAAATTAAAGATAAACATTTTTGATGAAAGTATTATTATATTATTGATCGACTGACTAAGACTTTTCAAATCACCCATTATTGCTATCTGCAGCATTATCTCCAGGTAAATGTTGCAAATCTTCAGCCATTCCTGGACCTGTGACCAAAAACGAGCTACATATGGACAGTACCCAAATAAATGATCTAATGACTCTGCCTCCCCGCAGCAAAATCTGCAGAGCTGGGAAGGTTGTATCCCCATATACATAACATTCTATTGGTTGCAAGAATTTTGTACAATAATTTTAATTGAAAAAATCAAAGTTTTGAATCCGGTGTTGTATTGCGTGTCAATTCATAAACCATGTGCCATGGAATCGGTACATTGAAAATCTCTTCCCAACTATTTTGCAGTCTATATGGCACAGCTGTACATTTTTGGTCCTTAATATGAAGCTGCTATATATTTTAATTATCACAATTTTCTTCAACCAATGTTGGACTTTAATGCAGAGCCGACAGACAAGTTCCTTACTTTTCCCCCTTCCACTTGCCTCTTCCATTTTTGTGGTAATGCTGCAATTAGTTGGTTGTAATTTTGGGTAGAGCAGACATTTCCATATATTTGACACAGCTGCATGTGTGACATAACTCCACCAGTCCTATGTATGATAAAATTTACAAAGATTTTATTTATTTCAAGATTAAGGGTTTACAGGGTAGCTTTCATTAGGTCTGGATGCCTTATATGGAATACAGTACATCAAAAGGAGTCTGTATTGAAAACATGCCCACGTCAGGGGAGACATCTGCTAGGCTGCTCAGTCCTGGCCCTGGGGGTCTGCCATCCTGTGGGTTGTCACCCTGGCTAACAAACCCCAAAACCAATAATGAATGTTTCACTAAGATCCTCAAGCTGAGTGGGGTGTGTTGGTTTGGAACGCTGCAGGGCGGTGGATCCCTAGGGACAGGATGGGGCGATCCAGCTATATTGTGTGCAAGTAAAAAGAGCTCAACAGTACTATTAGGCCTAAGATATGAATTATACTGAACAAAATATAAATGCAACATGCAACAATTTCAAAGATTTTCCTGAGTCCAAGGGAAAGGTGGGATGAAAATTGTTTTGGGAGAGAGTTGAGTTATATACCAGACTGGTGGAGGTTGGGTGTCACGCCCTGGCCATAGAGAGGGTTTTATTCTCTATTTTGGTGAGGCCAGGGTGTGACTAGGGTGGGCATTCTATGTCCTTTTTTCTATGTTTTGTATTTCTTTGTTTTGGCCGGGTATGGTTCTCAATCAGGGACAGCTGTATATCGTTGTCTCTGATTGGGAGCCATACTTAGGCAGCCTGTTTTCCTTTGGGTTTTGTGGGTGGTTACTTTCTGTTTAGTTCATGTTCCTGACAGAACTGTTTGGCTGTCGTTCTTGTTTTGTTGAAAGTGTTCTATTAAAAGTTAATGATGAGCACTCACCATGCTGCGCCTTGGTCTACTCCCTGCAGCAGCCGTTACATTGGGAATGCAGGTGGCTTGGGCTGGCTGGGCAGTCTGGCTGTAATTTGACATGGAGGATGTTTAATAAAGACAATCAAAAGTCTTTGTATTTTGTTAAGAGTTGTTTATTTGTTAGGCTATTGGTTAAATGTGCCACACAATATTGATTATTTAATTACATTTGATCTAGTTCAGTCTCATCAATCACTTAAACATTTTTAATAATGATCTCTTACTTAGCTTGATGACTGTGGGTTTGTTTGCTTCTAAATAGACACATTGAATTGTGTAGAAATGCAGGAAATGTGCTTTAGATGACCAAAAAATGTCCCCCCCTATTCCAACTAAACTACTGAAAGAGCTTCTTCCTGTGCTTGTTGAACATAATAAACAGCTCCCTAAACGGCTCTGGATGTGTACCAAACTCACAAAAAGTAGCAGTAAGTAGCAGTCTCCTGAAAAAGCACCCATTCCTCAATTTTTTTGGGGAAAAGCTGTTGCTCAGCAACTCACTGCCTTCCTGAAGACAAATAATGTATACGAAATGCTCCAGTCTGGTTTTAGACCCGATCATAATAAGGAGACCGCACTCGTGAAGGTGATACATTACCTTTTAATGTCGTCAGACCAAGGCTCTGCGTCTATTTTCGTGTTCCTAGTCCTTAGTGCCACTTTTGACACCATTGATCACCACATTCTTTTGGAGAGATTGGAAACTGTAATTGGTCTACGCGGACAAGTTCTTGCCTGGTTTAGATCTTATCTGTTGGAAAGATATCAGTTCGTATTTCTGGATGGTTTGTCCTCTGACAAATCAAAGGTAAGTTTTGGTGTTTCTCAAGGTTCCGTTCTAGGACCACTATTCTTTTCACTATATATGCTACCTTTTGATGATGTCATTTGGAAAACACGATGGATGTACAGTCGTCTCAAATAAAACTGAATGACCTCTGCTACTCTGGACCCTGATCTTTATTTTGACGTATCATATCAAAATATTTAAAGAGCAGTAAGGGCTTTATGAATACATTTGATTGATTGATTTATATAGAATGTTGTAGTATACTGTAGAATACTATTGTAAATACATAGTATAATATAGTATTTTTTATATGGGTGGCTCTGATTTGCCGTATCTATACAAGGATGTAGGGGATTGTTTTTCAGAACAGCGAAGCAGCTAGCTAGGGAGTGACGAGCTTTCATAAAAATTTCGGCCCACCTCATGATTAATATATTGTATGTAGTCTTGGGTGGTTTAATCTTATAGTACTCGACAGAGAGAGAGGTAAGAAGAGAGATGAGGGTGGTGAGGGTGAGTCACCGTCAAATCCTTCTGATCACAGGTTGTATAATGAAAGATGGAAAAAGAGGGTGATGACAAAAGAAGGCCCCTATGCTCAAGTGTCAATACGACTACACAATAAGGCAGTTATTTTGGGCTGAGTAAATAAAGATAATGTCATACTGTGCATAGCCTACTGTAAAGACACACACAGGTTAGATTTGTGGTCTAGCGAGCCCTCCCGGTTTGAAAAACTGTAATTATTGTGTGTTTGTGTGTGGAGATGTCTGCTGCTGTCTGTGGTGTATGAGTAATGTGCTTGCTGCATCCAGCTCATTCTGTTTTCAGAGTGATTTATCGTGGACGCCATAAGACATGAGCTCACCCTCTGTCATTACAATGGAAGGCATGGCCACTTGCTCACTTGGCACACAGCAGATCAGACACCGACCTCAGATAATTAAATTGGTAGCCAAAAGCAAAAGGCTTCAGCCGTCCAGTCACTAGGCCTGAATGCGTTTACCTGTGTGTGTGTGTGTGTGTGTGTGTGTGTGTGTGTGTGTGTGTGTGTGTGTGTGTGTGTGTGTGTGTGTGTGTGTGTGTGTGTGTGTGTGTGTGTGTGTGTGTGTTTTCAGCAAGCTTGTCTGGAGCTGAGCGCATAATGGGCAGGGCAATTACCCATCAACTAATGTTACATCTCTGTTTGTGTGTGTGTGTAATGTTTATCCAAATGAGAGAGAGAGAGGGGGGTATCAGTTCAGGTTCAACGAGTACGCATATGCACCTGTGTGTGGCTGTTTGAAGCCAAGAACAGCAAGAAAAAATGTTCTTGACCAACCAAAGGGGAAAAAACCCTATTTCAGGTTGTCTAGACTGGAACTTTTTCACTCAGGCCCACCTTCCAGCATTGGGGAACGTCAAGCGGCGTTGAGCTAGACGTTTCTAACAAGTTATAAATAGCTCTCTAAGGTATGCAATGACTGACATGACAAGATGAAAATTTATGATGCACTACCCAATTTCGAAATTGCACCTTGTGCATTCTACTATTACAACCTTCAAGAGTAAGTTGAAAGCCAGACTGAGTTCATTAAAAATACATCGTTTTTGATGGGGAGGGTGGGGCGCACAGTTTGGGGAACACTGGTCTAGACGATCAGTAACGACCTCAGACTGCTGCAATGAGAAGCATGACGAAGGTCTGGAGGTGAAAAGTTAACAATTTTATTACATTCAAATGTTCCATACAAACAATGCATACACACTATTTCATATTGCTTCAGACATAAGTTTTTTTTTTTTCTCTTAGAATAATTCCAGTTAAACAACTCTGTAACAAAATGCAAGTACAACATTTATGAAAATATAAATATCTCTAAACAGGTAAGTCAGTCCTGACCATACAAAGAATACCGTAGAAACATTCATTACCAGTATGTCAACTGTGTCGCAAACATGTACGTTTTTAAAAGTAATTCAAGTTACATGACATACAATAATAGCATATACTGGCTTCCAGATGGACACATTCAAATATACTCTTAAACTGGCATTCCAATATATTATAAGAGGACTTACTTAAACGTCTTCTTTAGCAAAGACAATACATTTTCTCTATAATTCTTCAACATAATCACAGTAAAACAATCAAACAATTCGGTCATGATGTAAGTTATACAAGCCTTATAACAAATTGACCATTGTCAACAGAACAAAACATCAAACTAGTATCGGAACTTTGGCAAATAGAATGTTTGCTTTGAGAGCAATGAAATATGTTAAAGCTTAATACTGCTTCTTAAGTTACCTTTGGGCCAGCGTCTCAACTGCTGAAAAGAAGTAAACATACAATTAGACAGAATAGCCCTTAAAATGTTTTAAGGAAGAAGAAAAAAATTCTCTCTCTCTCTCTCTCTCTCTCTCTCTCTCTCTCTCTCTCTCTCTCTCTCTCTCTCTCTCTCTCTCTCTCTCTCTCTCTCTCTCTCTCTCTCTCTCTCTCTCTCTCTCTCTCTCTCTCTCTCTCTCTCTCTCTCTCTCTCTCTCTCTCTCTCTCTCTCTCTCTCTCTCTCTCTCTCTAAAAAATAAAGGGAACACTTAAACAACACAATGTAACTCCAAGTCAATCACACTTCTGTGAAATCAAACTGTCCACTTAGGAAGCAACACTGATTGACAATAAATTTCACATGCTGTTGGGCAAATGGAATAGACAACAGGTGGAAATTATAGGCAATTAGCAAGACACCCCCAATAAAGGAGTGGTTCTGCAGGTGGTGACCACAGACCACGTCTCAGTTCCTATGCTTCCTGGCTGATGTTTTGGTCACTTTTGAATGCTGGCGGTGCTTTCACTCTAGTGGTAGCATGAGACGGAGTCTACAACCCACACAAGTGGCTCAGGTAGTGCAGCTCATCCAGGATGGCACATCAATGCGAGCTGTGGCAAGAAGATTTGCTGTGTCTGTCAGCGTAGTGTCCAGAGCAGGACCGCTACTTCCGCCTTTGTGCAAGGAGGAGCAGGAGGAGCACTGCCAGAGCCCTGCAAAATGACCTCCAGCAGACCACAAATGTGCATGTGTCTGCTCAAACGGTCAGAAACAGACTCCATGAGGGTGGTATGAGGGCCCGACGTCCACAGGTGGGGGTTGTGCTTACAGCCCAACACCGTGCAGGACGTTTGGCATTTGCCAGAGAACACCAAGATTGGCAAATTCGCCACTGGCGCCCTGTGCTCTTCACAGATGAAAGCAGGTTCACACTGAGCACATGTGACAGAGTCTGGAGACGCCGTGGAGAACATTCTGCTACCTGCAACATCCTCCAGCATGACCGGTTTGGCGGTGGATCAGTCAGCCATTAGGTACCGAGATGAGATTCTCAGACCCCTTGTGAGACCATATGCTGGTGCGGTTGGCCCTGGGTTCCTCCTAATGCAAGACAATGCTAGACCTCATGTGGCTGGAGTGTGTCAGCAGTTCCTGCAAGAGGAAGGCATTGATGCTATGGACTGGCCCGCCCGTTCCCCAGACCTGAATCCAACTGAGCACATCTGGGACATCATGTCTCGCTCCATCCACCAACGCCACGTTGCACCACAGACTGTCCAGGAGTTGGCGGATGCTTTAGTCCAGGTCTGGGAGGAGATCCCTCAGGAGACCATCCGCCACCTCATCAGGAGCATGCCCAGGCGTTGTAGGGAGGTCATACAGGCACGTGGAGGCCACACACACTACTGAGCCTCATTTTGACTTGTTTTAAGGACATTACATCAAAGTTGGATCAGCTTGTAGTGTGGTTTTCCACTTTAATTTTCCAGACCTCCATGGGTTGATAAATTGGATTTCCATTTATTATTTTTGTGTGATTTTGTTGTCAGCACATTCAACTATGTAAAGAAAAATGTATTTAATAAGATTATTTCATTCATTCAGATCTAGGATGTGTTGTTTAAGTGTTCCCTTTATTTCTTGAGCAGTATATTTATCATAAATAAATTCAACACTTCCACTAAAGTACCTTAACTCTCAATAATTGTTCTTTGATCATTTCAATCAATAAAATGTATGTTGTATGCTAGTATATTTATCTCTGCATATACTGTGTTTACAAATTCCCTGCATCTTCGTAATTCTCAGTAGTCTGCATGAAAATGAAATACATTTTAAAATCCAGGCACTCACTTTGATTGCATTAAGCAAAACATATATATATTTTTTAAGGAGTTGCACAAATTGCAGCAGCCAAAAGAGATTTATAGTTCTTATTTTTTTTGTACAGTACCAGTAGATGTAAATAAAACAAAAATACATATTTCTTAAGAAAAGCATGTATAAGGAAGAGTATTCAAGCTCACTGGAATGGCTTTGGATATGTAAATAGAGAAATGTAAATACCAACTTTGTTCTTCAAATGCAAAAGGACACAATGGCAAAACAATAGATTAAATATGTTGTTTTCTTTATATTTCTTCTAGTTTTCAAACCATGAAAACAACTTGAATTCTAACAGTCATCATGCAAAGAAAAAAACTAAAATGATACCATAAAGGTTGTAATACATGACTTGAGTGCAGCGTTATAGTAGCAGTCAGTTCGTACCCAGAGGACTGACATCTGCAGCTGTTTCAGGTGGCTGTAAACAAGAGTAAACTGCCCCCCCCGAGAAACATCATACATCCACCTCAATCCCACCTACCTAGCATCTTCGCCCATTGCTCCACTCTCCCACACTCTCACTGCAACAGTTCGCTATTTTTGGTGGGGGTGGTGGTCTTAGCCTCCCCAGAGTCAGACACGTTGATGGGGCTATCCCTGGAGAAGACCTCGGTGGACTCCCTCCACAAGCAGTCTGCAATGGTCTTGAAGGTGTGGTTGCCACACTTGGGCCTTATCTTTTGTGAGGCATTGTTGACGATCTGCCGACTGTTGGATGTGGCAATCTTGATCTTGAGCGCGGCATCCACCCTGTCCACCACCGTATAGGTGCCGATGCTGCCATCCTCAAAGCCAATGATGATGTTGAGTGCTCGCTGGGACAGGCAGAGGAAGGTGGGCGTCTTGTAGAGGGAGCATGTCCCGATGCTCTTTCCGTCTGCCAGACGCATCACGATCAGGTTGGACACCACGCCCGCCTCGTCATCCTCATCACTGTTCCGGAAGCAGACATAGACCAGGTAGCGCCCGTCCCTCGACAGCTTCTGCCGCCAGATGATACCGGCGGCGTGGACAAGCCTCAGCTTCCCGCTATGAAGATCCAACACGTTAATGTTCTCGTCACCTTTGGAGATGATGCCCAGTTTACCATTTGGTGAAATTTGGAACTCCTCCAGATTTTTTAGGAAGTTAGTAGGCAGCTGGACCCGTCTGCAGACAGACTCATCTGCCACACTCCATATAAACACAGTCTCTGTAGATGTGATGAATACAACAAAGTCTGGGCAGTCGGGAATGAGTTTGAAGTTGATAATGCTAATGCCATCGTCACAGACAAACTTCTTGGAAATACTGCCTGACCAGAGGCTAACAGCGAGCAGCTTGTTTTTGGTGATCCCCACTAGGAAGGTGTTTGCAGTGGTGATCAGTGCATTCTGTAGGGTCACCAGGATGTTGCACACCTTGTGTCCAGTGGCCAGCCTCCAGACTCGGGAGCAGTTCTGTTCACAGAGGGAAACCACAAACTGGTCATTGTGTGTCATCAGGAGCTGAGATATCTTCTGTCCGTTGATGCGAAAGATGTTTTCGCCAGTGGCCGTGTGCCAGATGTACTGGCTGCACTTGTCATCCGACGTCACCATGAGATCCCCAGAGGATGTCAGGACACAGTTTTCCACCAAGCCCTCATGCTTGAAGACAGTCTCTATGAAGCCTGTGCTGAAGTTCCACTTGTGGATGGCTTCAGAGCCGTCCATGGTGAACACAAAGTCCTCCCTGCCAGAAAGCTGTAAGCTCTGGATCCTCTTGCCTGTTTTGTCGTTGTTGGACATGGCTGTAATGATGTCAATGTCCCAGACTGATAGCACTCCACTGCTGGCCACAGACAGGAGCAGGTTGTGGTGGATGGATTTGATGAGTTTGATGATGGCCCCAGAGATATCAATCAGGCTGGCCATGCACTGCCCACTGTCCCTCCTCCACACAAATATGGATGACGTGTTCTCCATGGAGGCCACAATACTTTGGCCATTTTTTGAGAGGACTGCAGCCACGAATCGCTCAGCATGCTTGGCCTTGAACTTCTCTGCCATCTTCCACAACTTGGTGTCCAGGACCTCAATGCTCTTGTCTTTACAGATGAGGATGGAGTGCTGGTCTTCTGACAGCTCAATGCCTACAACCTCATTCTCATCCCCCCGGCAGTCATAATCTTCCATCAGTCTGGGGTTGGTGATCTCTTTGGTGTTCCACACCGACAGGCTCCCCTCATTATCGATCATCACCATCTGGTGACTGGTGTCCAGGACCAAGATGGACTTGACAAATCCCCCGGAGAACTCCGACGTGACCGTAGCTAGCTTGTCCCCAGTCCCCAGATGGAAGATGGACGTGGTGTTGAGGTACTGACCACAGAAGACGTACATTCCATCCGGGGAGCATTGGACGCAGGTGACCTCATACCAGCAGTGGAACTGGTAGAGGGGCCAGCCGTAGAGCAGATCGATGACATTGACATCTTTACTGGCCTCTAGCCAGGCCAAGGCATGATGGCTGGACAGGGTGAACCCATTGATGAAGGCCACCCCTCCTGTGATACCACAGTGCTTGGAGCTCTTGATGTCCACTTCGGACAGCAAGCAAGACTTATGGTTGTCATATATGAGTAGCGTGTTCTTGGTGGTTGCCACAACCAGGTACTTCTCATCGCTGGTTAGCCTGATTCCCAGGACAACTGAATGGGCCGTGTCTATCTGCCGGAGGAGCTGCCTGCTCTCCACATCCCATGTGCTCACAGACCCATCCTCCAGGGCCACGAGTACGATGTTGGGGGCTAGGGTGGGCAGGATCTCCACGATCTGCATGTAGCTGGAGCACAGCGGCAGCCTTTCAGGGCTGTAGGTGACATCCATGGAGGAGTGGAGGGGCACAATGGAGCAGTATTTGGGGCCGTCCTTGTCGCATTCCAGGAGAAGGTGTTGGAGCTTGGGTAAAGAGGTGACCACAGGGAGGAGCCTCTGCTGCAGCTCTGCGGACAGGGACGCCGGGTTCTTCATCACTTTGATCTTGATGCTGCGCAGCGTGGTGGCTAAAAACTTGAGTTCTTTCTCCTGGGAGTAGTTGTAGGCTACATCTATGTCGGTCAGTGCCTTCTCAAACTGCCCTATCTTGATCATTGTGTAGAGCCAGCTGAAGTTCATGATAACGCCGTACATGAGGTCGTCCATGCGGCCGCTCTGAGTTAGATGGTAGAGGAGCTCCGTCATCTTCCTGTGGTTGACAAAGAAGATATCAGGCTCCAGGAGGTTGCACTGGAACACCCAGGGCTGCTCGGGGGTCTGCCTGTCATATGAGTACTTCTCGGCGGATGCTTCTTTGTGGGACGGCTGCTGGGAGTGTGGATTCTTGTGTTGGGAGATGTTAAGCGAGGCAAAGTGGTTGTTGTCACAGTGGAAGATCTTTTTCCTGCCTCCCGACCATGCCCCCAGGAAGTATTCGGCCAGGAGGCTGTGCATCTGGTGCACATCCTCCTCATTGCTAAGATACAGCTTCTGGGCGATGAGTTGCAGGTGTCTGTTGGCCCACACCATCAGGGTAACATTATGCACCTGCCTTTCCAGCAGGTAACCCTCCAGTTCCTCTTTCAGCCTCGCCACCAGGTCATAAGAGATCCTCAGCGGGTTTTTTAGATTTGAACTCACCATGATATCTCCCAACACACTGTTATCCAATGACAGAATATCTTCCAGCTCTACCTCCGTTAACCCCACATTGGCCATGGTGATGTATCCCAGTGCCCTGAACACGAACCGCTGCCCCAGCTTGTTCTCCACAGAGTAGAAGAGCTGCTCGATGCTCTCGTGCACGGTGGAGCACAGTGACCGGTCGTCCACATCCTTGTGCGAGCGCCAATGCACCACCTCCTGGTAAATGAGGTTGACAAACATGGGAAGCGTGCACTTGGCCAGAGCTTCATTGACGTAGATCTGCTGTCCCGAAGTCACCTTTCTCTTCAACCCCAGCAGCTGCTGCTTCAGTATCTGACTACAGGCCTTACGGTCTCGCTGCACCAGCTCTACGTAGCGCCCTTCATCATGAATCAAACAGCGGAGCTTCTGGAGGATTCCGTGTTTGTTGGGTAAAGTGGAGACCACGATGCGGACAGTGCGAGGCAGGTGGGTGGGGAGCCACCACAGCTTGCGGGCCTCGTCGGCCTCAGAGAGCTGCTCCAGGGCATCCAAGATGATGACCAGGGGCCGATGGAAAGAGGGCTCCCCCAGCAGGTTGACTAGCAGCTCCCTCATCTCCTGGATCTTGTTCGGCAAGAAGTGGATCAGGCAACGGTAGTTGATGGCTATCTGCTCACAGATGCTCTGGAGGAGGGTGCGCAGGTTTGTGGCGAACTCGGAGGAGCCCACAAAGCGGACAATGACAACCGGGTCTGTCTCAGGGCCCATCTCCGTTTGGAGCCACGTGTAGGCCTGGAAACAACAAAGAGAGAGAAAATGGATTTTGTAACTTTCCCAAGGTTGGGTGTCTTTCATGAAAGAGCTCTGTGACACACCACAGAGAACAGAGACCAGACCATGTTTTCAATAATGGAATGCATTTATAAAAACAGTTTTCAAAGTCTCAAAACATCTCAAAGTGCTCTCCATTTTGAGGAAATGGTTAACCTCTCTAGGGCCAGCGGGGCACCACAGAGAACAGAGACCAGACCATGTTTTCAATAATGGAATGCATTTATAAAAACAGTTTTCAAAGTCTCAAAACATCTCAAAGTGCTCTCCATTTTGAGGAAATGGTTAACCTCTCTAGGGCCAGCGGGACTGGGCAGGAGTTACTGGGCAGGAGTAGTAACCAGATTAAATCGGGTACGTTTTTTATCCGGCCGTGTAAATACTGCCCCCTAGCCCTAACAGGTTATCTAACTTGAGAAAGGACTTCTGTGAAAGGTGTAACTACACTGCTCAAAAAAATAAAGGGAACACTTAACCTCTTATGGCTAGGGGGCAGTATTTTCACGGCCGGATAAAAAACGTACCCGATTTAATCTGATTATTACTCCTGCCCAGAAACTACAATATGCATATAATTATTAGCTTTGGATAGAAAACACTCCAAAGTTTCTAAAACTGCTTGAATGGTGTCTGAGTATAACAAAACTCATTTGGCAGGCCAAAACCTGAGAAGATTCCGAACAGGAAGCGCCCTCTCTGACAAGATCTTGTTCTTCTTGTCTCTGTTTATTGAAGACTGAGGATCTTTGCTGTAACGTGACACTTCCTACGGCTCCCATAGGCTCTCAGAGCCCGGGAAAAAGCTGAATGATATTGAGGCAGCCCCAGGCTGAAACACATTTGCGCTTTTGGCAAGTGGCCGATCAGAGGATAATGGGCTTAGGCGCGTGCACGAGTCGACCCCGTGCTTTATTTTCTTTCGTCTATTTACCTAAACGCAGATTCCCGGTCGGAATATTATCGCTTTTTTACGAAGAAAATGGCATAAAAATTGATTTTAAACAGCGGTTGACATGCTTCAAAGTAAGGTAATGGAATATTTAGAATTTTTTGTCACGAAATGCGCCATGCTCGTAACCCTTATTTACCCTTTCGGATAGTGTCTTGAACGCACGAACAAAACGCTGCTGTTTGGATATAACTATGGATTATTTGGGACCAAATCAACATTTTTTATTGAAGTAGAAGTCCTGGGAGTGCATTCTGACGAAGAACACCAAAGGTAATAACATTTTTCTTATAGTAAATCTGCCAGACAAGGCTCCGCTGATAGCCAGGAGTAGCAGTGGAAAGGTGTTGGGACTGCTGTTGGGATTCTGCTGTTTGGACAGCTTTATATAGGCCCTAACAGTTTGTGGGTACCGTTTGTCACCGTTATAGTGCAATTAATGTATTGTTTATTGTTCTGTTGTGTAGAGGCTTTGCTGGCATGCATCAAAAGTTTGGGGTCACATTTCCTTGCTTGGTTAAACAACACAATGTAACTCCAAGTCAATCACACTTCTGTGTAATCAAACTGTCCACTTAGGAAGCAACACTGATTGACAATAAATTTCACATGCTGTTGTGCAAATGGAATAGACAACAGGTGGAAATTATAGGCAATTAGCAAGACACCCCCAATAAAGGAGTGGTTCTGCAGGTGGTGACCACAGACCACTTCTCAGTTCCTATGCTTCCTGGCTGATGTTTTGGTCACTTTTGAATGCTGGCGGTGCTTTCACTCTAGTGGTAGCATGAGACGGAGTCTACAACCCACACAAGTGGCTCAGGTAGTGCAGCTCATCCAGGATGGCACATCAATGCGAGCTGTGGCAAGAAGATTTGCTGTGTCTGTCAGCGTAGTGTCCAGAGCATGGAGGCGCTACCAGGAGATAGGCCAGTACATCAGGAGACGTGGAGGAGGCCGTAGGAGGGCAACAACCCAGCAGCAGGACCGCTACCTCCGCCTTTGTGCAAGGAGGAGCAGGAGGAGCACTGCCAGAGCCCTGCAAAATGACCTCCAGCAGGCCACAAATGTGCATGTGTCTGCTCAAACGGTCAGAAACAGACTCCATGAGGGTGGTATGAGGGCCCGACATCCACAGGTGGGGGTTGTGCTTACAGCCCAACACCGTGCAGGACGTTTGGCATTTGCCAGAGAACACCAAGATTGGCAAATTCGCCACTGGCGCCCTGTGCTCTTCACAGATGAAAGCAGGTTCACACTGAGCACATGTGACAGAGTCTGGAGACGCCGTGGAGAACGTTCTGCTGCCTGCAACATCCTCCAGCATGACCGGTTTGGCGTTGGGTCAGTCATGGTGTGGGGTGGCATTTCTTTGGGGGGCCGCACAGCCCTCCATGTGCTCCCCAGAGGTAGCCTGACTGCCATTAGGTACCGAGATGAGATCCTCAGACCCCTTGTGAGACCATATGCTGGTGCGGTTGGCCCTGGGTTCCTCCTAATGCAAGACAATGCTAGACCTCATGTGGCTGGAGTGTGTCAGCAGTTCCTGCAAGAGGAAGGCATTGATGCTATGGACTGGCCCGCCCGTTCCCCAGACCTGAATCCAACTGAGCACATCTGGGACATCATGTCTCGCTCCATCCACCAACGCCACGTTGCACCACAGACTGTCCAGGAGTTGGCGGATGCTTTAGTCCAGGTCTGGGAGGAGATCCCTCAGGAGACCATCCGCCACCTCATCAGGAGCATGCCCAGGCGTTGTAGGGAGGTCATACAGGCACGTGGAGGCCACACACACTACTGAGCCTCATTTTGACTTAGCTATAAGCTAAGCTAAGCTATACAGTTAGCATTAGCATCATCTAATATCGATAATAACATTCTAAATATCCCCTTACCTTTGATTATCTCCATCAGAAGGCGCTGCCAGGGATCCCAGGTCCAGAACAAATGTGGTTTCTTTTGACAAAGTTCATAATTTATGTCCAAATAGTTAGCGTTCAGTAGGCTCCCACAAAATGAGGTGGGCAGTGTAAAGTCACGCCGAAAAGCTAAAAAAAAACTAGTAAATAATCTATTTACGTTTGTTCAAACATGTCAAACGTTGTTTAGCATTAATCTTTTGGTCCATTTTTAACGTGAAACATCAGTAAACATAAGTAACATTTTCACACAACCTATCAAGTGTCTAGAATAAACGATTATGACAAAGACACTCTTCTCAGATTTATGCGCAGGCGCAAAAAATGAAGTGATGACGTGTCAACTTCTAAGCATTCTAATTCGGTCTGTATTCATCACAGATGCTTCAAACAACTTTATAAAGATCGTTGACATCTAGTGGAAGCCTTAGGAGTTGCGAACTGAATCCTTTCTCACTATGGTATCTATAAAACAATGACACTAAATAGTACAGTCACAAAATTCAAAAAATTTTTTATCTATTTTTCACAGGTTTTTGCCTGCAATATGAGTTTTGTTATACTTACAGACACCATTCAGACTGTTTTAGAAAATTCAGAGTGTTTTCTATCCAAACCTGAACAATAATATGCATATTCTAGCTTCTGAGTTGGTGTAGGAGGCAGTTAAAAATGGGCACATATTTTTTTCCAAAATTCTCAATACTGCCCCCTAGCCCAAACAGGTTAAGGACATTACATCAAAGTTGGATCAGCCTGTAGTGTGGTTTTCCACTTTAATTTTGAGTGTGACTCCAAATCCAGACCTCCATGGGTTGATAAATTGGATTTCCATTGATTATTTTTGTGTGATTTTGTTGTCAGCACATTCAACTATGTAAAGAAAAAAGTATTTAATAAGATTATTTCTTTCATTCAGATCTAGGATGTGTTGTTTAAGTGTTCCCTTTATTTTTTGAGCAGTATATTTATCATTGAAATAAAACTTAAAGATCTGAAATATTTGGAGAAGAAAAATATCCCAAAATTCTAAACAGTTTCAGATAATTCCCTATTATGGCAGAAAATGTTGGATCATGACATGATAGTTTTTTACTAGGATCTCAACGTATGGCGGAATGGAGATAATCAGAACAGATGGACAATATTGAGGTGATGGCCTATGGAATGTTGTCCCACTCCTCTTCAATGGCTGTGAGAAATTGCTGGATATTGGCAGGAACTGGAAAAGCTGTCGTACACTTTGATCCACCGCATCCAAAAATTACTCAATAGGTGACATTTCTGGTGAGTATGCAGGCCATGGAAGAACCGGGACATTTTCATCTTACAGGAATTGTATACAGATCCTTGCTGCATGCGGCTGTGCATTATCATGCTGAAATGTGATGTGATGCACGTGATGGCGACGAATGATAATGGGCCTCAGGATTTTGTCATGGTATCTCTGTGCATTCAAATTTACATTTAAGTCATTTAGCAGACGCTCTTATCCAGGTACGGAGGTGCCGTTCCCCTCACAGCTCCGTAGGCAAGCACCATGGACTTGTAGCGGATGCGAGCTTCAACTGGAAGCCAGTGGAGAGAGCGGAGGAGCGGGGTGACGTGAGAGAACTTGGGAAGGTTGAACACCAGACGGGCTGCGGCGTTCTGGATGAGTTGTAGGGGTTTAATGGCACAGGCAGGGAGCCCAGCCAACAGCGAGTTGCAGTAATCCAGACGGGAGATGACAAGTGCCTGGACTAGGACCTGCGACGCTTCCTGTGTGAGGCAGGGTCGTACTCTGCGAATGTTGTAGAGCATGAACCTACAGGATCGGGTCACCGCCTTGATGTTAGTGGAGAACGACAGGGTGTTGTCCAGGGTCACGCCAAGGTTCTTAGCACTCTGGGAGGAGGACACAAGGGAGTTGTCAACCGTGATGGTGAGATCATTGCCATGTATTTGTGTTTGATGTCCGTAGCTTATGCCTTCCCATACCATAACCCACCGCCACCATGGGGCATTCTGTTTACAACACTGACATCAGCAAATCGCTTGCCCACTCGCGCAATACTGCCATCTTCCCAGTACAGTTGAAACCGCGATTCATCCATAAAGAGCACACTTCTCCAAAATGTGATTGGCCATCAAAGGTGAACATTTTCCGACTGGATTTGGTTACGACGCCAAATTGCAATCATGCCAAGACCCTGGTGAGGACGACAAGCACGCAGATGAGCTTCCCTGAGACGGTTTCTGACAGTTTGTGCAGAAATGATTTGGTTGTGCAAGCCCACGTTGGAGGCACCTTATGGTAGATAAATTAACATTTCATTATTTGGCAACAGGTAAGGTGGATATTCCTGCAGCCAGCATGCCAATTGCACGCTCCCCCAAAACTTGACACATCTGTGGCATTGTATTGTGTGACAAAACTGCACATTTTAGTGTGGCCTTTTATTGTCCCCAGCACAAGATGCACCTGTATAATGATTATTCCGTTTAATCAGCTTCTTGGTATGCCACACATGTCAGGTGAATGGATTATCTTGGCAAAGGAGAAATGCTCACTAACAAGGATGTAAACAAATTTGTGCCAAACATTTTTGAGAATGACCTTTTGGGGCCTTTGGAAAATGTCTGGGATCTTTTATTTCAGCTCATGATACATGGGACCAACACTTTAAATGTTGCGAATAAATTAAGTATTTTTTGCAGAATTGCCAGAATATTACCAGCTTTTTGAAACAATCTGAATTTGTCATGTTTTTTAACATTAAATAAGAATGACAGAAAGTGTGTGACTCGCAGCATGGATATAATAAAGTAAAACAAAAAGATAAAGAAAAAAATTGGTATATGTGAAGGAGCTTTGCGTTTTAAAACTCCAACCAATATCTGCGATGTAAAGTGGCCCTCGCCGTAAAATGTTCTCGAGGAGACACAGAGAAATCTATAAGAAATCAAGATAATGGCATTAATTTACCAAATAATTAATATCTGGTTATCTTGCAGACAGATTAGAGGGGTGGTGTTATGGGACAGTCAGATTACTTTCTGATCAAGTCATATGAAAAACAAACCGATTTTAGATATTCAAGTTTGTCCGCCTTATGAATATTGAAGATTTTGTTCTACCTTTTTTTTCTTCAGTACAACTGATAATATCACAAAATGATGTCTGGTGGGAAAAGTAATGACATTATGAATATGTAAACCAACGTCAGAGAGACCGTGATAAATGTTGTGGTATTTCTACGACTTATGGCTCTGTCAACAAGAACAACTCTCTAAAGACAAAGAAATCATGGCTTGTGGATTAGTGCACAAAATATTAGCTCTGTGATCTTGATTCCGTGCAGGATGTGTAGGCCACACACACTACTGAGCCTCCACGTGCCTGTATGACCTCACTACAACGCCTAGATGCCAAATACCATTTGTCCATCAAATTTGCCACCAATGCTCATTATAGGACACAAAAATGCACTCTATACTCCTCTGTAAACTGGCCATCTCTGTATACCCGACACAAGACCCACTGATTGATGCTTATTTATAAAACCCTCTTAGGCCTCACTCTCCCCTATCTGAGATACCGATTGCAGCCCCATCCTCCATATACAACACCCGTTCTGCCAGTCACATTCTGTTAAAGGTCCCCAAAGCACACACATCCCTGGGTTGCTCCTCTTTTCAGTTCGCTGCAGCTAGCGACTGGAACAAGCTGCAAAAAACTATCAAACTGGACAGTATTACCTTCATCTCTACATTCAAAGACTCAATCACACTCCTACTGACACTTGTGGCTGCTTCACGTGACACATTGTTGTCTCTATCGTTTTTGCCCTTTGTGCTGTTGTCTGTGCCCAACAATGTTTGTACCATGTTTGTGGTGCTACCATGTTGTGCTGCTGCCATATTGTGTTGCTACCGTGTTGTTGTCATGTTGTGTTGCTACCATGCTGTGTTGTCATGTGTTGATGCCATGCTGTAATTTTGTCTTAGGTCTTTCTGTAGTGTTGTGGTGTCTCTCTTGTCATAATGTATGTTTTGCCCTACATTTTTATTTTTAATTCCAGTCCCCCGTCCCTTATCATTATATATAAGAAATTGTTCTTAACTGACTTGCCTAGTTAAATAAAGGTAAAACAAAATTCCAACAATAAATTGTTTAAAATCTGATAACATTCAGTATCAAGAATATGCAAATGTAGAGAAAATTAGAAGGGGGGCTGAACTCAGTTTGTAGAACTAATACATTATTCAAGAGATTCAATCCTGTGAACATTTTAAGCTTTGCCAAGGCCATCAGCTAAACAGAAAAACAACAAGTGAAAGAATAAGATAGAAGCAGCCTGGTCCCAGATCTGTTTGTGCTTTTGCCTACTCCATTGTCATTGTCAAGCCAAACATGTTTTGCATGACAATTCCATAAGGAAATGGCAAGAGAGCAGAAACCGACTGGCGCCCAGGCTAAGATAAAAACACCCAATGACTTTCCCATAATGAAAGATATTTTATGAATCAGCGCTGCTCCCTGTTTCCCTTGTTTCATCCATATTCATAGTTTAATTCCAGAAATTAACGAAGGCCCCCTGCTGTGATTCCTAGAATCATTAAACATAATTTGACACATTCGGAGCAGTTCTTGAGGCTCTGAGATAAGCTACAGAAGTGTGGGTGTGTGAGAGTGTGTGAGAGAGCCAATGTGTGTGTGTGTGTGTGTGTGCGTGTGTGTGCCTGTATGTGGGACAAATATGTATGTGCATATGTGAGTTGGTTTGTGTATCTCTGTGTGTGTGACGTGTGTGAGCAAATATGTGAGCACGTGTGTGTGTGGAGTGCATGGCAACTCCAAGGAGTGTACGGCAGGTCTCAGAGCGCATCATGGCAGAATTAGCGGTAGTGCCAAAAATTTGTGAGTCTGCTCAGGGCGATATGCTGTGTCAACAGACCCATCATTCCATACCTGCCTCCATTCCCCCATCACTCCTCTTATCCAAAAACACAGACCACCTCCCCACTCATCCTGGCAATGTATAACTCCTGAAGGCCACAGAAGCAGCAAGACAAAGCAAATAAAGAAAAACCGGGGCATCCCACTTTAATATCTAGCACTGATCTCTAATACAACTGCTGGAGTTATGTATTTGAAGCAACGATCTGAACAATCTATTTCACCTATGATAAATTTGTGTCAACCGTGATATATTAGAGGTGAAATAATCTTACTGTGTGTGTACACAACTATGATAGTGTAGCCTACCACAGTCCTGTAACTCCTATCATCCCTCTCCTCTCCACCGTTGTTCTGTCTCAATCTATAAACAGCATGTTTCATCCCTGTTTCCGCAGCACTCATCTTGCCTGCCTTTCAGTGAATTATGATAGAAATATTTAACACAATGGAGCAGCAGAATGACACTGTGAGAGTTTGGCTTTGTGCCCAAATATGTGTGGCTTAGTCAAGCGTTGCTCCGTGCCTGTATTTCATAAAGTAAATCACTTTATCTTACAAGAAGGCAATTTCATGGCATCCATTATAAAGGTTGAAGAGAGAAGCAGGGTAGAGCCCCCCCCCCCGGGTGACTGCACTGTGGGCTCCCTGCAACATGACCCTAATGGGCCCGACTGGCTGGGCAGCCAGATGGCCCAGCAACAGACAGGCCAGTGAGTGAACACTGACTTGACACACACACACGTATGGGCACACAGGCATACAGGCACATATCCATGCATACACAAACATAGGACTCGTATGTAGCAAACAAACACATACAGATGGATAATGCATGTGTAGTGAGCACACGCACACACTTGCATACTCTCGCACACAGAAGGAGGCACACACACAGATGGACACACTCACACGGACAAACACAGAGAGAATGAATGACTTTTGTGCTAGCTAAAGCCATCATTTTATTTCTTAATCAACATTTATCTAAACCAGGAAGTCCCATTAAGTCCCAAAGACCAAAAGTCACCTCCCCACAGTACATTGGCATGACTCTCACCTGTTTGGCCACCTCCGCTAGCAACAGTGTCTTCCCTGTGCATGGCCCGCCGTAAACAACCAGAGGGCTCATCCTACTCTCCTTAGACGGTAGCAGATACTCCTGCACCAGGTCCAGTGTCTCACTCTTATAATCGTAGAACGCAGAGAAGTTCTTACACAGGGACAGGTGCTGGAGGATCTCATCATACAGGGGGTCCGTCTCTGTGTCAAAGTTCTGCTGGACCGTGGCCTGGATGATGTCCACCATATCCTCGTAGAACTGTTTACACAAGCCTTCGACGTAGTGGCTCTCCACCTCCTGGGAGTAGCCTAGCTTCATGTCGCAGTGTGTCACAGAGGAGTAGACGCGGAGGTTTGACGAGGCCACCAATGTTGGGATAAACTCATCCCGCACTTTTAAGAGACGTTCGTAGGCTTCCTGGTTACGCATGACACGGTCCTCAGCGACGACAATGTCCATGTACTTGGCCATCTCCTGGAGCTTGGCATGTCGGTCGAAGTTGGAGATCTTGCGGATGTAGCAGACACACTTCTTGAGGAAAGCTGGTGTTTGTTTGCCCAAAGCGAAGTCCAGTTCATCCTCCAAGGCTGAAAAATGGGAGAAAAACAAACATACAATCAATCAATTCAAAGTTTGAAAGTTTTGTCCATAAAGAAATTTGCTATATAATGTTTCAGAGGAGTTAGGCTAACCTGGCGCTTCCGATGCCATTATATAAAACCCACGGATGATCTGGAGTCCTAATATTGGTCAAAGTTATTTGAAAATGTGTTCCTGAAGTAGCCAGGCTACTAACATACCTACCCCTTTTCTACGTAGCTTGAAAAGGCGAGTACTGGGTGCTGTTGTGTGCTCCGACGCTTGTCTTCAAAACAGACACATTTTGAGGTTTGCAAGTCTTTTAGTAAAGCTGCACAGATTCTGGCAGTCCTTTTTAGCCTGTCATTCATTGACTATAGCTATACTGTACTGTCCACAGAAGCAATCAATCAATCAGATTCCAAACTCTCCACCATGGCCAAGACCAAAGAGCTCTCCAAGGATGTCAGGGACAAGATTGCAGACCTACACAAGGCTGGAATGGGCTACAAGACCATCGCCAAGTAGCTTGGTGAGAAGGTGACAACATTTGGTGCGATTATTCGCAAATGGAAGAAACACAAAAGAACTGTCAATATCCCTCGGCCTGGGGCTCCATGCAAGATCTCACCTCGTGGAGATGCTATGATCATGAGAACGGTGAGGAATCAGCCCAGAACTACACAGGAGGATCTTGTCAATGATCTCAAGGCAGCTGGGACCATAGTCACCAAGAAAACAATTGGTAACACACTATGCCATGAAGGACTGAAATCCTGCAGCGCCCACAAGGTCCCCCTGCTCAAGAAAACATATACATGCACAGGACAGGGGACAGGACAACTTCACCGCATCATTTGACGGGGCCATGTACTGTCAAATCTTGGGTGAGAACTTCCTTCCCTCAGCCAGGGCATTGAAAATGGGTCGTGGATGGATATTCCAGCATGACAATGACCCAAAACACACGGTCAAGGCAACAAAGAAGTGGCTCAAGAAGAAGCACATTAAGGTCCTGGAGTGGCCTAGCCAGTCTCCAGACCTTAATCCTATAGAAAATCTGTGGAGGGAGCTAAAGGTTCGAGTTGCCAAATGTCAGCCTTGAAACCTTAATGACTTGGAGAAGATCTGCAAAGAGGAGTGGGACAAAATCCCTCCTGAGATGTGTGCAAACCTGGTGGCCAACTACAAGAAACATCTGACCTCTGTGATTGCCAACAAGGGTTTTGCCACCAAGGGTTTTGCCACCAAGTACTAAGTCATGTTTTGCAGAGGGGTCAAATACTTATTTCCCTCATTATAATGCAAATCCTTTTGTAACATTTTTGACATGCGCTTTTATGGATTTCTTTGTTGTTATTCTGTCTCTCACTGTTCAAATAAACCTACCATTAAAATTATAGACTGAACATTTCTTTGTAAGTGGGCAAACGTACAAAATCAGCAGGGG
Organism: Salmo trutta; assembly: GCF_901001165.1. Taxonomy (NCBI): domain Eukaryota; kingdom Metazoa; phylum Chordata; class Actinopteri; order Salmoniformes; family Salmonidae; genus Salmo; species Salmo trutta. Next base: position 35,293,495 of record NC_042961.1, read on the forward strand.
ATCAAATACTTTTTTCCCCCACTGTATAGGGAGGAGGTCAGAGACCTGGCTGGGTTGTGCCAGGACAAAAACCTCTCCCTCAAGGTGATCAAGACAAACCAGATGATTGTGGTCTACAGGAAAAGGAGGACTGAGCACTCCCCCATTCTCATCGACCGGGCTGCAGTGATGCAGTTTGAGAACTTCAAGTTCCTTGATGTCCACATCACCAACAAACTAACATGGTCCAAAATCACTAAGATAGTCATGAAGAGGGCACGACAAATCCCCCTCAGGAGACTGAAAAGATTTGGCATGGGTCCACAGATCCTCAAAAGGTTCTACAGCTGCACCATCAAGTTGCATCACTGCCTGGTATGGCAACTGCTCGACCCCAGACCGCAAGGCACGACAGAGGGTAGTGCGTACGGTCCAGTACATCACTGGGGCCAAGCTTCCTGCCATCCAGGACCTCTATACCAGGCGGTGTCAGAGGAAGGCACTAAAAATTGTCAAAGACTCCAGCCACCCTAGTCATAGATTGCTCTCTCTGCTACCACATGGCAAGTGGTACCGGAGCGCCAAGTCTAGATCCAAAAGGCTTCTTAACAGCTCCTACCCCCAATTCATAAGACTCCTGAACAGCTAATCAAAAGGCTATCCAGACCCCTCTTTTATGCTGCTGCTACTCTCTGTTTATTATCTATGCATGGTCACTTTAACTCTACCTACATGTACATAATTACCTCAATTACCTCGACTAACCAGTGCCCCGGCACATTGATTCTGTACTGGTACCCCATGTACTGTACAGTCGTGGCCAAAAGTTTTGAGAATGACACAAATATACATTTTCACAAAGTCTGCTGCCTCAGTTTGTATGATGACAATTTGCATATACTCCAGAATTTAATGAAGAGTGATCAGATGCATTGGAATTAATTGCAATGTCCCTCTTTGCCATGCAAATAACTGAATCCCCAAAAAACAATTCCACTACATTTCAGCCCTGCCACAAAAGGACCAGCTGACATCATGTCAGAGATTCTCTCGTTAACCTCTATGGGACCGGCGGGACGAATTCGTCCCACCTACGTAACAGCCAGTTGAATCCTGTGGTGCGATTTTCAAAACGTTTGAAATACTATTACTTCAATTTCTCAAACATATGACTATTTTACAGCTATTTAAAGACAAGACTCTCGTTAATCTAACCACACTGTCCGATTTCAAAAAGGCTTTACAACGAAAGCAAAACATTAGATTATGTCAGCAGAGTACCCTGCCAGAAATAATCAGACACCCATTTTTCAAGCTAGCATATGTCACAAAAACCCAGAAGACAGCTAAATGCAGCACTAACCTTTGATGATCTTCATCAGATGACACACCTAGGACATTATGTTATACAATACATGCATGTCTGTTCAATCAAGTTCATATTTATATCAAAAAACAGCTTTTTACATTAGCATGTGACGTTCAGAAAAATCATACCCCCCGCAAACTTCCGGGGAATTTACTAACAATTTACTAAATTACTCACGATAAACGTTCACAAAAAGCATAACAATTATTTTAAGAATTATAGATACATTACTCCTCTATGCACTCGATATGTCCGATTTTAAAATAGCTTTTCGGATGAAGCACATTTTGCAATATTCTAAGTACATAGCCCAGCCATCACGGGCTAGCTATTTAGACACCCACCCAGTTTAGCCTTCACCAATATCACATTTCCTATAAGAAAAATGGTCTTACCTTTCCTGTTCTTCGTCAGAATGCACTCCCAGGACTTCTACTTCAATAACAAATGTAGGTTTGGTCCCAAATAATCCATAGTTATGTTCCATCAGCGACGTTTTGTTCGTGCGTTCTAGACACTATCAGAATGGTAAATCACGGTCTCGCGCATCGCAAACCGTGATAAAAAATTTCTAAATATTCCATTACCGTACTTCGAAGCATGTCAACCGCTGTTTAAAATCAATTTTTATGCCAATATTCTCGTAAAAAAGCGATAATATTCCGACCGGGAATCTGCAATTAGCTAAACAGACGAAGGAAAATACTGCACGGGGTCGAATCAGGCACGCGCCTAATTCCATTGTCCTCTGATGGGCCACTTGGAAAAGAAGATAATGTGTTTCAGCCTGAGGCTGCCTTGTCATCGTTCATGTTTTTCCCGGGCTCTGAGAGCCTATTGGAGCCCTAGGAATTGTCACATTACAGCTAAGATCCTGACTCTTCAATAAACAGAAGCAAGAACAACAACACCTTGTCAGACAGGGTACTTCCTGCATGAAACCTTCTCAGGTTTTTGCCTGCCATAGGAGTTCTGTTATACTCACAGACACCATTCAAACAGTTTTAGAAACTTTTAGGTGTTTTCTATCCATTTATAATAAGTATATGCATATTCTAGTTACTGGGTAGGATTAGTAACCAGATTAAATCGGGTACGTTTTTTATCCGGCCGTGTAAATACTGCCCCCTAGCCCCAACAAGTTAAACTGCTGCACCACTCGGGAGCCCCCAAAAATGATAGTGCCCAATTAGATCAGTGCTTATTAGACTAGCCCAAATAGAGTGACTTTTAGTCCAATTAGACCCAATTTGGAAGACTTTTGGAGCACTCTAGGGCATACATGCTTTAAATTGTAAACACAGAGGGTGACAACGAATATTCAGATAAATCTGTTTAGGGTTATTTCTGGGCTGTATAAGAAGGCTTATCTGTATTTTTCTTTAAACCGAAGACGCTCTGATGGTACATTCGTATTGGCTCATGAAGAAAACTGATTGCTACCATGAAATAATCATAATAATTAATTACTTAACTGATTTAACTAAAGCCTGAGAACTACTCTCCCAGTTAAATGTTCTCGGCACAATTAATGGACCCACAAACATATATTGGTTATACAGTATACCTCAATTAACATTATTATGTAAGCAAGAGAACACCACAGAACTGAATAACACAAGATACAACACCCTAGTAGAAGAAGAAGAAGAAGAAGGAAAAAGCTAAGAAGAAAACAGATGAAGAAGAACATTGAATAAACACAGAAGAAGGAGAAGAAGAGAAGACAGGAGTAGCCTACATACCAGAGCAGAGGAATTTCTTGGCTTGAGGGGGCTTCATGGTGCCCTTCTCCTGGAGCTGCAGGACAGACCTACGGAAGATCCTCTTGATCTCGTCAGACACGTTCCTCCACGCCTTGTCGTTCTTCATCTTGGCTGCACTACTCGACTCCATCTGTAGAAGAGAGGGAGAGAAAGGGAGTTTTTAATTTTGAAATTGGCACACAGTTCTGCTTTTTTGAACATACACTATACAGAAGTATATGGACACATCTTCAAATTGGTGGATTCGGCTATTTCAGCCACACTCGTTACTGACAGGTGTATAAAATCGAGCACACAGCCATGCAATCTCCATAGACAAACATTGACAGTAGAATGGCTTTACTGAAGAGCTCAGTGACTTTCAACGTGGCACTATAATAAGAGTCCACCTTTCCAACAAGACAGTTTGTCAAATTTCGGCCATGTTAGAGCTGCCCCGGTCAACTGTAAGTGCTGTTATTGTGAATTGGAAACGTTGCCACATTCACTGCCACACACTCGGTTGCCACATTCACTACCGAGTTCCAAACTGCCTCTTGAAGCAACGTCATCACAAGAACTGTTCGTCGAGATCTTCATGAAAAGGGTTTCCATGGCCTAGCAGCCGCACACAAGCCTAATATCACCATGTGCAATAGCAAGTGTCGGCTGGAGTGGTGTAAAGCTAGCTGACTCTGAAGCAGTGGAAACGCGTTCTCTGGAGTGATGAATCACGCTTCACCATCTGGCAGTCCGACGGACGAATATGGGTTTGTCAGATGCCAGGAGAACGGCTACTTGCCTGAATGTATAGTTCCAACTGAAATTTGGTGGAGGAGGAATCATGGTCTGGGGCTGTTTTTTGTGGATCGGCTAGGCCCCTTAGTTCCAGTGAAGGGAAATCTTAACAGTACAGCATACAATGACATTTTAGATGATTCTGTGCTTCCAACTTTGTGGCAAAAGTTTAGGGAAAGACCTGTCCTGTTTCAGCATGACAATGCCCCCGTGCACAAAGTGAAGTCCATACAGAAATGGTTTGTTGAGATCGGTGTGGAAGAACTTGACTGGCCTGCACAGAGCCCTGACCTCAACTCCATAGAACACCTTTGGGATGAATTGGAAAGAGAACCAGGCCTAATCGCCCAACATCAGTGCCTGATGTCGTGGACGAATCAGAATTAGTTGGGTAACATAGATAATTAAGATGTTTTATTAGTATAATATGCTTATTTGAGGTACTTGTCATTAGAAAGTGTCCATTGGACTCTGGTGTCTTTTCAGTTGCACGTCTCCCTTAGCTGGGGCTCAGACACTTGGGGCCCAGAGAGGGGAGAGGTCAGACTTGTTGTCATGGGAATGTGTCTTTACCTATTTCTTAAACCATGTGAAGGGATGCGTGATTAATGGGGAACCAATGACTTGTCTCCACAATGTCTGTGAGCAAGTCACTCCCTCCTTTTCTTTATTGTGGGGAGGATTATGGCAGTAAATGGACCCTTGTATGTCCTCTCTTAGATCTCACACTTATCTTGTGATAATATTTGGCCTGGAGGCTCACTCCCTCCAGTGAGCCTGTCCAGGAGTGGGGTCAAGAGGGGGTTTGCTTGAGATGGGAGTATCTAGAGTTGACAATTGATATATGACATTGGATGAAATAGTTCTGTTCAATACCGTACCAGGGAGGGACGGTTCTAAGGAGAACAGATACTGGGCTATACCATTAATCCTGTTGACATAGCAGTTACTGTCTGATGTGTTTTATTGATATCTGTCATACAAAACTTAACCTTTGTGAACTGTTACTAAGTATCTGTGGTTTGTCAATGTACGTTGAAGGGGGTATCGTTGCTATAAAAGATCCCTGTAGCAATTCTGTAATCACCTTCCTGGTTCATTCGAGAGAATGCATTAGTGGGGTCAAGAACTTTTGCAAAAGTATCTTAAGTATTAAAGATGTAGTTTAACTCGGACTGGTGTGTTTGTAACTCCTCATTTGGTAATGCGGAAATTAGCCACCACACTGACCTCACTAATGCTCGTGGCTGAATAGAAGCAAGTCCCCGCAGCAATGTTCCAACATCTAGTGGAATGCCTTCCCAGAAGAGTCAACGCTGTTATAGCAGCAAAGGGGGGACCAACTCCATATTAATTCCCATACATTTGGAATGAGATGTTCGATGTGCAGTTGTCCACATACTCCTTGTTATGTAGTGTATATAGTAGATTAAAGAATACATAGCTATCTCAATTGGTAAGCTATTGATGTTGGTTTTGGATGATAGTTTTAACAAAGCCAGAGACCTATAGAAGTTAGCAAAAGGAAGAAAGTTGAGTTGGTAAATAGTAGAAACTGTTGGAGTTGTTTTAGTCCACGGCAAACCGATGCAAAGTAGTGCATTATCTCCACAAGCTGAACTGGACCACAGAGACACACTATAGTGGAAATGCAATCTATACCTGCTGATCCTATTGTGTTTGTTTTTGTGTGGAGAGAGGAAGTCAATGATATTCATGAGAGAAGATTCCAGGATGCCAACCCTGCTGTTTTTCTCATTTCCCTTCAATCTCCATCCAAGAGGAAGAGCTGCATTGAGTGACAAAAGCCATATGTTTAGCTAGCTTTCACAGCATGCTAACCTAGCACACAGTGACACAGGCACTAACATTTAGTTAGACAAAGCAGCTGTAGTTACATGGTGACTGTTACACAGGTATACACAAACGTTTAGCTAGCCACGACAGCATATGTAATATGCTTACCTTAAAACTAACTTGCCTAGCACTGTAGTTAAATGGATCGGTGGATATCTGCAGATATGTTTACTGCTAGTCCCAACTCACAGTAAGATTACCAAGCTTTTGAGTCTTTTAAGAAAATAAAGGGGGCATCTTTATTGCTCTCATAAACTTTCCACGAGGCCAACAAATTCTAATGGGTGCAGAAAGTTGCAGTTTAAAAGTTTTGTATAAAAAAAGGGTTGATAGTTGTTGACAAATGACTTTTACTAGCTAATTTTACTGCTGCTTTAAAAAGCTTTTTGTGACTGTGAACCCAAGGACATGTGTTCAAGCATAACAGTTGGCTTAGACAAAAACACAGCAGAAAAGTTCTCTATTCCAATGTGAATATGATATTGAAGAAAGTTTTGGCTGTACGTAAGGATGTTTCAGTATCTTGGGTAAGTCTAAACTGAGACCTACTCAGTTAGTCTTTGCCATGATCCAAGTGAAACTGGCCACGGCCCACTCAACTACCGTTCCAGAACAACTGGGTTAGGATCTTGGCATAACGTTCTATTGGTTTAAGGTCAAAGGGTTCAGGGTTCATCTTACTGAGTTTTTGTAGTTCAGGCTTTGGGTTTAAAGTAGTAGGGTTTGGTGTGGCAGGGTTTGAGGTAGAATGGTTCAAATGTTACTGAGTTCTGGTAGTGCTTCAACATCTGGGCTTTGGGTTTGAGGTAGTAGGCTGGTGGCACGGCATTCTCGTCTCGGCAGTACCACTCCTCCAGGATGTGTGTGTCTAGCCCTGCCTCCACCGCCGCATCCAGGATCATCTCAAACTCTGGAGCTTCCACTTCCCCTGGAACGCGGATACTGCCATACTTCTCCCCCACCAGCCCCTATGAGTAAGGAAAGAACAAGGAATGGTAGGAGGAAAGAAAGATGGAGAGAGGTAGAACGGTCATCATCATCACCACTTGACTTTCTATTATCATTGGTTTCAAGGTTCATAGTTAGTCTCAAAGATACTCCGAGATTGAGTGTATGATTATGACTTTCTGCACAGCCTTTTGCCTTGAAGTGCTTATTGTGTGAAGGCATCCAGGCAAACAGGGAGACAATTACGGTATTTCATTAGTGTGTCTTGTGTGTACCGGTCTGCTCTGTCACCCGAGGCTTGGAGTTCATCATTTTTTCTGTTTTCTTTTCTTCCTTTTAGAATGTGAATTCACAGTACACGGCTAGACTGAAAGGCAAACAACTGGGCAAAGTAAATGGTCATGGCGAAGTGCTGAGTGTATCAGAAATGTATTGCTTTTGCTATTCATTTGTCTGTGGTCTTTGTCAGTGTGTGGGTAGCTGCTTTGAATGTAAATTAATTGTATGGAATGGAATAATGGAGTATGGATATGCCTGTTGGTACAGAGTGGAAGACAGCTTGGTGATTAAGAGCATTGGGCCAGTAACCGAAGATTAAAGGTGTACTGTTGTTATGTATAGCATAATCTTCATCATTATCATCTTCAACAGCAACACAGCCATTATCACGATCATCACCATGGTCTCCCTATAATAGTATGGCCAGGGATACAAAAGTATTTAAAGCCACACTGCTCACACATGCTTGATAGAATAAAAATGTTTTATTTAATCTTACTTTCAAACTCTCAAGCTGTCGGCAAAGGCACATCAATGCCAGAATGCGACTTTGCGAGCCTGGCATAGTGTAAGATCAGCTCTATCTCTGACAAATGCCTTTTTGAGGGAAAAAACGAATCGATATCAAATTGGTGGCTTTTCTATGTGTTGTCCATATATGTGACTTATTGTACAATCAAGTCTTTTTGATGAAAAAGACTGACCAAGATCAAATTAGTGGCTTGTATTTGGGTTTGTGTCTTGTCTTTTCTTGGGGAAACAAGTTGGAGGTACAGCAAAAGACAAATTAATAGGGTTTGCTAGCTATTTTTTCTAGCCAAACCAATTTTGATTCGGGGCCTGCTGAACAAAATGGAGGCAGTTCCCCTGAAATTGCTTGGCAAGAGATCTGAGGGAGAGAGTTGAGGTATGTCAGCTGTTTCAAGACATGAAAAAAAGTGACAGTCGTACATAGATGCTGACCGAGATCACAACAAACTCCCTGACATAAAGGGAATGGAAAGTTTCAAAAAACAGGTTGAGATGAGATACATTCTCCTTATTAGGAACTAATGACAGTTCCAATCAAAACCCTCCATCAGCTGTTTTCTTTAACAGAGCCAGAGTACGGCAGAGCTTTTTGTGGGAACTGCAGATCAGTTTGTCATTGGGGGATGGAGACATCTGGAAAAGAGCTGAACTAAGCCTAGACAGAGTGAGAGAGATGGAAAGAGAGAGAATGAGATAGAAGGAGAGAGAGAGGGAGAGTCATTCTCTGAGCTGCTGACAAAGTCTCTGTCAGCTTGCCTTGCAGGGACAGCAGGAAAGGACAGGATGGGTGAGTGACTGCAATTGTGTGTCTGTGTCATTGGTGGGTGGGTGGATTGATGTGTGAGAGAGATTAGAGAAAGTTTACACATACAATGTCAGCAAAAACACTACAGCAAATATTACAATATATTACAGTCCACAAAAACACTACAATAAAAACTGCAGTATACTGCAATCTGCAAAAACACTACATTAATTACTATAGTATATACTCAAGTTTTATGTTACTACAGTATTTATGCTATAGTTATCTGTAAATACCACAGCACACTACAGTATATACTATAGTATTCGCTGTAGTGTTTTTGCAGACTTTAGTCCTCAAGAACAATACAGTGAATACTACAGTTAAGTCTGCAAAAACACTACAGTGAATACTACAGTAAAGTCCACACAACCACTACAGTGAATACCATAGTATTTTTTCATGTGGGTTGGCCCTTTATGTACTGTACTGTCCTGTCACACACACTTGCACAGATGCCAGATGCAATCCCCTCTTCCTTTCTCCGTCCCCCTCTCTCTTCCCCCGCTGTCGCTCACTTGTACCTATCTCTATGTACATTGGCTTCAGAAAGTATTCACATCCTTGATTCTTTCCACATTTTGTTGTGCTACAGCCTGAATTTAAAATTAATTCAATTAAAGAAGAAAACATGTCACCGGCCTTCACAAAATACTCCATAATGTCAAAATTAGTATAATCTTTAAAAAAATGAGTCAATAAGTATTCAAACCCTTTGTTGTGGCAAGCCTAAATAACTTAAGGAGTAAAAATATGCTTTACAAGTCACACAATAAGTTGCATGGACTCACTCTGAGTACAATACTAGAGTTTAACATGTTTTTTCAATGACTAAAACCAAAGGTGTTTTTCCAATGCCTCGCAAAGGGCAACTATTGGTAAAAAAACAGACATTGAATATCCGTTTGAGCATGGAGAAGTTATTTATTACACTTTGGATGGTGTATCAATACTCCCAGTCACTACAAAAATATAGGTGTCCTTCCTAACTCAGTTGCCAGAGAGGAAGGAAACCAGTCAGGGATATCTCCATGAGGCCAATGGTGACTTTAAATAGTTACAGAGTTTAACCTATTGGGGATAGGGGGCAGTATTTGCACGGCTGGATAAAAAACATACCCGATTTAAACTGGTTACTACTCTTGCCCAGAAACGAGAATATGCATATAATTAGTAGATGTGGATAGAAAACACTCTAAAGTTTCTAAAACTGTTTGAATGGTGTCTGTGAGTATAACAGAACTCATATGGCAGGCCAAAACCTGAGAAGATTCCATACAGGAAGTGCCCTGTCTGACAATTTGTTGCATCTCTGTTGAAAATACAGCATCTCTGCTGTAACGTGACATTTTCTAAGGCTTCCATTGGCTCTCAGAAGGCGCCAGAAAGTGTAATGGGGTGTCTGCTGTCTCTGGGCGAAGAACAGCAGGAGAATTTGTGAGTGGTCGACCTGGGGACAGTGACACTGGAGATGCACGTTCATGAGAATTCTCAATTTTTTTCTTTCAGCCTTTGAATGAATACAACGTCGCCCGGTTGGAATATTATCGCTATTTTACGAGAAAAATAGCATAAAAATTGATTTTAAACAGCGTTTGACATGTTTCGAAGTACGGTAATGGAATATTTTGAAATGTTTTGTCACAAAATGCACTCGCGCGTCACCCTTCGGATAGTGACCTGAATGCACAAACAAAACAGAGCTATTTGAATATAACTATGGATTAATTGGAACCAAAACAACATTTTTTGTTGAAGTAAAAGTCCTGGGAGTGCATTCTGATGAAGAACAGCGAAGGTAATCCAATTTTTCTAATAGTAATTCTGAGTTTAGGTTGTCCCAAACTTGGTGGGTGTGAAAATAGCTAGCCGTGATGGCCGGGCTATGTACTCAGCATATTGCAAAATGTGCTTTTGCCAAAAAGCTATTTTAAAATCTGACACCGCGATTGCAGAAAGGAGTTCTGTATCTATAATTCTTAAAATAATTATGTATTTTGTGAACGTTTATCGTGAGTAATTTAGTAAATTCACCGGAAGTTTGCAGTGGGTATGCTAGTTCTGAACATCACATGCTAATGTAAAAAGCTGGTTTTTGATATAAATATGAACTTGATTGAACAAAACATGCATGTATTGTATAACATAATGTCCTAGGAGTGTCATCTGATGAAGATCATCAAAGGTTAGTGCTGTATTTAGCTGTGGTTTTGGTTTTTGTGACATTATATGCTAGCTTGAAAAATGGGTGTGTGATTATTTTTGGCAGGGTACTCTCCTGACATAATCTAATGTTTTGCTTTCGCTGTAAAGCCTTTTTGAAATCGGACAATGTGGTTAGAGTAATGAGAGTCTTGTCTTTAAAATGGTGTAAAATAGTCATATGTTTGAGAAATTGAAGTTATAGAATTTTTGAGGTATGCGTGTGTGTTTCCGTGTGTGCATACACTCCACAGTGTGTATTCATGAGTGTGTGTGTCTGTTATTGGCCAGGTTCAGCTAGGGATCAAGTGGTTAAACAGATCCTCCTGGGTTGATATTAATGCATGCAGAGAGCCACACAGGACTTTTCATTTCTGAAGAAGAGTCACATCTTTGGTAAAAGCATCATCTCAACCCCTTACCTTGGTGGCTATTACAATTTGAGAGGGGGCAGAGGGAAAAATATCAAACAGAGAGAGGGAGGGGAATATGGAAGAAAGCAGAGATGAAGTGATAGAGATATGTAGAGAGGGGCAAGGAGAGGGAGAGAGAGAACAGAAAGAGAGAGAGAGATGAGGGTAAGGGGAAAAGGACAGAGACAGAGTGGTTGTGGCGGCAGAGAGATCAAGATAAAAGATATGTAAATGAAAAGAGAAGGGGTAAAAAGGTAGACAGAAGGAGCCCATGGGGCAAGGCCCCTATCCACTATCCTACCACCTCTCTCTCTGATCTCTGACCCAAACTACAATCTCATCCCTTCCATCAAAAAGACTTACTCACATTTACAGCTGAAGTCGGAAGTTTACATACACATAGATTGGAGTCATTAAAACTCGTTTTTCAACCACTCCACAAAGTCGGTTAGGACATCTACTTTGTGCATGACAGAAGTAATATTTCCAACAACTGTTTACAGACAGATTATTTCACGTATAACTCACTGTATCGCAATTCCAGTGGGTCAGAGGTTTACATACACTAAGTTGACTGTGCCTTTAAACAGCTTGCAAAATTCCAGAAAATGATGTCATGGCTGTAGAAGCTTCTAATAGGAAAATTGACATCATTTAAGTCAATTGGAGGTGTACCTGTGGATGTATTTCAAGGCCTACCTTCAAACGCAGTGCCTCTTTGCTTGACATAATGGGGAAATCAAAAGAAATCAGCAAAGGCCTCAGAAAAAAAATTGTAGACCTCCACAAGTCTGGTTCGTCCTTGGGAGCAGTTTCCAAACGCCTGAAGGTACCACGTTCATCTGTACAAAGAATAATATGCAAGCATAAACACCATGGGACACGCAGCCGTCATACCGCTCAGGAAGGAGACGTGTTCTGTCTCCGAAAGATGAACGTGCTTTGGTGCAAAAAGTGCAAATCAATCACAGAACAGCAGCAAAGGACCGTGTGAAGATGCTGGAGGAAACAGGTAACAAAGTATCTATATCAGGTTACGTCCTATATCGACGTAACCTGAAAGGCCGCTCAGCAAGGAAGAAGCCAATAATGCTCTAAAACCACAATAGAAAAGCCAGACTATGGTTTGCAACTGCACATGGGGACAAAGATCGTACTTTTTGGAGAAATATCCTCTGGTCTGATGAAACAAAAATAGAACTGTTTGGAACTAGCATTCCCACCGAACACTTCCGGTGAATTTACTAAATTACTCACGATAAACGTTCACAAAAAACATAACAATTATTTTAAGAATTATAGATACAGAACTCCTATATGCACTCGCTATGTCCGATTTTAAAATAGCTTTTCGGTGAAAGCACATTTTGCAATATTCTGAGTAGATAGCCCGGCCATCACAGGCTAGCTATTTTGACACCCACCAAGTGTGGTACTCACCAAAGTCAGATTTACTGTAAGAAAAATGTTATTACCTTTGCTGTTCTTCATCAGAATGCACTCCCAGGACTTCGACTTCAATAACAAATGTTGGTTTGGTCCCAAATAATCCATTGTTATATCCAAATAGCGGCGTTTTGTTCGTGCGTTCAAGACACTATCCGAAAGGGTAAATAAGGGTGACGAGCACGACGCATTTCGTGACAAAAAATTTGTAAATATTCCATTACCGTACTTCGAAGCATGTCAACCGCTGTTTAAAATAAATTTTTATGCCATTTTTCTCGTAAAAAAGCGATAATATTCTGACCGGGAAATCGTTTTTTATTACAAAGAAAGCGAAAGTAAAAGCATGGGATCCTCTCATGCACGAGCCTCAGTCTGATGGCCCTCTGATAGAGCACTTGCCAAAAGCGCTAATGTGTTTCAGCCTGGGGCTGGAATTACATCATTCAGCTTTTTCCCCGCCTTCTGAGAGCCTATGGGAGCCGTAGGAAGTGTCACGTAACAGCAGAGATCCCCTGTTTTGGATAGAGATGATCAAGGAGGCCAAGAAATGGTCAGACAGGCCACTTCCTGTAAGGAATCTTCTCAGGTTTTTGCCTGCCATATAAGTTCTGTTATACTCATAGACACCATTCAAACAGTTTTAGAAACTTTAGGGTGTTTTCTATCCAAAGCCAATAATGATATGCATATTCTATTTACTGGGCAGGAGTAGTAACCAGATTAAATCGGGTACGTTTTTTATCCGGCCGTGCAAATACTGCCCCCTATCCCCAACAGGTTAAGTGTATGTAAACTTCTGACCCACTAGGAATGTAATGAAAGAAATACAAGCTGAAATAAATCATTCTCTCTACTAATATTCTGATATTTCACATTCTTAAAAAAAGTGTTGATCATAACTGACCTAAGACAGGGAATGTTTACTAGGATTAAATGTCTGGAATTGTGAAAAACTGAGTTTAAATGTATTTGGCAAGGTCTATGTAAACTTCTGACTTCAATTGTATATATTCTTGAGTTAATTCGAGATATGGTAACTCGTTAAATAACTTTTCCCGTGGTGCCCCAAGTTCCGAATGAGTTAATTGTTACATGATTAATTTAATCTAGTAATAATTAAACATAGTAGGTAATTATTCGATATATAACAGTCATCACATTAATGAGAGTCACGTCACAACAACAGTAAAATTTAATTCTCAGCAGGGTGTAATGGACAGGGCGGTTATATGAAGGCTTATAAAGACTTATTAAAATTCTTATTATACCCACAACAAAACATGGACCTGCGGAGGTCTGGAGGCACTCCTCTAGTAGCTTCATCCTGAGATGCTGCAGGTCCGGACTGTCCCACTCCTCTGGGTCCATCCCCCAGTACAGGTCTACCACCTGCAGAGGAGAGATTGTAATACATTACATAAATAATCTGTATATTACATATACAGTATGAATTCAGTGTCCCGTTCACAAGGTCCTTGGATTTAGATCCTAGATCGTTCTCTTTGGCAAATACCAGTAATCATTTGGACCAGGGTTTTGCTTTGTTTTCACCACAGTTATAGTGGAGATCATGTTCACATAGACATACAGCTCACAATCCGATTCAGACAATCATATTGCACATGAACAGGCCAATAGAAGAAGAGTGAAAAGAATAGCTAGGTGTTTCCACTCCATCATGAACATTGAGTGCAAAGGTTGCCAATCTCCTATGTTGACGTGAGATATAGAGAACAGTAGAGTTAGAGCACAAAAAAAGCAGGAGATTGACCACTCGAAACCTGACAGATCTGATTGCCGTTATTTGTGTCACACCAGAGGATTAGTAAATTACCCCTGAACTGATTAGGGCGGGTGAAGTGGAGGACTGAATGTACCCCTCGAAGACATATGTGTCCATAGCCTCCGTCTCCGCCTGTGACAGGGGATACACGTGACTCCTGGGTAGTGCGGCGTCTACCAGGAGATTTATCACACAATCCCCCCGACGATGGGGTGGTAATTGAGTCGCCTTCTTTTTGGAGAAGGCGAGAGCCAAGTCGGAATATTCGTGGGGCATGCGCACGGTGGAGACCTGGTCTGGACTTTCCACCGTAGTAGCACCAACGGAGACCCCTAAACACCTCCCCGAGCACTCTCGCAACCACCCCGTGAGAGCCCTCCGTTGCCATGAAAGAGTGAAGCCATGACAAGCTAACCAGGGTAGTCCTAGCACTACAGGAAACACAGGAGAGTCAATGGGGAAGAGACTGATTCTCTCCTTGTGACCCCCTGCATCACCATGCCCAGAGGAGCGGTGGCCTCCCTAATCAACCCTGACCCTAATGGTCGACTGTCTAAGGCGTGAACTGGGACGGGCATAGCCACTGGAACAATGGGGATCCCTAAACTATGGGCGAATGATCTGTCTATATATTCCCAGCCGCGCCTGAATCGACGAGCGCCTTATGCTGGGAACGCGGGGAAAACTCAGGTCAAGTAACATACAAAAACATGTGTGCAACAGAGGGCTCTGGGTGAGAATGGTGCCGGCTCACCTGGGGTGACGCCAGAGTGCCCTGCCTGCTGCCTTGACCCCCAGAGGAACCAACCCGGCACCGACAGGCAGTGTGACCTCTGCGGCCACAGATGGTGCACGAGACGGAACCTCCTCCGGTCTCCCTGAGCGCAGCACCTCCCAGCTCCATGGGCATCGGAGCGGTGGTGATGGGGGATGGAACCGACAGACCCCGCTCTGGATGTCCGCGTATAGCCAGAAGGTTATCCAGCCGAATGGACAGGTCCACCAGCTGGTCGAAGGTGAGGGTGATATCCCTGCTGGCCAACTCCCAACTCCCGCTGCTCTACCCTCGGGTGGGTGGTCGAAGACTCCCCGGAAGCGGCGGGTGAACTCCTCCAAATGGTCCAGCGCCGCATCAACTTCTCCCCACATGGCGTTGGCCCACTCCAGGGCTTTCCCCGAGAGGCACGAGACGAGGGCGGACAGCCTCTCACGGCCCGAAGGAGCCAGGTGGACGGTTCCCAGGTAGAGATCCAGCTGCAACAGGAAACCCTGGCAGCGTGCAGCTGTCCCATCGTACTCCCTTGGGAAGGGCGAGATGAATCCCACTGGTTGCAGGGGGGGGCGAGTAGTGGAGACCCCGGTGGTGCTGGTGGAGGTGCTGTAGGAACTCCCTGTCTCTCCCAGCAGTCCATGGTTTGGATGACGCGGTCCATGGCGGCGCGGAGATGGTGGAGCATTGCCTCGTGCTCCCGGACGTGCTCCTCGACCCCTATACCAGGGGCACCTGCTCCTGCTGACTCCATATTTGTGGTGAGGAATTCAGGGCGCCAGGTGTGTGGGAAAGCAAGACAAAACAAATGGAAAATGAAAGGTGGATCAGCGATGGCTAGAAGACCGGTGACGTCGACCGCTGAGCGCGGCCTGAACAAGGAGAGGAACCGACTTTCGCGGAAGTTGTGACACGTACTTTGGTGCGAAAAGTGCAAATCAATCCCAGAACAGCAGCAAAGAACCTTGTGAAGATGCTGGAGGAAACAGGTACCAAAGTATCTATATCCACAGTAAAATTAGTCCTATTTTGACATAACCTGAAAGGCCGCTCAGCAAGGAAGAAGCCACTGGTCCATAACTGCCATTAAAAAAGCCAGACTACGGTTTGCATCTGCACATGGGGACAAATATTGTACTTTTTGGGGAAATGTCCTCTGGTCTGATGAAACAAAAATAGAACTGTTTGGCCATAATGACCATTGTTATGTTTGGAGGAAAAAGGGGGAGGCTTGCAAGCCGAAGAACACCATCCCAACCATGAAGCATGGGGGTGGTAGCATGATGTTGTGGGGGTGCTTTGCTGCAGGAGGGACTGGTGCACTTCACAAAATAGATGGCATCATGAGGAAGGGAAATTACGTGGATATATTGAAGGAACGTCCCAAGACATCAGTCAGGAAGTTAAAGCTTGGTCGCAAATGGGTCTTCCAAATGGACAATGACCCCAACCATACTTCCAAAGTTGTGGCAACATGGCTTAAGGACAACACAGTCAAGATATTGGAGTGGCCATCACAAAGCCTTGATCTCAATCCTATAGAAAATTGGTGGGCAGAACTGAAAAAGCATATGCAAGCAAGGAGGCCTACAAAACCAGTTACACCAGCTCTGTCAGGAGGAATGGGCCAAAATTCACCCAACTTATTGTGGGAAGCTTGTGGAAGGCTACCTGAAATGTTTGACCCAAGTTAAACAATTTAAAGTCAATGCTACCAATTACTAATTGAGTGTATGTAAACTTCTGACCCACTGGGAATGTGATGAAAGAAATAAAAGCTGAAATAAATCACTCTATCAATCAAATTTCAATTAAATGTATTTACAAAGCCCTTCTTACATCAGCTGATGCCACAAGTGCTGTACAGAAAACCAGCCTAAAACCCCAAACAGCAAGCAATGCAGGTGTAGAAGCACGTTGGCTAGGAAAAACTCCATTGAAAGGCCAGGCTATGAGGGGTGTCAAGGCCCCTTCTGGCTGTGCCGGATGGAGATTATAACAGAACATGGCCAAGATGTTCTCTACTATTATTCTGACAGTGGTGATCCTAACTGACCTAAGAAAGGGCATTTTTACTAGGATTAAATGTCAGGAATTGTGAAAAACTGAGTTTAAATGTCTTTGGCTAAGGTGTATGTAAACTTCTGACTTCAACTGTATGTATGCCTCTTGTCCAGATGGGACAGGGCAGTGTGGTGGCGATTGCATCATCTGTGGATCTATTGGGGCGGTAAGCAAATTGAAGTGGGTCTAGGGTGGCAGGTAAGATGGAGGTGATATGATCCTTGTCTTGTCTAGCACTTCATGACAGAGGTGAGTGATAGTCTTTTAGTTCAATTACCTTTGCTTTCTTAGGTACAGGGACAATGGTGGTCATCTTGAAGCATGTGGCAATTACAGACTGGGATAGGGAGAGATTGAATACATCTGTAAACACACCAGCCAGCTGGTCTGCACATGCTCTGAGGACGCGGCTAGCTATACTATCTGGGCCGGCAGACTTGGGAGGGTTAACGCGCTTAAATGTCTTACTCAAGTCGGCCACGGAGGAGGAGAGCCCACAGTCCTTGATAGCGGGCCGCGTCAGTGGTACTGTATTATCCTCAAAGTGAGTGAAAAAGGTGTTCAGCCTGTCCAGAAGCAAGACGTGGCTGGTTTTCCTTTTATAATCCGTTATTGTCTGTAGACCCTGCCACATACGTCTCGTGTCTGAGCTGTTGAACTGGGACTCAACTTTGTCCCTATATCGACGTTTAGCCTGCTTGATTGCTTTGCGGAGGGAATAACTACACTGTTTGTACTTTTCCATATTCTTAGTCTTCTTGCCCTGGTTAAATGCGGTGCTTCGCACTTTCAGTTTTGGGCGAATGCTCCCATCTATCCATGATTTCTGGTTGGGGTAGGTTTTAATAGTCACAGTGGTTACAACATCTCCTATGCACTTCCTGATAAACTTATTTACCGTATTGGTATATGTGTCAATATTATTTCCTGAAGCTACTCTGAACATATCCCAGTCCGCGTGCTCAAAACAATCTTGAAGCGTGGATTCCGATTGGTCAGACCAGTGTTGAATAGTCCTCACCACGGGTGCTACCTGTTCGAGTTTCTGCCTATAGGAGGGGAGAAGCAAGATGGAATTGTGAGATATTCTAGGTCGGGTTAACAGAAGGACTTGAGTTCCTGTATGTTATCACAGTTACATCATAAATTGTTAATCATAAAACATATACCTCCAACCTTCTGCTGCTTCCCAGAGAGATGTTTGTTCCTGTCGATGCGATGTACTGAGAACCCAACTGGCTTTTCAGAGTCAGACAGTATATCTCGATGAGAGAGCCATGTTTCCGTGAAGCAGAGTATGTTACAGTCCCTGGTGTCTCTCTGAAAAGCAACTCTCGCTTTGAGGTCATCAACTTTATTATCCAGAGATTGTACATTAGCGAGTAAAATACTCAGAAGCGGTGGGTGGTGTGCACACTTGCTAAGTCGAACCAGAAGACCGCCTCGGTCTAATGTAGCAGGCGTAAAAGAAACGCCTGAGCAGCGTTTGTTTTTTTCCTCATCGGGACCAGAAGAAAATTATCTGGGGACGTTTTCTTCTGCTACTGTTAAACCAATCCAGTAAATGTGGAGGAGGAGTTAAGATGGAGTGTTAAGATGGAGCCATTCCTATGGGGGAAATGTCCGGATGTTGTTAGGGGGTGGCTTGTGATTGGCATTGTCAGGACAAGGAAATAGGGTGGAGAGTAAAATGGATGTGAGTTCTTAGGTGTTTTCAAATTGACCTTCAATTTCATCTTAGTGTTGAGTACTCGTTGAAGGTGGAACAGGGGGAAGAGGCCAGAATGATTTAACAGTCCATACATCTTCGGCCGTTGTAGGAAAGATGCAATCACTAAAACACTCGTAAGCCTGAGTTCCATTGTTATGAGGAAACCTGTCCCAGTGTTTTAGTAGCTGGGTCTGGTCTACTTAGTTCATTGACTGTAATGTAACCAGAAACAATTAGGGAGTGGGGTGTCTTGCTTTGTCTTCTGTCAGTTCTATCACCTGGAGAGCTGGGCCAGGGCTCACTGGCACAGAGCAGTAAAGTGTGGCAGCCTACAAGAACCGTCGGATGTAGCGCCCATTCATTGTTGGTAAAAAGCCCTAATTTAACTAAAAAGGTTTTCGGTGGAAATTTAGATTTGAGTGGTTTTGGATACGTTAAAGCCTGTACTTTATTGAAATTCTAAAATATTGTATGATTGCTAAAGGAAAATAGTTAATTTCCAAGGTTCTTGACATTCCCAATAGAGCTCGCCAGTTTGTAGTCCTAAATAACGGAAAATGAAACCTCTTGTTCGTTCAGCCATTCCTGTGGGGGAAATTAATGGGAAAAGAAAGGGCTTTTGGGGTAAACAGTAAAAATAAGTTCTGAGGTTAACACAGGCCAAGAATATCTTATACGTTTTGTTCTATGAGATAATATCAGTCAGTTAACATGACCTCTATGAATAATGAAGCCTTTATGTGCTTGTTTTGAATACAGAAATGCAAAAAATGATGTGAAGTTAGCTGATGAAGATGATCTTATAGAACAAAGTGTTTAAGATCTAGTAAGCTTATGTTTACTACAGACCTTATTTTCAGTAAAAAAAAACTTTTGCTTTGGCCAATGAGCCATGGCAGAGTTACTGCCTACAAAAACATTACATTGCTATTGCTTTCAATTAGCTAGCTAGTTAGTAATGCAGAAGTATATAGTTGTCATTTACAATCAACAATATAGTGGTCGGATTTTTATTTTGTCAAAAAGTAACGGAGCGAACATTAACGTTAGTCCATTCATAACGAGTTTCACACTTTTCCGCAATGTAAGGTTGCTTGAACATTGGTTATTAATTTGCCAAAATGACATGAAAAATAATCAAATTATATTTACAGTATTGCAGTAATTTCAGCAGTTCAGATTTATTTTGATTTTAAGTAGCAATTAAACAATATCCTATCTTAAACTTGTTTGGAAGCGAAACGCATCTTGCTATCATTCGCTGTGTCATTTTAAGCAGCAACCCATTTCTAGCTATGGCCGCTTGTCTTCTTTCCCCCTCAACTTTCTAAAAGCATTCGATAGTTGTAGATGAATTGTCTACCAATACAGTTACACCAATCCACTGCTTTGAAATCTTTGAGTGGGTGTGAACAAGTGCACAGGGGAGTAGGTGCGCTAGTAGTAACGCGCACACACTTCCTTCCCTCTTTCTAATCAGTCATCAAAACATCTCATCTTTGAAGCTGACTTATATCTATTTGCTTTTGATTCAGCGGAATAGTTATTACTATGAGCAAAATTGCCAATATGCTCTGAATTACCCTTATCAATGATTATTTTACGACTGGTCCCAACGATAGTCAACAAAGTGAAGAATTCAAGTCCAGTCACCTCATGGAACATCCACATCAATAAAATCCTTGCTGCCCACTACCATCCGGGCCTTCAACAACACCAGGTCGCAATCAACACACAGCACTACCCAGTTATTTTATTAGCTCTTTTGCACAATAGTATTTATTTACTTGCCTTTGTGTGATTGTATTGTAGTGTTGTATTTTTGTTTTTTACTACACCTGTATGACAAACAAATGTAATCTCATCTCTCAGCAGAAGAGATCGTTCCTCCTGACCTGTTCCTGTAAGATGAATTTAAATTAGTATCATTACCTTATTTCTTCCATCTTTCATGCCATCCATTGTTGTATATAGTCAAATCAAACAGATCTTTCTTTAATAAATCTTCTTAGGGCTAGGGGGAAGTATTGAGAATTTTGAAAAAAATATGTGCCCATTTTTAACTGCCTCCTACACCAATTCAGAAGCTAGAATATGCATATTATTGTTCAGGTTTGGATAGAAAACACTCTGAATTTTCTAAAACTGTTTGAATGGTGTCTGTAAGTATAACAGAACTCATATGGCAGTCAAAACCCTGAGACAAATTCTGACAGGAAGTGGATACCTGATGTGTTGAATTACCTTTAAGCCTATGCCATTGAAACACACAGGGGCTTATTAATTGTGGAGCACTTCCTATGGCTTCCACTAGATGTCACCAGTCTTTACAAAGTGTTTTGAGTCTTATACTGTGAGATCTGACCGAACAAGAGCCATGGAACGGTGGTGGCCAATTAGACTCTGGTGCGCGAGTTCATGTTGGGTACTCTCGTTCCAATACGTTTTAAAAGAGAATGCAATCGTCCGCCTTGAATATTATTCATGTTCTGGTTAAAAAAGGCACTAATGATTTATGCTACACAACATTTGACATGTTTGAACGAACGTAAATATTTTTTTTCCCCTCGTTCATGAAGTGAAGTCCGGCGGGCATAGATCATGTGCTAACAACACGGAGCTTTTTGGACATAAATGATGAGCTTTTTCGAACAAAACTACATTCGTTATGGACCTGGGATTCCTGGAAGTGACATCTGATGAAGAGAATCAAAGGTAATGGATTATTTACATAGTATTTTCGATTTTAGATCTCTCCAACATGGCGGTTAGTCTGTATCGCAAAGCGTATTTTTCTGGGCGCAGTGCTCAGATTATTGCAAAGTGTGATTTCCCAGTAAGGTTATTTTTTAATCTGGCAATCCGGTTGCGTTCAAGAGATGTAAATCTATAATTCTTTGAATGACAATATAATATTTTACCAATGTTTTCGAATAGTAATTATTTAATTTGTTGTGCTGATTGACTGGCGGTTATTGGAGGGAAACGATTTCCTGAACATCAACGCCATAGTAAAACACTGTTTTTGGATATAAATATGATCTTGATAGAACTAAAAATGCATGTATTGTCTAACATAATGTCCTAGGAGTGTCATCTGATGGAGATTGTCAAAGGTTAGTGCATAATTATAGCTGGTTTTCTGCTTTTGGTGACGCCTGTCTTTGAATTGACAAAACATTACACACAGCTATTGTCAATGTACTCTCCTAACATAATCTAACTTTATGCTTTCGCCGTAAAGCCTTTTTGAAATCGGACAACGTGGTTAGATTAAGGAGATGTTTATCTTTCAAAGGGTGTAAGATAGTTGTATGTTTGAGAAATTTGAATTATGACATTTAATTGTTTTCAAATTTGGCGCTCTTGATATTTCACCTGTTGTTGATAGGGTGTACCAGGGGTGGGACGCTTGCGTCCCACATAGCCCCTAGAGGTTAATGTATTTTAGGTTTGGTGTTTGCAGTTAAGGATTTGTTGTTTATTGTTTATAATCGCCCTAAAAAGTAAATAATTTTGGCTCTAATTCCAATGTATGTATTGATTATTGTACATTATACAACGGGTGGGCCTAATCCTGAATGCTGATTGGTTAAAGCCACTTTCCAGGTGGTGTCTATTCCACAAGTTACCTCCGGCTAAATCTATGAAGTTAAAATGCCTATTTACTCTGTTCCATCTGACTGAGCAATCCACTGTCTCATCAGCCAAGCCAAGCAATTTATAAACTTGATCTCCACTATAAAAAAGCATCTATACAATATCTCACATTTCTTTTAAACTAACATTTAGGTTTCAACAGCAGAGATTTTTATAAACCTTGCTGTCTGTCACTCTGACATTTGCAACATTGTTTCAATATTCAAATTTGATCACCAGCTGTCCCATAGTAATGAACGTGTCAGGAGTCGGGATGAGACAAACAAGCAGGCAGCGTTTCTCAGCCAATCGAAATCATGAATCAGCTGGCATCATTTTTATGGCTTTAAACAAAGAAATGTCAATTGAAAAAAGGTCAAACGAAACGAACTGCAGCTAGTTTGCAGTCTTTCCAGCTTCAGTTTGAAGTGAATGTGTTAGCTGTGTTGTTGGCTAGCTCCTCTGAACAACAGTGTCCTGACGAGTGAGCACATTTTCTATGCCAGGCAGTTTGTCATTAACTCATTGTTATGTGTCTTCAAATAAGGGTCATTAGAAAACAGTTTCAACAAATTCAAATGCAGCTACTTTGCTGTTATTCTGGCTGCACTTTTTGATGTGACTGTAAATGAGTCATAGTCGGCTAGCTAGCAAGCAATGGATAAAAACGATGCCAATGGAACATTTAGAACGGACCACTGGGTCGTGTCTCTTGCAACCAAACCGATAGAACGAATGACCAGCCGGCTTGGGTACCAACTCTAGATTTGTGTCAGGACTATATCTTGTGGAAGAATGAAATAGTATGATTAATAGAATCAAAACAACGTTTTTAATGAAAATATGTAAATCATTATTTAATATGTTGGTAACCCATTGTATAAAAGTGAAGGTCCTCGAAGACGGTGTTTGGAGGAGACGTAACAACACCCATGCCAATATACAGTGCATTCGGAAAGTATTCAGACCCCTTCACTTTTTCTACATTTTGTTAAATTACAGACTTATTCTAAAATGGATGAAATATATACAAATCAAAATTAATCTACACATTAATCTACGTAAAATTTTTTGCAAATGTATTTAAAATAAAGCACAGAAATACGTTATTTACCACCTGGTATGGCAACTGATCGGCATCTGACCGTAAGGCACAACAGAGGGTAATGCGTATGGATCAGAACATCACTGGGGCCAAGATTCCTGCATCCAGGACTTCTATACTAGGTGGTATCAGAGGAAGTCCCCAAAAATTGTCAAAGATTCCAGCTACCCAAGTCATAGACTGTTCTCTTTGCTACCACATGGCAAGCGACACCGGAGCGCCAATTCTAGGTCCAAAAGGCTTCTTAACAGCCTCTACCCCCAAGCCATAAGACTGCTAAATAATTAATCAAATGGCTACCAGGACTGTATTTTGCACTGCCACTCGCTGTTTATTAGGGAGTAGGGATGAGCACCGTTATTTGAATATACGAATATACAAACAGACGTTAGTATTTGAATACTTGTGTGAGCATTTTTTGCACAATAAAAAAATAAAACAAATAATTAACCTGATATTAACCTCTACGGGCCACGGGGGCAGTATTGAGAATTTTGAAAAAAATATGTGCCCATTTTTAACTGCCTCCTACACCAACTCAGAAGCTAGGATATGCATATTATTAACACATTCGGATAGAAAACACTCTGAATTTTCTAAAACAGTTTGAATGGTGTCTGTAAGTATAACAAAACTCATATTTCAGGCAAAAACCTGTGAAAAATAGATTTTAAAAAATGAGAATTTTGTGACTGTACTATTTAGTGTCATTGTTTTAAAGATACCACAGTGAGAAAGGATTCAGTTCGCAACTCCTACTGCTTCCACTAGATGTCAACGATCTTTAGAAAGTTGTTTGAAGCATCTGTGCTTCAAGACCGAATTAGAATGCTTACAAGTTGACACGTCATCACTTCATTTTTTGCGCCTGCGCATGAATCTGAGAAGTGTCTTTGTCATGATCGTTTATTCTAGACACTTGATAGGTTGTGTGAAAATATTACTGATGTTTACTGATGTTTCACGTTAAAAATGGACCAAAAGATTAATGCTAAACAACGTTTGACATGTTTGAACAAACATAAATAGATTATTTACTAGGTTTTTTTTAGCTTTTCGGCGTGACTTTACACTGCCCACCTCATTTTGTGGGAGCCTACTGAACGCTAACTATTTGGACATAAATGATGAACTTTATCAAAAGAAACCACATTTGTTCTGGACCTGGGATCGCTGGCAGCGCCTTCTGATGGAGATAATCAAAGGTAAGGGGATATTTAGAATGTTATTATCGATATTAGATGATGCTAATGCTAACGGTATAGCTTAGCTTAGCTTATAGCTTAGCTTATGTTGTTAGCATAGTACCCAGTTTATAGCAAAATGTGATTTCCCAGTAAAGTTATTTTGAGATCTGGCCATTCGGTAGCAATTACGAGATGATAATATATTATTCTTTGAATGACAATATTATAATTTACCAATGTTTTCGAATAGTAATTCCGTGATTTGTAATGCTGGATTCACTGGGAGCATTCGAGCCGAAAAAAATTCTGAATTTCACCGTGACTGTAAATGCTGTTTTTGGATATAAATATGAACTTGATGGAACTAAAAATGCATGTATTGTCTAACATAATGTCCTATGAGTGTCATCTGATGCAGATTGTCAAAGGTAAGTGCATAATTCTAGCTAGTTTTCTGTCTGTTGATGCCCTTCTTTGAATTGGCTAAACATTACACGCAGCTATTGTCAATGTACTCTCCTCACATAACCTAACTTTATGCATTCTCCGTAAAGCCTCTGAAAATCGGACAGCGTGGTTAGATTTAGGAGATATATCTTTCAAATGGAGGAAAATAGTTGATTATTTGATTATTTGAAATGATTACTCTTGCAGTTTTGAATTCCCCGCCATGGTCACATGACAATGAATCCCAATACCGGGATAAGATCCTGCCCCCTGGCCTCACTGAAAAGGATTTTTCTAAATTAAATTATCTATGCTACAGTGTTACATAAAAGGATATACCATGACATTCCAAATTGTAAATGTAATAAAACAACAAACTTTTCAATGTAGTTGTTATGAGGTGCACGGTGCACCCCACAAAAAAGACTGGTAGCTGACCGGTAGCTTTCACGTGTGTAGCTTGTTGTTTATGTTAGCCAATCAAAGTGGCAAAGAGGCTCAATGTGTAGCAAGTGAAATGAGAGTTCACTAATGTAATGCAAGATGGAATAAAATTACAGAATTAAAAGTTAGTGAAATGAGAACGAGTAAGCTACAATGAGCAACCAACAGGTAAGCTACTGTTTTATCTGAATGGGGTTGGGGAGAAAGCACAGCATGTGGCCTTAATTAGCCTAGCTAGCTAGCTTCTTTAGCCTACTCCAGTCAAGACAGGCACTGTTATATGGGATGATAAATAATATTGTGGCTGCTACAAGTTAGCTAGTTTTGGCTGTAGCCAAATTTCCTTGGTGTCTCTCTTTCCCTCCGTCTGCTTGCGACACATACCACCCATTTATAACCTTTGCAGGCAGCTGCAGCAATAGAGCGCCAGCCTCAACCTCCTGCAGCAGTCAGGTTAAAAACGTAACTTTTAAAAACACATATATGTATTTCGAACATCCAGATATCCGTCAAAAATGAATGAAACTATTAGAATAGTGAATTATGTCAAACCCAGATACCTAGGAGAGAGGGAGAGAAAGAGAGACAGAGAGAGAAAGAAAGGCATACAATATGTGTGACTATCCACATTTTTGCTGTCCTGCCAACACTCAATTTCAGTTTTCACCCACTCTCTAAGAGGAGCTCAAGATAATTTAATGTAATTGGAAAACAGTTGGTAGACTTGGGCATGCTACTGAAGACAAGACAAACATCTCAACTCTCCCTTCTGTCTTACACCGTTTGATACTAGAACTGTGTTTGTGTTGTGGTTTCAAAGCACAAAAATAATTATACTAATAGCACTCCTCAGAACAACAAACCAGATATGCATATCAAGTCTACATCTTAACAGGTTTGAGAAAAATACATTGATGACGTGTTTTCTTCTTCATAAATATTACGAAAACATAGCTCTGAGAGTATTTTTGAAGCTGTCGCTTTGTGCGGATCGACTTCAAACCGTGGCATTATAGAGTGCGTAAATAGTAAAATAAAAACTGAAATTGAGTTTCATCTCTCGTCTGTCTCTCTCCTCAGTAGCTGGTATTGTTAGGCAGCTGGAAAGACGTTTGACTGACAGCCATTAACCTGTTATGGCTAGGGGGCAGTATTTTCACGGCTGGATAAAAAACGTACCCGATTTAATCTGATTATTAGTCCTGCCCAGAAACTGGAATATGCATATAATTATTAGCTTTGGAGAGAAAACACTCCAAAGTTTCTGAAACTGTTTGAATGGTGTCTGTGAGTATAACAGAACTCCTATGGCAGGCAAAAACCTGAGATGCTTCTGTTCAGGAAGTACCCTGTCTGAACATTTCTTGCCCTTCTTTATTATCTCTATCGTTTACAAAGGATCTCTGCTCTTACGTGACAATTCACACGTCTCCAATGAGGTCTCATAGCCCGGGAAAAACAGGAATGACGTAATTCAAAGCCCTGGCTGAAACAAAGGAGAGCAAAAGCTAAGTGGTCACTCAATGGTCTAAGCCTTAGGCGCGTGACACGCCCCGCCCCCGGCTTTCGGTTTTTTCCTCAGTTTACAGACAGGCAGATTCCCGGTCGGAATATTATCGCTTCTCTACGAGATAAATTGCATAAATATTGGTTTTAAACAGCGGTTGACATGCTTCGAAGTACGGTAATGGAATATTTAGACATTTTTTGTCATATTTTGCGTCATGCTCGTGGCCGAGATTTAGCGTTGGGATAGTGTCTAGAACGCACGAACAAAACGTCGCTGTTTGGATATAACGATGGATTATTTGGGACCAAACCTACATTTGTTATTGAAGTAGAAGTCCTGGCAGTGTATTCTGATGAAGAACAAGCAAGGTAAGAACATTTTTCTTATAGGAAATGTGATTTTGGTGAAGGCTAAACTTGCAGGGTGTCTAAATAGCTAGCCCTGTAACGCCGGGCTATGTACTTACATTATTGCAAAATGTGCTTCATCCGAAAAGCTATTTTAAAATCGGACATATCGAGTGCATAGAGGAGTTCTGTATCTATAATTCTTAAAATAATTGTTATGCTTTTTGTGAACGTTTATCGTGAGTAATTTAGTAAAATCACCGGAAGTGTTCGGTGGGAATGCTAGTTCTGAACGTCACATGCTAATGTAAAAAGCTGGTTTTTGATATAAATATGAACTTGATTGAACAGACATGCATGTATTGTATAACACAATGTCCTAGGTGTGTCATCTGATGAAGATCATCAAAGGTTAGTGCTGCATTTAGATATGGTTTGGGTTTATGTGACATGATATGCTAGCTTGAAAAATGGCTGTGTGATTATTTCTGGCTGGGTACTCTGCTGACATAATCTAATGTTTTGCTTTCGCTGTAAAGCCTTTTTGAAATCGGACAGTTTGGTTAGATAAAGGAGAGTCTTGTCTTTAAATAGCTGTAAAATAGTCATATGTTTGAAAAGTGTAAGTTTTCGGATTTAGAGGAGTTTGAATTTCGCGCCCCGCCCATCATTGGATATTGGAGCAGACGTTCCGCTAGCGGAACGTGTAGATGTAAGAGGTTTTAAACAATATCCTGCTATTGTAATTAATCTCTGGTGGTGAAGGGTGTGTGGGTGTGTGTTTGATGGGTGTGTATCTGTGTGTGTGTGTATGATGGGAGTGTCTATGACTGAGATTAGCTCAGAGAATGGCAGCCATGTTTTGCCAACCATAATAAAGTATTTACTTTCTCCCTGGTACCCCATTATCAAAAAATTATTTACTGTAATAGTTATTTTACTGTTAATTTGTGGAAGTGTTGCACAGATGGACTATCTCTATATAGCATGAACTTAATTGTGACGACTTAGAAAGACAAATGACTTTCCAGAGTAGTGAGAAAGGACTGCCATTTCTCAGACATAAATCTACAGTATACTGAGCCGAATCACGCACACATGCGTGCACATACACACACACAAATTATAATCTTATCAATATCCTAGTATCAATATCTCCAAAATGGTCCACAACAGCAACTCCAAATAACCACATCCACCGTCTACTTAAACAGCCACACAAGATCCTGCATGATGGTGACTCACTCACTGTCACGCCCTGACCATAGGGAGCCTCTGTATTCTCTATGTTGGTTAGGTCAGGATGTGACTAGGGCGGCTATCCCCACCTGTATTTTGTGGGATATTGTTTGTGTTAGTGTGTTTGGGCACTACGTCTTCACGGTCTTTGTATTTTGTTTCTAGTTTCACTTTGTAATTAAAAGATGTGGAACTCAATTCACGCTGCACCTTGGTCCGCTCATTTCCAAGATCGTGACACTCAGTCTCCCAGGCACTCCACATATCATGTCAGCTGTAACCATGGCAGGACCATGACTCACCAGCCAGGCATGTGGCCACTCTATAAATCACTGCAGCTTGACTCCACGCAATGGCAGAGTAGCATACTA
Source organism: Salmo trutta (assembly GCF_901001165.1). Classification (NCBI taxonomy): domain Eukaryota; kingdom Metazoa; phylum Chordata; class Actinopteri; order Salmoniformes; family Salmonidae; genus Salmo; species Salmo trutta. Next base: position 35,322,486 of record NC_042961.1, read on the forward strand.
TCATAGTAGCGCCCCCTCTGGTTTGGAGAGCAATTCCAATGGGTCCTGTTACTATACTTCCAAATCACCAATTTCCGAGGTCGCTCGGCCCGACAAAGCATCACATGTCGGATATCAAAGGGAAAAGCTTGACAAATCCTCCAAGAACAATCAGAAAAATCTGACCGACTTCACTCCAAGGGCTCTCCTGGATCTGTTTAACAAATATCTTTCGATAAAATATATCCTCAAAGCAGCACACCAGCCATTTGCAATGTAAATGATACCAGATCTGTACTATTTTCTACATTGTAGAATAATAGCGAAGACTTCAACACCATGAAATAAGACATATGGAATCATATAGTAACCAAAAAAGTGTTGAACAAATCAAATTATATTTGCCTTGATGACAGCTTTGCACACTCTTGGCATTCTCTCAACCAGCTTCATGAGGTAGTTACCTGGAATGCATTTCAATTAACAGGTGTGCCTTGTTAAAAGTTAATTTGTGGAATTTCTTTCCTTCTTAATGCGTTTGCGCTAATCAGTTGTGTTGTGACGAGGTAGGGGCAGTATACAGAAGATAGCCCTATTTGGTAAAATACCAAGTCCATATATTGGCAAAAACAGCTAAAATAAGCAAAGAGAAACGACAGTCCATCATTACTTTAAGACATGGTCTGTCAATGCGAAAAATTACAAGAACTTTGAAAGTTTCTTCAAGTGCAGTCGCACTTAAAAAGCTATGATGAAATTGCTCTCATGAGGACCGCCACAGGAAAGGAAGACACAGAGTTACCTCTGCTGCAAAGAATAAGTTCATTAGAGTTACCAGCCACTGAAATCGGAAATCAACTGCACATCAGATTGCACCTCAGAGTTCAAGTAACAGACAGTAACAGACACAGAGGAGACTACGTGATTTAGGCCTTCATGATCTAATTGCTGCAAAGAAACCACTACTAAAGGACACCAATAATAAGAAGAGACTTGCTTGGGCCAAGAAACACAAGAAATGGACATTAGACTGGTGGAAATCTGTCATTTGGTCTGATGGGTCCTAATTTGAGATTTTTGGATCCAACCACCGTGTCTTTGTGAGACGCAGAGTAGGTGAATGGATGATCTTCGCATGTGTGGTTCCCACCGTGAAGCATGGAGGTGTGATGGTGTGGGGGTGATTTGCTGGTGACACTGTCTGTGACTTAACCAGCATTGCTACCACAGCATTCTGCAGTGATACACCATCCCATCTGGTTTACACTTAGTGGGAGTATCATTTGGTTTTCAACAATGACCCAAAACACACCTCCAGGCTGTGTAAGGGCTATTTGACCAAGAAGGAGAGTGATGGAGTGCTGCATCAGATGACCTGGCTTCCACAATCACCTGACCTCAAGCCAATTGAGATGGTTTGGGATGAGTGGGACCACAGAGTGAAGGAAAAGCAGCCAACAAGTACTCAGCGTATGTGTTAACTCCTTCAAGACTGTTGGAAAAGCATAGGGTGGCTACTTTGAAGAATCTCAAATATAAAATATATTTTGATTTGTTTAACACTTTTTGGGATTCTACATGATTCCATATGTGTTATTTCATAGTTTTGATGTCTTCACTATTATTCTATAATGTAGAAAATAGTAAAAATAAAGAAAAACCGTCGAATGAGTAGGTGTGTTCAAACTTTTTACTGGTATTTTGTCATTTATTTTCCCCTAACCCTACTTGGATTAAACTAATGGACAACAACACTTAGGCTTCCACTTCCACCTTAAATTTTATTGACACAGTATATTTTACAATGTTTATATTTTGTTTGTTTTTCGTCCCATCCTTCAGCTACCCTCAACCCCTCCTATCTATCTCTGAACATCATCCAGTTTGATTTCTAATTGACATTTTTCAACTGTGCTGTGATGTTTCACAAATGTTCTGAACTTTTCTATTCTCATAGTTTCTAAAGATTGTAAATGAAATATACATAGTTTTGAGTCTAACTATCAGTGTTGTTTTCGAGACCACCTAAAGCGAGTCCGATTCAAGACCTAGACCAGAGCAAATCGAGTCTGAGTCAAGACCAAGACTGGAGGGGGGCGAGACCGAGTCAAGACCGAGAATGGGAGGGGGACAATGGTCAGAGACCAAATCAATTCGAGACTACAAAAATGTGAATACAACTCAAGACCATGATTGTAATTTTGTCAAAATCACCACCATAATAAGAGTTAAATATGTCCAGTGTTTTTGTGCTCATATTTCAGAACAAAATATGGATTCTTTAGACATTCAGAATAGTGAAAAAATGCATGCTGAGGGAAAATAGAGCTAACCCAAACACAGTGGGGAACAATGGGCCTTCTACACTTTCAGAAAAGGGCTAAGGATTTTTTTACCTGTTGGGGATAGGGGGCAGTATTTGCACGGCCGGAAAAAAACGTACCCGATTTAATCTGGTTACTACTCCTGCCCAGTAACTAGAATATGCATATAATTGTTTGATTTGGATAGAAAACACCCTAAAGTTTCTACAACTGTTTGAATGGTGTCTGTGAGTATAACAGAACTCATTTGGCAGGCCAAAACCTGAGAAGATTCCAAACAGGAAGCGCTCTCTCTGACTATTTATTGGCTTTCTTGATCATCTCTAACCAAAACAGGGGATCTCTGGCATAACGTGACATTTTCTAACACTCCCATAGGCTCTCAGAAGGCGCCAGAACGATGAATGGTGGATTTGCAGGCCATGGCTGAAAAACATTAGCGCATTTGGATAGTGGTCGATCTGAGGACAAGGAGACTGGAGGCGCATGCACGAGCCAACACCATGTTTACTTTCTCTCTCTTTGAACAAAAACAACGACTCCCAGTCGGAATATTATCGCTATTTTACGAGAAAAATAGCATAAAAAATGATTTTAAACAGCGTTTGACATGCTTCGAAGTACGGTAATGGAATATTTGGAATTTTTTTGTCATGAAACGCATTGGGCGCGTCACCCTTCTTTACCCTTCGGATAGTGTCTTGAACGCACGAACAAAACGCCGCTATTTGGATATAACTATGGATTATTTGGAACCAAACCAACATTTGTTATTGAAGTAGAAGTCCTGGGAGTGCATTCTGACGAAGAACAGCAAAGGTAATCAAACTTTTCTAATAGTAAATCGGATTTTGGTGAAGGCTAAACTTGCTGGGTGTCTAAATAGCTAGCCCTGTGATGCCGGGCTATCTACTGAGAATATTGTAAAATGTGCTTTCACCGAAAAGCTATTTTAAAATTGGACATATCGAGTGCATAGAGGAGTTCTGTATCTATAATTCTTAAAATAATTGTTATGTTTTTTGTGAACGTTTATCGTGAGTAATTTAGTAAATTCACCGGAAGTGTTCGGTAGGAATGCTAGCCACATGCTAGTCACCTGCTAATGTAAAAAGCTGGTTTTTGATATAAATATGAACTTGATTGAACAGACATGCATGTATTGTATAACATAATGTCCTAAGATTGTCATCTGATGAAGATCATCAAAGGTTGGTGCTGCATTTAGCTGTGGTTTGGGTTTATGTGACATTATATGCTAGCTTGAAAAATGGGTGTCTGATTATTTCTGGCTGGGTACTCTGCTGACATAATCTAATGTTTTGCTTTCGTTGTAAAGCCTTTTTTTCGTTGTAAAGGCTTTCCTGGATATAGCTGCCATATTGTGATCACTACATCCAATGGGCATGGATACAGCTTTAGAAGAAAGTTAATTAAACTCAGCAAAAAAAAAAAATCCTCTCATCGTCAACTGCGTTTATTTTCAGCAAACTTAACATATGTAAAAATTTGTATGAACATAACAAGATTCAACAACTGAGACATAAACTGAACAAGTTCCACAGAAATGTGACTAACAGAAATTGAATAATGTGTCCCTGAACCAAGGAGGGTGTCAAAATCAAAAGTAACAGTCTGTATCTGGTGTGGCCACTAGCTGAAAGTACTGCAGTGCCTCTCCTCCTCATGGACTGTACCAGATTTACCAGTTCTTGTTGTGAGATGTTACCCCACTCTTCCACCAAGGCACCTGCAAGTTCCCAGACATTTCTGTGGGGAAAGGCCCTAGCCCTCACCCTCCGATCAAACAGGTCCCAGACGTACTCAATGAGATTGAGATCCGTGCTCTTCCCTGGTCATGGCAGAACACTGACATTCCTGTCTTGCAGGAAATCACACACAGAACGAGCAGTATGGCTGGTGGAATTGTCATGCTGGAGGGTCATGTCAGAATGAGCCTGCAGGAAGGGTACCACATGAGGGAAAAGGATGTCTTCCCTGTAACGCACAGCGTTGAGATTGCCTGCAATGACAACAAGCTCAGTCCGATGATGCTGTAACACACCGCCCCAGCCCATGACGGACCCTCCACCTCCAAATCGATCCAACTCCAGAGTACAGGCCTTGGTGTAACACTCATTCCTTCGACGATGAACTCGAATCCGACCATCACCCCTGGTGAGACAAAACCCACGACTTGTCAGTGAAGAGCACTTTTTGCTAGTCCTGTCTGGTCCAGCAACGGTGGGTTTGTGGCCATAGTCGACATTGTTGCCTACAAACAGGCCTACAAGCCCTCAGTCCAGCCTCTCTCAGCCTATTGCGGACAGTCAAATCAAATTGTATTTGTCACATACACATGGTTAGCAGATGTTAATGCGAGTGTAGCGAAATGCTTGTGTTTCTAGTTCCGACCATGCAGTAATATCTAACAAGTGATCTAACCTATCAATTTCACAACAACTACCTTATACACACAAGTGTAAAGGAATGAATAAGAATATGTACATAAAAATATATGAATGAGTGATGGCCGAACGGCATAGGCAAGATGCAGTAGATGGTATAGAGTACAGTATATACATATGAGATGAGTAATGTAGGGTATGTAAACATTATATAAAGTGGCATTGTTTAAAGTGGCTAGTGATACATTTATTACATCAATTTTTCCATTATTAAAGTGGCTAGAGTTGAGTCAGCATGTTGGCAGCAGCCACTCAATGTTAGTGATGGCTGTTTAACAGTCTGATGGCCTTGAGATAGAAGCTGTTTTTCAGTCTCTCGGTCCCCGCTTTGATGCACCTGTACTGACCTCGCCTTCTGGATGATAGCGGGGTGCACAGGCAGTGGCTCGGGTGGTTGTTGTCCTTGATGATCTTTTTGGCCTTCCTGTGACATCGGTGGTGTAGGTGTCCTGGAGGGCAGGTAGTTTACCCCGGTGATGCGTTGTGCAGACCTCACCACCCTCTGGAGAGCCTTACGGTTATGAGCAGAGTAGTTGCCGTACCAGGCGGTGATACAGCCCGACAGGATGCTCTCGATTATGCATCTGTAATAGTTTGAGTGTTTTTGGCGACAAGCTGAATTTCTTCAGCCTCCTTCGCTGTGTGGGTGGACCGTTTCAGTTTATCTGTGATGTGTACGCCGTCTAAAAACGAATGGAGGGATTGTGTGTTCCTGGTGTAACTCGGGCAGATGTTGTTGCCATCCTGTACCTGTCCTACAGGTGTGATGTTCGGATGTACCGATCCTGTGCAGGTGTTACACGTGGTCTGTCAGTGCGAGGATGATCAGCTGTCCGTCCTGTCTCCCTGTAGCGCTGTCTTAGGCGTCTCACAGTATGGACATTGCAATTTATTACCCTGGCCACATCTGCAGTCCTCATGCCTCCTTGCAGCATGCCTAAGGCACGTTCATGCAGATGAGCAGGGACCCTGGGCATCTTTCTTTTGGTGTTTTTCAGAGTCAGAAAGGACAGTAAAGAGGCCTAAGTTTTCATAACTGTGACCTTCATTGCCTACCATCTGTAAGCTGTTACTGTCTTAACGACCGTTCCACAGGTGCATGTTTATTAATTGTTTATGGTTCATTGAACAAGCATGGGAAACAGTGTTTAAACCCTTTACAATGATGATCTGTGAAGTTATTTGGATTTTTACAAATTATCTTTGAAAGACAGGGTCCTTAAAAAGGGCCGATTCATTTTTTGCTGAGTTTAGTATAGTAAATATTTTATCAATACATGTGGATGATCTTGTTCCTGTAGTGTTTGTAAACACGGGTAGGTTGATTAATAACCTGAACCAGATTAACTGGTGAACCATTTAACCAACTTTTTTTAACTCGTTATTTACTCTGCTGCTACTGTTATTATCTGTCACTTTATTCCTAGTTATATGTGCATATCTACCTCAATTACCTCGTGCCCCTTCAAATTGACTCGGTACTGGAACCGTGTCTATATAGCCAAGTTATCGTTACTCATTGTGTATTTATTATTACTTATATTATGTGTTTTACTTTTCTGTTATTTCTCTATTTTCTTTCTCTCTGCATTGTTGGGAAAGGCCCGCAAGTAAGCATTTCACTTTTAGTTGTAAGTGAAATAATTTGAAACCTATTTTTGATCAATATTGGAAACCTTTGGGGGATATGTTTAAAACAACCTTCTTGCACTGCAAGACTGCAAAAGAGAAAGATTGGAAATGTTGTATTACCTGGAACTCAATCCCATAGTTCTCTCTGCAGAAGTCTCGTAGTTTGGGATATACATGCTCTTTCAGTGCATTCCTCTCTGCTTCTGTGTCTGAAAACAAAATGACAAAGTAAACACATTGATTTGTATGAAGATTCATTGATACCATTATAACAGACTTCCCAATATGGGCAATATGGTCCTCTTTAGCTTAGTTGGTAAAGCATGGTGCTTGCAACGCCAGGAAATGGGTTATATTCCTGGGACCATCCATAAAAAAAATGCATGACTAAGTTGTTTTGGATAAAAGCGTCTACTAAAAGGCTATTATTATTATTATTATTATTATTATTATTATATTATGGTATAACGGAGGGCAAAAATTAGGAAGGGTCAACAATGGCAGTGCTGACAGATTAGGTTAATGGCATTGTTATAGGATATTACATGTCATGGCATAGTTAGGGTCTGTGGGGTGTCTCAGACTAGTGAGGGCCTATGGGTCATTGTTCTGTCCCACTTTAATTCCTTTCCTCCTTCCTTTGGTCTTTCTCTCCTTTCCACTGCCCTCCCTTGGGTTATAATAATTGGAGAGGACAACTCCAGGGGGATAGGTCTGATGGACAGCCAGTTAAAAACAGAACATGCCCAGGAGAGCCACAGTCCCTTTGATGATGGAACACATCATCAAAATAAATATGTCACACTCAAATGTGTCCCCCACTCAAGACTGTGTCATGCTACAAAACTAGGGCACAATTTGTAGGGTTAGATAATTTTGTTGGAATTTGGATGACACAGGCTTCTTTTCTGTTATTCATCTCTTCCTTGCTTGACCCAGCTGAACTGTATGGTAAACCACAGCTCTCACCAGAAATGATGAGGTATGGCATGTTGACGTCGGCAGGGCACAGAGATGCATGTGTAAAGTGTGTGTGGCAGACATGGCAGAGCGGAAGCGCCTGTTATCTCGGCCACACACACACAGTCTCTCTCTTTAATTCCATGCCACAGCTCTTACTGACAGCTACTCATATCACTCTACCATCATTTCCGAGAGAGAGAGAGAGAGAGAGAGAGAGCGATGGCGCCGACAGATATAGTAGCTCTGCTTCTAACTTCTAATAAACTTTGCAGTACTTTGTTTTTTTGTGTGTTATTTCTTACATTATTAGCACAGAAAATGTTTTGTGTTATTACAGATATATAGATGGCAGCATTTGTGCAAAACTGAAAGTGCGAACCACCGCATTTAACCATGTCAAGGTGACTGGGAATATGGCCAAATACAAATAGTGTAGATAATCCCTCCATAAGGCAATCAAACAGGCCAAACGTCAGTACAGAGACAAAGTGGAGTCGCAATTCAACGGCTCAGACACGAGACGTTTAAGGCAGGGTCTACATACTACAAAGGGAAAACTAGCCACAACGCGGACACCGACGTCTTGCTTCCAGACGACCTAAACACCTTCTTCTCCTACTTTGAGGATAACACCGACGCGGCCCGCTACCAAGGACTGTGGGCTCTCTTTCTCCGTGGCCAATGTGAGTAAGACATTTAAGCGTGTTAACCCTTGCAAGGCTGCCGGCCCAGAAGGCATCCCTAGCCGCGTCCTCAGAGCATGCACAGAGCAGCTGGCTGGAGTGTTTACGGACATATTCAATCTCTCCCTATCCCAGTCTTCTGTCCCCACTTGCTTCAAAATATCCACCATTGTTCCGGTACCAAAGAAAGCAAAGGTAACTGAACTAATTGACTATCGCCACGTAGCACTCACTTCTGCCATCATGAAGTGCTTTGAGACGCTATTTAAGAATCAAATCATGTCTATCTTACCTTACACCCTAGACCTATTTCGATTTACTTACCGCCCCAATAGATCCACAGACGATGCAATCACCATCACACTGCACACTGCCTTATCCCATCTGGACAAGAGGAATACCTATGTAGGAATTCTGGTCATTGATTATAGCTCAGCATTCAACACCATAGTACCCCCTCCAAGCTCATAATTAAGTTCAGGGCCCTGGGTCTGTACCCCACCCTGTGCAACTGGGTCCTGGACTTCCTGACAGGCTGCCCCCAGGTGGTGAAGGTAGGAAAAACTCCTCTACTTGTCTGATCCTCAACACAGGGTTCTCACAAGGTTGTGTGCTCAGCCCCCTAATGTACTCCCTGTTCACCCATGACCGCATGGCCACGCACGCCTCCAACTCAATCTTCAAGTTTGTAGATGGCGCAACAGTAGTAGGCCTGATTACCAACAATGACAGCCTAAATGGAGGAGGTGAGGGCCCTGGGAGAGTGGTGCCAGGAAAATAACCTCTCACTCAACGACAACAAAACAATGGAGCTGATCATGGATTTCAGGAAACAGCAGAGGGAGCACCCCCCTATCCACATCAACAGGACCGCAGTGGAGATGGTGGAAACCTTCAAGTTCCTCGGCGTACACGTCACTGACGATCTGAAATGGTCCACCCACACAGACAGTGTGGTGAAGGAGGCTGAAGAAATTTGGCGTGGCCCCTAATTTGGCTTGGCCCCTAAGCATCCTGTCGGGCTGTATCACTGTCTGCTCCGCCTGCAACTGCAGGGCTCCAGAGGGTGGTGCGGTCTGCCCAACGCATCACCGGAGGAAAACTACCTGTCGTCCAGAACACCTACAGCACCCGATGTCACAGGAAGGCCAAAAAGATCAGCAAGGACATCAACCACCCGAGCCCATGGCCTATCATCCAGAAGGCGAGGTCAGTACAGGTGCATCAAAGCTGGGACCGAGAGACTGAAAAACAGCTTATATCTCAAGGCCATCAGACTGTGAAATAGCCATCACTAGCCGGCTTCCGCCTGGTTACGTAACCCTGCACCTTAGAGGCTGCTGCCGTATATACATACACTTGGAATCACTGGCCACTTTAATAATGGAACACTAGTCACTTTAATTATGTTTCAATGTTTATTTACTGCTTTACTCATCTCATATGTATATACTGTATTCTATTCTACTGTATTTTAGTCAATGCCACTCCAACATTGCTCAATCTAATATTTATATATTTCTTAATTCCATTATTTGACTTTTAGATTAGTGTGTATTGTTGTGAACTGTTGGAGCTAGGAACACAAGCATTTCGTGTACACCCGCAAGAACTTCTACTAAATATGTGTGACCAATAAAATGTGATTTGATTTGAGACAGAGAGAGAGAGGATGTGTCCGATAAACCAAGTCTCACGGCATGGCCGACAGCGATGTGACAATGAGGCCATGGTCATTAACACAGACATCCCTGTCACACTGGTATAAAGGATTTTGGAGACAGGCGCAGGAATACACAAGGGGTTTTTAATACACCCAAAACAAACACGTATTAAAAAACACTGGGCTATACCCAAACAAAAGAGTGAGGGTAAACCTCGTTGAACGACACGGGACGATACCCATAATACACAATATGTATGTATGTATGTATGTATGTATGTATGTATGTATGTATGTATGTATGTATGTATGTATGTATGTATGTATGCATGTATGTATGTATGTATATATATATATTTATATATATAGCACAACTGCTGCACCAACGCATAGGTAATCACACCACCAACGGACATGGGAACAATAACCGCCAGAGGGAGCAGAGGGCACATGTATAACATACTAATCAGGTGAAATGGGAACCAGGTGTGTGTGTGTAATCAGACAAGACAGTCAGTGGTTGATGATAATGAATCCCATTCAGTGAAGCCTAGAAAGCCGGTGACGTACACCTCCGGAACTGGTGAACAGAATGAGCATCATTACCAGGGGGATCCGTGACAATCACAGCACACAGTGTGTATGTGAGAAGCCTGTCTGTCTACAGCCATGTACAGTGTATTAGTGTCAGTTAGTTAACCCTATCAGTCCTGAGAGCCCAGCAAAAATTGCCTTTTCGTTTTTCTGCATGTCCAGCCTGTATATTTAGCCTCACAATTAAGCGTTTTACCCTTTTCTTTTCAGGATAACCAGGGCTAAAGTAGCACACACAACAATTTGACAAATTTGAAGTTAAATAAAGGTAAAATGCAAGAATACTGTGTAAGACACATGTTGAAAACGATACAGGACATTGTCAACTAAGCAAAACGCTTTGCTGCATGGAAGTGTTTGTGAGGATATAATGCCAAACAGTGTTGAAAAACATACAGAACTCAGTATACTGCATATACTTGAGTGTTTATCTATTTTTACTTTTTAAACATTAGTAGCCAATGGGCCAGTTCATAAACCCAATGTTTCAGCAAAGAATCTTAGTCATGGGACACCGTCGATCACACTGGCACATTCTATAGGGTAGCATCCCTTATAGTGAATGTACAGTATAGTAAATGTACTGCTACAAAGGAGAGAAAAGAACATGCTACGGGCATTATGCTGTACGTGTCAACATGTGTTGCAATATGTCCTGAGCAGTGGTGTAAAGTACTTTAAGTAAAAATATTTTTAAAGTACTACTTAAGTTTTTTGGGGTATCTGTACATTAAATGACTGTTTATATTTTTGGCAACTTTTACCCCACTACATTTCTAGAGAAAATTCATGTACTTTTTACTCCATACATTTCCCCTGACACCCAAAAGTCCAAAAGTACGTGTTACATTTTGAAAGCTTGCAGGACAGGAAAATGGTCAAATTCACACACATGGTCATCCCTACTGTCTCTGATCTGGTGGACTCACTAAACACAAATGCTTCGTTTGTAAATTACATCTAGGTATTGGAGTGTGCCGCTGGCTAACCTTAAATAATAAATTATCGTGTTGTCTGATTTGCTTAATATAAGGAATGTGAAATTATATATACTTTTACTTTTGGTACTTAAGTACAGACCAATAACATTTACTTTTGATACTTAGTGTTCTTAAAAGTATTCATATGCCTTGTCGTTTTTCCTATTTTATTGCATTACAACCTGTAATTTAAATCGATTTTTATTTGGATTTCATGTAATGGACATACATAAATAAAAAAAATAACTTGTTTCAAAAAATTCAAAAAAAATCTTTACGGAAAAGTGATGCGTGCATATGTATTCACCCACTTTGCAATGAAGCCTCTAAATAAGATCTGGTGCAACCAATTACCTTCAGAAGTCACATAATTTGTTAAATAAAGTCCACCTGTGTGCAATCTAAGTGTCAAATAAACTGTCACATGATCTCAGTGTATATATACACCTGTTCTGAAAGGGCCCAGAGTCTTTATCACCAATAAGCAAGGGGCACCACCAAGCAAACGGCACCATGAAGACCAAGGAGCTCTCCAAACAGGTCAGGGACAAAGTTGTGGAGAAGTACAGATAAAAGGTTGGGTTATAAAAAAATTAAAAAATTGAACATCCCACAGAGCACCATTAAATCCATTATTCAAAAATTGAAAGAATATAGCACCACAACAAATCGGCCAAGAGAGGGCCGCCCACCAAAACTCACGGACCAGGAAAGGAGGGCATTAATCAGAGAGGCAACAAAGAGATCAGAGATAACCCTGATGGAGCTACAAAGCTCCACAGCGGAGATGGGAGTATTTGTCCATAGGACCACTTTAAGACGTACACTCCACAAAGCTGGGCTTTACGGAAGAGTGGCCAGAAAAAAAGCCATTGGAAACTGGTCAGAATTGAAGGAATGATGGATGGCGCTAAATAAAGGGAAATTCTTAAGGGAATTTCCAGAGATTTGAGACTGGAACGGAGGTTCACCTTCCAGCAGGACAATGACTCTAAGCATCCTGCTAAAGCAACACTCAAGTGGTTTAAGGGAAAACATTTAAATGGCTTGGAATGGCCTAGTCAAAGCCCATACCTCAATCCAATTGAGAATCTGAGGTATGACTTAAAGATTGATGTACACCAGCGGAACCCATCCTCCTTGAAGGATCTGGAGCAGTTTTGCCTTGAAGAATTGGCAAAAATCCCAGTGGCTAGATGATAGGCATGGGAAGGTTGGAAATCATGCAGTGCCGTGTGTCACGATCGCAGATTTAACCTGTTAGGGCTAGGGGGCAGTATTTTCACGGCCGGATAAAAAACGTACCCGATTTAATCTGGTTATTACTCCTGCCCAGAAACTAGAATATGCATAGAATTAGGATAGAAAACACCCTAAAGTTTCTAAAACTGTTTGAATGGTGTCTGTGAGTATAACAGAACTCATATGGCAGGCCAAAACCTGAGAAGATTCTATATGGGAAGTGCCCTGTCTGACCATTTCTTGGCCTTCTGTAGCCTGTTTATCGAAAATACAGGATCTCTGCTGTAACGTGACATTTTCTAAGGCTTTCATTGGCTCTCAGAAGGCGCCAGAACGTTGAATGATAACTCTGCAGTCTCTGGGCGAAAAACAGTAGGGGTTTTGGAGAGTGGTACTTCTGAGAACAATGGCACTGGAGCGCGCATGCATGTGACGACTCCATTTTCTTCTATCAGTGTTTGAACGGATACAACGTCTCCCGGTTGGAATATTATCGCTATTTTAAAAGAAAAATCGAATAAAAATGGATTTTAAACAGCGTTTAACATGCTTCGAAGTACGGTAATGGAATATTTTGAATTTTTTTGTCACGAAACGCGCCGACGCATCACCCTTCGGATAGTGACTTGAACGCACGAACAAATCAGAGCTATTTGGATATAACTATGGATTATTTGGAACCAAAACAACATTGGGTGTTGAAGTAGAAGTCCTGGGAGTGCATTCTGACAAAGAACAGCAAATTTAATCAAATTTTTCTTATAGTAAATCTGAGTTTGGTGAGTGCCAAACTTGGTGGGTGTCAAAATAGCTAGCCGTGATATCTACTCAGAATATTGCAAAATGTGCTTTCACCGAAAAGCTATTTTAAAATCGCACACCGCGATTGCATAAAGGAGTTCTGTATCTATAATTCTTTAAATAATTGTTATGTTTTTTGTCAACGTTTATCGTGAGTAATTTAGTAAATTCACCGGAAGTTTTCGGTGGGTATGCTAGTTCTGAACAAACATGCTAATGTAAAAAAGCTGTTTTTTGATATAAATATGAACTTGATTGAACAAAACATGCATGTATTGTATAACATAATGTCCAAGGAGTGTCATCTGATGAAGATCATCAAAGGTTAGTGCTGCATTTAGCTGTGGTTTTGGTTTTTGTGACATATATGCTAGCTTGAAAAATGGGTGTGTGATTATTTCTGGCTGAGTACTCTCCTGACATAATCTAATGTTTTGCTTTCATTGTAAAGCCTTTTTGAAATCGGACAATGTGGTTAGATAAAGGAGAGTCTTATCTTTAAAATGGTGGCAAATAGTTGCATTTTTGAGGTATTTGTAATTTGTGCCACTCTATACCATTGGATATTTGTGAGGCGTTCCGCTAGCAGAACGTCTGTCCCTAACAGGTAAGAGAAACAACAGATGTCGGTACATATAAGTGTATTATATTGGCTAAAAGCTTAAATTATTGTTAATATAACTGCACTGTCCAATATACAGTAAACTGTTGCTGTTAACCTTTTGCGACAGCAAGCCTTTCTTTTTGACAACAATTATAAGACTATGGAGATTTATGAAGTTTTGAAACTGGGTGTTTTGCAAATGTTGAACTTATAATTTGCCTACTAATACTTGGAAAGCTAAATCAAAGTCCAAGTATACAGATGTGACGATATTCTTGCAGAAAAATGTAATGTTATTGTAAACATCTCCTTCACAATTTGCCCAAATGTACCTGGGTGACTTCACACTAAATGCCATGTAGTTTGCTCATACTTCAAGTTATTACTTTGCACATACACTGCTGCCATCTTGTGGACACCATCGGAATTACAACCAGAGTGATGGCTAGATTTGGGACCTTTCTGTTGCATTTGAAAGATGGTGTGGAAAAAAACATGTTTTTTTCTTTGTATTTTCTTCTACCAGATCGATTGTTATATTCTCCTACATTCAATTCATATTTACACAAACTTCAAAGTGTTTCCTTTCAAATGGCACCAATAATATGCATATCCTTGCTTCAGGGCCTGAGCTACAGGCAGTTAGATTTGGGTATGTCATTTTAGGCAACAATTTAAAAAAAAGTGGACTATCCCAAAGAAGTTATAGAGACATACCCCAAGAGACCTGCAGCTGTAAATGCTGCAATAGTTCTGCACACTCAAGTTTTCATTTTTTTTAAATCTTATTTCTTGTAAAAAAAAAATGTATCTTCAATGTGGTAGGCATGTTGTGTAAATGAAAGGTTGTAAGAAAACAAAATAGGAAAAATGCCAAGGGGGGTGAATACTTTCTCAAGGCACTAAGTATATTTAATAACAAATACTTAGACTTTTACTCAAATACTTTGACTTTTACTGAATACTTATTGACTCAAGACATTTCAGCTTTTAATTTTGTATTAATTTGTAAAAATTTCTAAAAACATCTTTCCACTTTGACGTTATGAGTTATTGCAAACCAGCCGTGAGCTGCCTAGTGACGTGAGCCTACAGGCCGAGCTAAATGCCTTCTGTGCTCGCTTTGAGGCAAGCAACACTGAACCCTGCATGGGAGCCCCAGTTGTTTCGGACAACTGTGATCACGCTCCCCGTAGCCGATGTGAGCAAGACATTTAACCTCTTACATATAGACGTTCCGCTAGCGGAACACCTGCTCCAATATCCAATGATGGGCGTGGCGCGAAATACAAACTCCGAAAATTTCAATTTTTCAAACATATGACTATTTTACAGCATTTTAAAGACAAGACTCTCGTTAACTTCTTTGGGCTAGGGGGCAGTATTTTCACATCCGGATAAAAAACGTACACGATTTAATCTGGTTACGACTCCTGCCCAGTAACTAGAATATGCATATAATTATTGGCTTTGGATAGAAAACACCCTAAAGTTTCTTAAACTGTTTGAATGGTGTCTGTGAGTATAACAGAACTCCTATGGCAGGCAAAAACCTGAGAAGATTTCATGCAGGAAGTGGCCTGTCTGACAAGGTGTTGTTGTTCTTGCTTCTGTTTATTGAAGAGTCAGGATCTTAGCTGTAACGTGACACTTCCTACGGCTCCAATAGGCTCTCAGAGCCCGGGAAAAACCTGAACGATGACGAGGCAGCCTCAGGCTGAAACACATAATCGCCTTTTCCAAGTGGCCCATCAGAGGACAATGGAATTAGGCGCGTACCCGATTCGACCCCGTGCAGTATTTTCCTTCGGCTGTTTAGCTAAATGCAGATTCCCGGTCGGAATATTATCGCTTTTTTACGAGAATAATGCCATAAAAATTGAGATTAAACAGCTGTTTACATGCTTCGAAGTACGGTAATGGAATATTTAGAAATCTTTTGTCACGAAATGCGCCGTGCGCGTGACCGTTATTTACCATTGGGATAGTGTCTAGAACGCACAAACAAAATGTCGCTGTTGGAACATAACTATGGATTATTTTGGACCAAACCTACATTTGTTATTTAAGTAGATGTCCTGGGAGTGCATTCTGACGAAGAACAGGAAATGTAAGACCATTTTTCTTATAGTAAATGTGATTTTGGTGAAGGCTAAACTTGCCGGGTGTCTAAATAGCTAGCCCTGTGATGCCGGGCTGTCTACTCAGAATATTGCAAAATGTGCTTCATCCGAAAAGCTATTTTAAAAATCGGACATATCGAGTGCATAGAGGAGTAATGTATCTATAATTCTTAAAATAATTGTTATGCTTTTTGTGAACGTTTATCGTGAGTAATTTAGTAAATTGTTAGTAAATTCCCCGGAAGTTTGCGGGGGGTATGCTAGTTCTGAACGTCACATGCTAATGTAAAAAGCTGGTTTTTGATATAAATATGAACTTGATTGAACAAAACATGCATGCATTGTATAACATAATGTCCTAGGTGTGTCATCTGATGAAGATCATCAAAGGTTAGTGCTGCATTTAGCTGTCTTCTGGGTTTTTGTGACATTATATGCTAGCTTGAAAAATGGGTGTCTGATTATTTCTGGCTGGGTACTCTGCTGACATAATCTAATGTTTTGCTTTCGTTGTAAAGCCTTTTTGAAATCGGACAGTGTGGTTAGATTAACGAGAGTCTTATCTTTAAATAGCTGTAAAATAGTCATATGTTTGAGAAATTGAAGTAATAGCATTTCAAAGGTTTTGAAAATCGCGCAACAGGATTCAACTGGCTGTTACGTAGGTGGGACGAATTCGTCCCGCCTGTCCTAGAGAGGTTAATCTAACCACACTGTCCGATTTCAAAAAGGCTTTACAGCGAAAGCAAAACATTAGATTATGTCAGCAGAGTACCCAGCCAGAAATAATCAGACACCCATTTTTCAAGCTAGCATATAATGTCACAAAAAACAAAACCACAGCTAAATGCAGCACTAACCTTTGATGATCTTCATCAGATGACAACCGTAGGACATTATGTTATACAATGCATGCATCTTTTGTTCAATCAAGTTCATATTTATATCAAAAACCAGCTTTTTTACATTAGCATGTGACGTTCAGAACTAGCATACCCCCCGCAAACTTCCGGTGAATTTACTAAATTACTCATGATAAACGTTCACAAAAACAACAATTATTTTAAGAATTATAGATACAGAACTTCTCTATGCACTCGATATGTCCGATTTTAAAATAGCTTTTCGGTGAAAGCACATTTTGCAATATTCTCAGTAGATAGCCCAGCCATCACGGCTAGCCATTTAGACACCGACCAAGTTTAGCCCTGACCAAAGTCAGATTTACTATAAGAAAAATGTTATTACCTTTGGTGTTCTTCGTCAGAATGCACTCCCAGGACTTCTACTTCAATAACAAATGTTGGTTTGGTCCCAAATAATCCATTGTTATATCCAAACAGCGGCGTTTTGTTCGTGCTTTCAAGACACTATCCGAATGGTAAAGAAGGGTTACGAGCACGACGCATTTCGTGACAAAATATTTCTAAATATTCCATTACCGTACTTCGAAGCATGTCAACCGCTGTTTAAAATCAATTTTCTCGTAAAAAAGCGATATTATTCCGACCGGGAGTCGTTGTATCCGTTCAAAGACGATGCACGAGCACGAGCATGAGTCCCATTGTCCGCTGATAGACCACTTGCCAAACGCGCAAATGTGTTTCAGCCTGGGGCTGCCTCGATATCATTCAGCTTTTTCCCGGGCTCTGAGAGCCTATGGGAGCCGTAGGAAGTGTCACGTTACAGCAAAGATCCTCAGTCTTCAATAAACAGAGACAATAAGAACAAGATCTTGTCAGAGAGGGCACTTCCTGTAAGGAATCTTCTCAGGTTTTTGCCTGCCAAATGAGTTCTGTTATACTCACAGACACCATTCAAACAGTTTTAGAAACGTTGGAGTGTTTTCTATCCAAAGCTAATAATTATATGCATATTCTGGGCAGGAGTAATAATCAGATTAAATCGGGTACGTTTTTTATCCGGCCGTGAAAATACTGCCCCCTATCCATAACAGGTTAAACAGGTTAACTTTTACACGCCACAAGGCCAGATGGATTACCAGGATGCATACTCAGAGCATGCGCTGGCAAGTGTCTTCACTGACATGTTCAACCTTTCCTTGACCCAGTCTGTAAAAGCTACATGTTTTGAGCAGACCACCACATCTGTAGCCATGAAATGCTTTGAAAGGCTGGTTATGGTTCCCACCAACAGCATCATCCCAGACCCACTCTCTTTGTTTTTACACTGCTGCTACTCGCTGTTTTATCGATGCATAGTCACTTTATAAATTACCTTGACTAACCTGTATCATCGCACATTGACTCGGTACCGGTACCCCCTGTATATAGCTGGAGATTTGTACTTCCATAATGTTGTTGTTTGCTTGGAGCTGGTGGTGCGTTAGTGCCAGCTGGCACTGTACTGTGCCCAAATGGCTTCAAACTCACTGTCACACCTCAGCTTCTCGACGTACTGCAACGCACTGCAGACCACTTTGACTCCATCATAAAGATCCGTTGCTTTTGACTGGAGTAATTATTTTGGAGGTTCAAGAAAACTGTGCACCGTGGTGGCTGTAAACTTAAACTGCCTTCAGCAGCCCTGTAGCCTCAGCCTGGTCTCATAAACTAGACATAACGTTGTAAATGTAAATCTGGGACACTGAAATTAGTATGATACACTACGTGACCATAAGTATGTGGACACCTGCTCATCGAACATCTCATTCCAAAATCATGGGCATTAATATGGAGTTGGTCTCCCCTTTACTGCTAAAAGAGCCTCCACTCTTCTGGGAAAGCTTTCCACTAGATGTTGGGACATTGCTGCGGGGACTTGTTTCCAATCACCCACAAGAGAATTAGTGAGGTCAGGCACTGATGTTGGGCGATTAATCCTGGATTGCAGTCGACATTCCAATTCATCTTAAAAGGTGTTCGATGGGGTTGTCATGGTTCTGTGCAGGCCAGTCAAGTTCTTCCACACCAATCTCAACAAACCATTTCTGTATGGACTCGCTTTGTGCATGGGGGCATTGTCTTGCTGAAACAGGAAAAGGCCTTCCCCCAACAGTTGCCACAAAGTTGGAGGCACAGAATTGTCTAGAATGTCATTGAATATTGTAGCGTTAAGATTGCTCCAGAGTCCAATGGTGGCGAGCTTTACACCACTCCAGCCAACACTGACTTGTTGGAAAGGTGGCATCCTATGACGGTGCCACGTTGAAAGTCACTGAGCTCTAAGGCCATTCTACTGCCAATGTTTGTCTATGGAGTTTGCATGGCTGTGTGCTCGATTTTATGAACCAGTCAGCAACGGGTGTGGCTGAAATAGCCAAATCCACTGAAAGGGTGTTCACATGATTTTGTATATATAGTGTATGTTACCTATGGTAAGTTTACATAAGACAGATGCTTATTTAAAGTAAGGTGGATGGGTTGATGTATAATGCAAACATCTAGCAACCCAAAATTTGCAAGTTTGAATCTCATCACTGACAACTTTAGCATTTTAGCTAATTAGCAACTTTTCAACTACATAACATGTTAGCTAACCCTTCCCCTAACCCAACTCCTAAACTTAACCCTAACCCCTAGGCTAGCTAACATTAGCTAGCCACCTAGCTAGAATTCATCACATATATGTTTAGAAAATTCATAACATATTGTATATTGTGCAAATATTAATATATTGTACATTTAGCAAATTCGTAACATATAATACGAATAGTAATTCATAACATATCATACGAAATGGGTGATGGACATCCACAAATGAAAACATACCATACTAAATGTAACATATCATACTAAATAGAGTGTCTCAGATTTACATGCAGAATAATATGAAATGCTCTTAGACCAGGTTGATGGCCTACTTCTGTGTTATACATTTGATGTCAGAGAGGAACTTCACAATGCTGTCACAACCCGCCTCTCCACCCCATAGCCTAGTGCATCACTGACGTTTTCTCACAACCTTATGGAGTATCCCTACCTAAAAGTATCTCTGACATTGCTTGAGACTAACCTGAATAACAATTAAAATAGCACTTCAAAATAGTGACATATTATAATTGGCTATTGACTCATTATGACCATCATTGACTGAACGGTAGACCACCTAGAATACTACAAGCATAATCTCGGTCTACCCTCTTCGGTCGAGTGGGTTTGGCTTGTGACTGTCTACGGCGCTGGTGCGAGTCCAAAGTGAATTGAACAAAGCTATTGTGATTGTTGAACCGGGGACCATTCCGCATCACATCCTGTGCTTTCCTCAATACATTAGTCAGGGATAGGGCTGGTAGAGCATTGTTATGTCACTCTCCTGTCCTGTCATTTGTATGGACTCTTATGATTGGGACACAAATTACAGACCTACATATCCCCTCATTCAATGCACATTTTTTTCTCTAGAACTGGAAAGATCTGACATAAATCTTTGAAATTAGATGAATAAAATGTCTTTATGAGCGGCGTGAAATCTAAATCTATCTGTATGTCTGTAATTGCACTGATTTGGGTAGGCCTATCATTGCTTGTGCGTAACAGGTGTCACAATGCAAGCGCCAGGATATAGGCCTACAGGTGTCACCATGCGCCAGGAATATAGGCCTACTAAGATACGCAGCATCCCACTTTTCTGTAGATTGGGTCATCAATTAAAAAGTTACTCCATGAGTCACCCGAGGACTCGCACATTTGTTCCCTGGCCAGAACCGTCTTACCGTCGGGGTTGGCGCAGATGAAAACCCGGACACTCCGGCCAGTGGGGACGTGGTGCTGCGGCAGTGCGAGGACATTGCCACTGATGGCTGCCCTGCGGAGCGCCGATTCCCGCAGACAGGGCTGCCTGCTCCCCACTCCCGAGGGCCACATGGATGGCGACTTCCAGCGTAACTGCAACCAGGTACACACATATAGGTCTTTAGTGCCTTCTAAAGGGGTTATCAGTGGCCACACACAGACAAGAACGTATGCACACACACACACAAGCAAGCACACAAAAATAAAGTTGGGATGGATCTGCAAAGTCGTAGAAAAAGGCAACCCCGAAAAGACCCATATAATAAGTCCATGCTTGCTTTTTCATTCAGTCAGGAATGTTGCATTACAAAACGCGTTACTGTCACGTTTACATACATAACTTTAAATCATTTCCTTGGCTATTATGGCTAAGCATGTTAATCATCATTCCATAATGTGAAACACACAAACAAATGACAAGACAGAACAAAAAGCAAACAATGGGCAAGCATCGAGCGCAATCCCACCCAGAGGAGATCCTTGCAGAGGGAGAGAGGTGGGGGGGGGGGGTGAAACAGCAGTAAATTGTTGTTCAGTCTGGGGAAGATCTTAAATCGCTGTTTTCCACGGAGTTGATGTATCCTGAGATCTGTGTTTCACAGACAGAGACTGCAAAACAGACAACAAAACAACACGGCAAAGTTGGGAAGTCCTAATATCAAAATGTAAATCCTTTTTCATATTTATCATGAAAATAAATACTCAATCACTGAATCACTGTGCTCAGTGGACTTGACTGTTGCGGGTGAGGAGGCTGTGGATACCCACTACAACACTTCTCGATCCTCACATTTTTCATTCTCTTCATTTCGAAAATATCCACCTTGAGAATCAACAGAGACGGTAAAAATGCCCATCTAGAGTTTTCTTCACCGAGAGTGCCCCTGGAGAAACAGCAGCCGGTTTGCAAAGAGCGGCGCTCAGCATCTCATTGCGAGCGAGCACTGGTTTTCTGGGCATTCTGGGGTCAGTCTGGGCTGGAGAGTTTTCCAAATACCGTCTGTTCATCTTTCTCTTTATCTCGCTCTCTCTTCCGGTTCCTTCAGTGGTTCTCACCGTTCACTATCCGGAAAGAATTATACAAATGTCTATGGACCGCTTGGTCAATGAGTGAGTGTGTGACATGGGTGTTTCACTCCTTTTCTCTGTGATGGAGGAGTCAGTCGATGTGAACGTTTCACAGGAGGAGGGATTTAGTTGAAATTAATTATTTCATCGATAAATGTACCTCTCTTCTGCAGCCTCGTTATTAGCTCTGGAAGTTAAGTGCATTTGATTTATCCTAAACTTAGCCTAAATGATTACAGTGCCATATATCCTTAAATCCCAGTCTTTAAAGAAAAAGCAACCATTTCCTTGAATTAATTCCAATTCATTAGAACTTAACACCTATATAACACACACTATTTGAACTTCATGAGTAATTGATAGGTGCACTTTTTGCACACATGTTTATGAAATTAATAAACTATGTAGACTAACCATGATATTTAGGAATACAGTCATTACATAATTTAAAATCAATAATTCAACACATCATGTTTTCAGATTCAGGCCTACTGCTCTCGAGGATCATCTGTGTGAATTTATGCCAGTTTGTGTCTATGCCTTGGGCCCCTCGGCTTGCACCATGAGACACCTGTTTATCTTCTTCAGGCTAGGGTCTATTTTTCTCCACTTCCTGTCTGATTGACGTACCCAAAGTAAACTGCCTGTTACTCAGGCCCAGAAGCCAGGATATGCATATAATTGGTACCATTGGATAGAAAACACTTTGGAATTTGTAGAAATTTTTAAATAATGTATGAGACTACAACAACCGGATTTTATTTTATGAGAGCCCATGCTCTTTCAAAGGAAAGCTATGGGTCCTATGTAATTCCAGCTCCCAGATTGCAATTCCTATGTCTTCCACTAGATGTCAACAGTCTTTGTTCAAAGTTTCAGGCCAGTTTCTTCCCAAACGAGGAAGAATTTTAAGTTTTGGTACTGGGACTCAGTTGGAAATCAGCCTGTGTGCGCACACGATGAAGAGGACGCGCACTTGCTAATTTTACTTTCCTATTGAACATACTTCTTTCCGTATGAAATATTACAGTTTAATTACATTTTAGGGTACCTGAGGATTAGATAAAAACGTAGTTTGACTTGTTTTAAAGTTTAGCGGTAGCTTTTTGGATTCCGTTCTCTGCATGTTGAACGAGTGGATTATTCAAATCGATGGCGCCGACTAAACAGACTTTTTGGGATATAAAGAAGGATTTTACCTAACAAAACGACCATGCATGTTGTAGCTGGGACCCTTGGGATAGCAAATCAGAGGAAGATTTTCAAAAAGTGAATATTTAAAATCGCTATTTGTGATTTTACCAAGCCTGTGCTGGTTGAAATTGTTTTCATGTGGGGCGTCATCCTCAAACAATCGCATGGCATGCTTTCGCTGTAAAGCCTATTGTAAATCGGACAATGCAGTTAGATTAACAAGAATTTAAGCTTAACCAATATAAGGCACTTGTATGTACCTAGATCTTTAATATCCATAATCTTTACGATTATTTATTTGAATTGCGCTCCCTCCAACTTCACCGGAAGTTGTCGACAGGTGTCTCGCTGACGGGATGCCTAGCCCTAATTAAGAGTCTATTGACGCACCTGTGCTTAAATCTACGTCACATAATAAGAAAATCCACATACAAATCTGTCAGTTTAATCTAGACATATCAGTTTGAATGGGCTACGTCTTAATCCATGGCATCCGATTATGTCGCCCCATCGCATCTGCGGTGGAAGGTGGCCGAGCTACAGCAGTTTTTGTCAGACCATGAGACATCTCAAAAATACGAAAGGGGAGACTCTCACGAACACAATGATGTTCTCCACAAGTGTCATGGGACTCGTCTGAAGGTAACCCATACAAATGAAAGTATGGAAGCAGTTTTGTGCCAACAAAGATAACAGGTTAAATATGTGTAAAAATAAATACAAATAAAACCGATACATACATATATATATACATACAGTACCAGTCAATAGTTTGGACACACCTACTCATTCAAGGGTTTTTCTTTATTTGGACAATACCAAGAGTCTGCAAATGTGTCAGCAAGGCAAATGGTTACTTTGAAGAATCTCAAATATAAAATACAATGTAGAAAATAGTAAAAGTAAAGAAAAACTCTGGAATGAGTAGGTGTGTCCAAACTTTTGACTGGTACTGTACATGTCACGTCCTGGCCAGTATAAGGGTTAATTGTCATTGTAGTTTGGTCAGGACGTGGCAGAGGGTATTTGGTTTATGTGGTTCGGGGTGGTGTTTTTGTAGTAAGGGCATTTGATTTAAGTATTCCGAGGTTTTTGGGCACTGTTTGAAATTCATGTAATTCTATGTTTAGTTAATTGGGGTGGGGACTCTCAATTG
Organism: Salmo trutta; assembly: GCF_901001165.1. Classification (NCBI taxonomy): domain Eukaryota; kingdom Metazoa; phylum Chordata; class Actinopteri; order Salmoniformes; family Salmonidae; genus Salmo; species Salmo trutta. The sequence continues at coordinate 35,346,714 of NC_042961.1, forward strand.
AAGGCAGGTGTGGTCTATTTGCCTTTGATTGAGAGTCCCATATATTAGGGTGTGTTTGTCATTTGTGGGAGATTGTTCTTGTCTAGCGTATGTGAGCCTGAGAAGACTGTCTGTAAATCGTGAGTTCGTTTTTGTTATTTTTGTATGTTCATTTTGAGTTTATTAAATGTTCAAGATGAACAATCTCAATCCTGCTGCATATTGGTCCTCCTTTTCCGACGATGATTTCGCCATATCGTCTGACATTTTGATACGTTACGTTTTTTAAAGGAGAAATGCTCACAAAACTGATGTAAACACATTTGTACACAACATTTGAGCGAAATAAGCTTTTGTACATATGCAAAATCTCTGGGATCTTTTATTTTAGCTCATTAAACATGGGACCAACACTTTACATGTTGTGTTTATATTTTTGTTCAGTGCATTCGGAAAGTATTCAAACCCCTTGACTTTTTCAAAATGTTGTTACATTACAGCCTTATTCTAAAATGGATTGAATAAAACATTTCCCTTATCAATTTACACACAATACCCCATATTGACAAAGTGAAAACAGGTTTTTAGTAAATTTTGGAAAATGTTTTAAAAATAAAAACATCAATACATTATTTACATATGTCACACCCTGATCTGTTTCACTTGTCCTTGTGATTGTCTCCACCCCCTCCAGGTGTCGCTTATTTTCCCCGGTGTATTTATCCCTGTGTTTCCTGTCTCTCTGTGCCAGTTCGTCTTGTATGTTTGATTTCCCGTACTCCTTTTCTATTCTCTTTTTGCTAGTCCTCCCGGTTTTGACCCTTGCCTGTTTTCTGGACTCCATTCCCACCTGCCTGACCTGACCTTGAGCCTGTCTGCCCTTCGGTACCTCCTGGACTCCTGAACTGGTTTTGACCTTTTGCCTGTACATGGCCATTATTTTGTCTACCCCTTTTTTGATTTAATAAACTTAAGACTCTTACCATCTGCCTCCTGTGTCTGCATCTGGGTCTCACCTTGTGCCCTTATATAAGTATTCAGACCCTTTTCTATGAGACTCGGAATTGAGCTCAGGTGCATCCTGTTTCCATTAATCGTCCTTGAGTCTTTTCTACAACTTGATTGGAGTCCACCTGTGGTAAATTCAGTTGATTGGACATGACTTAGAAAGGCACACTACTGCCTATAAAAGTTACTACAGTTGATAGTGCATGTCACAGCAAAAACCAAGCAATGAGGTTAAAGGAATTGTCAGTAGAGCTCTGAGACAGGATTGTATCGAGACAGATCTGAGGAAAGGTAACAAAAAATGTGCCCAATTACACCGTGACGTCCATCAATCTAAAATGGAAGAAGTTTGGAACCACAAAGACTTCATAGAGCTGGCCGCCCGGGCCGAACTGAGAAATCGGGGGAGAAGAGCCTTGGTCAGGGAGATGACAAAGAACCTGATGGTCACTCTGACAGAGCTCCAGAGTTCCTCTGTGGAGATGGGAGAGCCTTCCAGAAGGACAACCATCTCTGCAGCACTCCACCAATCAGGCCTTTAAAGGTAGAGTGGCCAGACAGAAGCCACTCCTTAGTAAAAGGCTCATGACAGCCCGCTTGGAGTTTGCAAAAAGACACCTAAAGGACTCTGACCATGAGAAACAAGATTCTCTGGTCTGATGAAACCAATATTGAACTATTTGGCCTGAATGCCAAGTGTCACGTCTGGAGGAAACCTGGCACCATCCCCATCGTGTGTATTTGGTATTTAAAAAAATATACACTACCGTTCAAAAGTTTGTTCACTTAGGAATGTCCTTGTTCTTGAAAGAAAAGCAATTTTTGTCCATTAAAATAACAAATTGATCAGAAATACAGTGTAGACATTGGTAATGTTGTAAATGACAATCGTAGCTGGAAACGGCAGAATTTTTATGGAATATCTACATGTTTTCCAATGGCACGTTGTGTTATCTAATCCAAGTATATCATTTAAAAGGCTAATTGATCAGTAGAAATCCCTTTTGCAATCATGTTATCACAGGTGAAAACCTTTTCTGATTAAAGATGCAATAAAACTGCCGTTCTTTGGACTAGTTGAGTTTCTGGAGTGTCAGCATTTGTGGGTTTGATTACAGGCTCAAAATGGCCAGAAACAAAGTACTTTCTTATGAAACTTGTCAGGCTATTCTTGTTCTGATATATGAAGGCTTTTCCATGCGAGAAATCAAGAAACTGAAGATCTGTTACGCACGCCTCTTGGATGGGGGAGGAACGCAACACCCTGCTACACTCAACTCCCCGTGGAATGAAAGAGGTATGTGACTGCAGGTGCGGGAAAGGATGACAGAGGCAGAATATATTACCATTTACAGGGAATTTATTTTCTTCACACGGCAATTTGGGGTTAAGGGTCTGGAAAGAAACAAAGTAAAAGTTAATGAGCCCCCTCTCCTACTTACCCACAACTTACCTAACTAGCACCAACCAAAATATAGGGGATGCCCAGGTCTTACCTAGTGTGCATAAACATAGTACATACTACTGGTATATGTATGCCCGCAGGCCTCTTGCCTAAGCACTCCCAAGGTACCTTCCCCTTCCCCCCTGGGAACAAAAACAGAATAATACAAAGTTAAAGTGAACAATTTCACTAATCAAAAACACAGTCCTATGGCATACGCAAACGTCAGCAGGACCGGCTACAAAACACAAAAATTCATACAGACCAACAATGAAATACAAGACATACCAAGAAGCTCTCTCTTCCTAACAAAGGAACTCTGGCTTTCAAAGCTGCAGAAGCAGTCGGTAATTGAAAACAGCTGTATCTCCTGATTAGAGGGCGAGGTCAGAGCTCCAATCATCAATGGGGCCGACCAATCATCTGCTTAGGACTTCAGGAAGCCATTTCCTGAAATGCACACATAAACACATATAAACCCACAACAACACAGAAACTGGGGAACGTAACACGCCCACCCCAAAACATGCAAACTTCCAGTTTGCAATAACAAAAACCATCACGCATCTGCAGTTACTAAACCCGTAATAGAGCGTCAGCAACCACATTCGCCGAACCCTTCACATATTGAATCTGTACATTGTATCCTTGTACAATCAGAGCCCACCGTATAAGGCGGCAGTTATGATTATACATTTGCTTCAAAAACACCAAAGTATTATGGTCCGTGAAGACGAGTACAGGCAAGGCACTGGAGCCCACATATACTTCAAAAAACTGTAAGGCTAGCAATAAAGCCAGCGTCTCTTTTTCAATGGTGGAGTACCTTGACTGACACGAGTTGAACTTACGGGAGAAGAAACTGACGAGCCGATCCACTTCATCTTCTTGCAAGAGAACCACACCCACCCCCTCTATACTAGTGTCTACCTCCAACTTAAAAGGTTTGTCAAAGTTGGGGGCGGCAAGCACTGGGTCACTACAAAGTAGCGCTTTGTCTGACTCAAAAGCATAGTTACAGTCCTGGGACCACTTAAATGGTACTTTGGGACTAAGCAGAGAAAAATTCGTCAAGAAATTCTAACCAAATGTACGATAGTACCCTGTCATCCCCAGGAATCAGTGCAACTGGCGGCGAGTCGTGGGAGCAGGAAAAGCAACAATTGCTTCCACTTGACCAGTTACTGGGCGCACTTGACCTTGTCCCACCCGCTTCCCTAACTCACACTTGGCAAAATTGAGGGTTAAAGAAGCATTCTCCAACTGCTGAAACACACCTGTCAAGGTGGTGAGATGATCAGACCAAGTGGACGAATGAATCACCACATCGTCAAGGTAAGCAGTACAACTTGGCACATCCACGAACACGACGGCGCTGAAAAGTAGCAGGTGCATTACACATTACACAGTGAAGGGAGTAGTACAACGCTGTGTACTACTCCCTTCACAGAACAGCGCAAACTG